>NW_026728981.1:0-342199 GCF_030272615.1 Cryptomeria japonica | reverse complement strand
CAATGGGATACCAAAAAAGATTCAAACAATTCTCATTTTTGTAAAATGGGATCAAGTATATACTGCAAATTCCAACAATTCGATTTCTTTTTCATAACACATTGAATAATCACCATAGAATCACCTTCAATTATTAAGTCCTTAATTCCCAAAGAGATTGCCATATCCAAACCAAAAGACAAAGCATGAAATTCCGCATAATTGTTATTTTTAAAACCAATAGCATGACACTTAGCTCGAATAAAATTTGCATTGTGATCAAAAATTACCATGCCCATCCTAGCCAGCCTAGGGTTACCACGAGAGGCCCATCAAAATTTGGTTTAAAGTGCCCCTATGGAGGAGGTTTCCATCTAGCAGAGCATCTCTTACCTTTTGCATCATTCTTTTTAAAAATTGAACCATGAGAGGGTAAAACTGACAGCATCTTCCAAACTCTAGTAACTCTACTATTCCAGTGCAAAAAAGAAGTAAGATTTTCTAAATTCTTATAAATAAACAATAAAGAAACCTCAGAGATTGAAGACTCAATTTTTAATAGAACCTCGGACATAGGAGACCTTGTTTTTTTAAATATCCTGTTATTTCTCTCTAGCCAGACATTCCAAATCACAATAGATGGAGATATGATACAAAGGCATGCATAAAAAGATGAGGCAAACATAAAGGGCCAAGATCTAAAATGGGAAATGATATCCTTACCAATAACAAAGGAAATAATTAACTTCTCAAACAACCACTGCTAACATTCATAAACATAATCACAATGTAGGAACAGGTGTGAAGAACATTCCAAATTTTTGTTACAAAGGACACAAGAGAAAACAGTAGTAATACCAAGCCTGTCTAGTCTCATACCTGTAAGGACTCTGTCCTGAACTACCAACCAAGCAAAGGCTCTAGCTTTAGGAAGACAAGCCGAATGCCAAAACAACTTATAAGGCCAAGATGATAAATCTTTAGCAACCATAAGAGAGTTGTAACCATCTTTAATAGTGTACTTACCAGAAATATTCTTTGTCCAAATAAGTTCATCCTCAGAATTAGAAAGAAATACAATTCTATCCCCCAAAATTTTCTCAAAATCTAATTTCATGCTTTGATCAACATCTAAGAAATCAACCGACTTCCATCTAGCTAGCTTTGATCTGGTTTAGTTTTATTTTATTGTTTCAGTTGATCAATAGCTAGTTTTAATAGCTACTCAGTTACTATCGATCAACTATAAATAAATAATTATTTTAGGGCTGCATTTTAAGATTACCTTTAAAAATCATTTTCTGTGTAAAGATTCAGAAACATATTGAAAAGTTAATTCAAAATTGATTTCAATGTATTTTACAATTCATTCTTGATTAGCATAGGTCTTGCTATGGTTTAATTATGAGGAGAATATAATATAAATTATATAGAGTATTATAGTTTTTATGAATTGTTATTGACATTCTTTAATAGTATCCTCTAATTGATGGACCGATATTTAAATTTTTCTTTATATATTATTAAAAAGCTTTAAAAATTTTTCTTTTTATTTTAATAGTGCCGAAAGGAAGCTCTCGTGGTGCATCTAAATATTAGCCCTCAACAAATAAACATTTGCTTTAAGAATAGGAGGACCAGGTAATAATCTTTACCCATTTACCACTCATTTCATGAGTATAATATAATTTGAGAAAGAAAATCATGGTGTTTTAAGCATTCGTAATACTGCCAACACTTATACAAAGAACGTTTGGAGAAATTTTTGATGAGATTATCATACATATTACATTGATTTTTGAAAATCTAAAGCCCTTGAATAGATGGAATAAGTCAATTCATGCTTCATTATTAGAAATGGCCCTTGTCAGTGGCCAAGATTTAGTAAACTATTGGTTGAGTTCTCTAGAGTCTAATCTTCTTTTATAATAAAGTTTGTAAAAAATGTTCTAATAAACAATTTCAAACATTTCGGGCAGAACATTTTATTTTGCTTAAAAGATTTTTTTTTTTTAAATTTAACGTTTTTGTTAGAGTAAATGTATCAACAGGTTTTACTTCCTTGAACAGTTTCTTCTGCTAGCGTAAACTATTTAGGGTTTTTGTTAGAGTACACATTTCAACCATTTTTACATCCTTTGAACAGTTTCACAGCATTTGACAACCACAACTCTTGTATTACTCATTCCTTGTTGTGTAGATTCAAAGTCATCTTTTTACCTTAAAAAAATAACTTCACCTTGAATATTTTTTATTATTGAGGACACCTATTACCATAAAGCAACACAAACATGCCAAAATTCAATAATACATGAAAAGAGACTTCAGAAAATATTCTTCCATGTAAGATATTACATTTATTAGCTGAAATCCGCTTAATGCTTTGAAAGAAAATTGGTTCGTTGATTGCTAGATGTGGATGGATCAAATGCCTTTGTTCTTTTCAAAATTTGCCTTTCGTTTCGTTATCTTTCACGCACTCTACCATAGCCGTTACAAAGGGGTCCGTCTGAAATAGTGTCTTCTACTTCTTTTGTGATAGTTTTTCCATATCATTGGAGGAGGCCCATCGAAAATGATGATGATGATGATCATTATCATCCTTGGGAAAGCTCTCTGAAATACTATTTCTCGGTTGTTGTTGTCTTTCTCCTTGTTAATTCTATTTTTTTTAATATTTGAAATTGTTAAAACTCTCTAGACGATGAAGAATTGGAAGCCATGACTGACTGACTAATAATACTACATAGCAAATCAATCAGATGAATGAAGGAAGAACTAATGATAATAATGGAAGAAAGGGAACTCCTATCACACGCAATGGGGAATGCACAATTTGAAAAATAATGAGGTATTTGCATTCTTCATCGTCTTGGTAGTTGTGGCCATCTGATTTGCTATGTAGTATTATCAGTTCTTCATCATCTTGGCAGTTGTGGCCATCTTGTCCTCCAACTCACAAAGGATTAATACTACAAATTTCAAATGTCAAAAAAGATGGAATTAGCAAGGAGAACGACTACAATAAAAAGAAGTAGTATTTCATGCAACTTACCGGAAGATGATCATCATCATCGTTTACCAGCTTCTCCTCCAATGAACATGGAAAATCTGTCACAAAAGAAGCAGAAGAAACTATTTCAGATGGATCCCTTTGTAGCAGCTATGAAAGAGTGCGGGAAAGATAACGAAAGAATAGGGAAATATAAAGGTTTTGTATCTTCATCTAAGATTCTGAAAAGCATAAAAGCATCGAAGATATCTTCATCTAAGATTCGACAAACCAATTTCTTTCTAAGCCATAAAGTAGATTTCAACTTACAAATGTAATATTGTAAAGGAAATATTATTTTCTGAATTTTTTTTCATGTATTATTGAATTTTGGCATGTTTGTGTTGCTTTATGATAATAGCTGTGTCCAATAATATAAATATTTAAGGTGAAGTTATTTTTTAATGAAAACAGATGATTTTGATTCTGAAACATTAAGGGATGAGTAACATGTGTATCTAATATAAGAGCTGCCTGAAGGTGTAGTCTTTGTCAAATGTTGTTAGAATAGTTGGTTCTAACACAAACTAAACAAAATGAATTAAAAAAAATTGCATAAAATGTTGCTCTCTGCATTTGAAATTGTTTATTAGAGTCTTTTCAGAATCTTTATTGTAAGGGAAGTTTAGACTCAAGAGAACTCAATACAAGTCTACTAAGTATGGGTCACTGACAAGGGCCATTTCTAATCAGAAAAATAACATATAATTAAGCATGAATTGACTTAGATTTATTCTAGGATTTCAGATTTTTAATGAATCTTAAAGAAGAGACTTCCTTGGGAAATAAATAATCAGTCTAATATATATAATATTATTTTAAAAAGATTGTCCAAACATCCTTAGTAATTTCGTTGGGAAATATATATGTAATATATATAATATCCTTTTCAAAAGATTGTCAAGGTACTTGCACATATTTCTTCCTCTATTACTTCATATGACTGCCCTTTGTCCACACAAGAAGTACATGGTTTTCTTACTACACCAAGAGATTTTGATTATGTATTTGAATATTGATGTTCTTTCCAACTCTTCAAGAGGCAATCAGTGCCAAGGTATGGGATGTGATATAAGTTTAACTGCTTGTATTCTTTTTCAATATCAATCTTGGCTTTTACTATAAAGAGGCTCTCTTTATTATTATTGAAAATCTAAGTCAGACTAATTTGCCTCCTGCTTCAATTAGAAGATATATGTATCCTATTTGGTATTCTTGAAAAATTACTTCTGGTTGTTGTAGTCGTTCTCCTTACTAATTCCTTTTTTTGACATATGAAACTGTTACTGCCGTATAGGAAGTCAGATGAATGAAGCTACAGTGAAGAAAGATCATCATCATATACATTTGCTTTAAGAATAGGAGGACCAGGTAATAATCTTTACCCATTTACCACTCATTTCATGAGTATAATATAATTTGAGAAAGAAAATCATGGTGTTTTAAGCAAATACTGTCGACACTTATACAAAGAATGTTTGGACAAATTTTTGAAGAGATTATCATACATATTACATTGATTTTTGAAAATCTGGAGCCCTTGAATAGATCGAATAAGTCAATTCATGCTTCATTATTAGAAATGGCCCTTGTCAGTCGCCGAGATTTAGTAAACTCTTGGTTGAGTTCTCTCGAGTCTAATCTTCTTTTATAATAAAGTTTTTAAAAGATGTTCTGATAAACAATTTCAAACATTTCGGGCAGAACATTTTATTTTGCTTAAAAGATTTTTTATTTTAAAATTTAAAGTTTTTGTTAGAGTAAATGTATCAACTGGTTTTACTTCCTTGAACACTTTCTGCTAGCGCAAACTATTTAGGGTTTTTGTTAGAGTACACATTTCAACCATTTTTACATCCTTTGAACAGTTTCACAGCATTTGACAACCACAACTCTTGTATTCCTCATTCCTTGCTGTGTAGAATCAAAGTCATCTTTTTACATTAAAAAAATAACTTCACCTTGAATATTTTTTATTATTGGGGACACCTATTACCATAGAGCAACACAAACATGCCAAAATTCAATAATACATGAAAAGAGACTTCAGAAAATAATCTTCCATGTAAGATATTACATTTATTAGCTGAAATCCGCTTAATGCTTTGGAAGAAAATTTGGTTCGTTGATTCCTAGATGTGGATGGATCAAATGCCTTTGTACTTTTCAGAATTTGCCTTTCATTTCATTATCTTTCCCGCACTCTACCATAGCCGCTACAAAGGGGTCTGTCTGAAATAGTGTCTTCTGCTTCTTTTGTGATAGTTTTTCCATATCATTGGAGGAGGCCCGTGGAAAATGATGATGATGATCATCATTATCATCCTTGGGAAAGCTGTGTGAAATACTATTTCTCGGTTGTTGTTGTCTTTCTCCTTGTTAATTCTATTTTTTTAATATTTGAAATTGTTAAAACTCTCAAGACCATGAAGAATTGGAAGCCATGACTGACTGACTAATAAGACTACATAGCAAATTAGATGAATGAAGGAAGCACTAATGATAATAATGGAAGAAAGGGAAATCCTATCACACACTATGGGGAATGCACAATTTGAAAAATAACGAGGTATTCGAATTCTTCCTCGTCTTGGTAGTTGTGGCCATCTGATTTGCTATGTAGTATTATCAGTTCTTCATCGTCTTGGCAGTTGTGGCCATCTTGTCCTCCATCTCACAAAGGATTAATACTACCAAAATCAAATTTTTAAAAAAATGAAACTAGCAAGGAGAACGACTACAATAACCAGAGGTCGTATTTCACGCAGCTTTTCGAAAGATGATCATCATCATCGTTTACCCGTGCCTCCTCCAATGAACATGGAAAATCTATCACAAAAGAAGCAGAAGAAACTATTTGAGATGGATCCCTTTGTAGGAGCTATGAAAGAGTGCGGGAAAGATAATGAAAGAAAAGGGAAGTATAAAGGTTTTGTATCTTCATCTAAGATTCTGAAAAGCACAAAAGCATCAGAGATATCTTCATCTAAGATTCTACAAACCAATTTCTTTCCAAACCATAAAGTAGATTTCAACTTACAAATGTAATATCGTAAAGGAAATATTATTTTCTGAATTTTTTTCCATATATTATTGAATTTTGGCATGTTTGTGTTGCTTTATGATAATAGCTGTGTCCAATAATATAAATATTTAAGGTGAAGTTATTTTTTATTGAAAACAAACGATTTTGATTTTGAAACATTAAGGGTTGAGTAATATGTGTATCTAATGTAAGAGCTGCCTGAAGGTGTAGTCTTTGTCAAATGTTGTTAGAATAGTTTGTTCTAATAGTAACTAAACAAAATGAATGAAAAAAATTGCATAAAATGTTGCTCTGTGCATTTGAAATTGTTTATTAGAGTCTTTTCAGAATCTTTATTGTAAGGGAAGTTTAGACTCAAGAGAACTCAATACAAGTCTACTAAGTCTTGGTCACTGACAAGGGCCATTTCTAATCAGAAAAATAACATATAATTAAGCATGAATTGACTTAGATTTATTCTAGGATTGCAGATTTGTAATGAATCTTAAAGAATAGACTTCCTTGGGAAATAAATAATCAGTGTTAATAAGAAGAAAAGTTTTATTTTTTTCAGACATATATGAAAAATTAGTCCTTGTTTCAAAGAATTAGTAGATTTTTAGTAAGAAAAGTTGATTCTTTTTTCCCAGGTACATACTGCACTCAGAACTTCAATAAATTCAACAAGTTATCTGACCACCACCTAATTGCTATCCCATTGCACTGGATTGCTCTCCTTTTCCGGTAGTGTGATCTACAGATTGTACACATTTGGGAGCCGCAGGTTTTTTTTTCCTAAGCATAGATTGTATTTCTATGAATAAACAATTTCAAATGCAGAACATTTTATGCAATTTTTGTAATTCATTTAGCATACACAAAATAAAATGCAGAACATTTTATGCAATTTTCGTAATTCATTTTGCTTAGAATTTGTTTTTCCAAGAATTTAGAATATCTGTTAGAGTAAGTGCTTCAACCGTTTTTATTTCCTTTGACGAGTTTAGATACTCATATTACTTATTCCTTAGTGTTTCAGAATCCGAATCATCTTTTTACATAAAAAATAACTTCACCCTGAATATTTTTATTATTGGACAACAAATACATTTTAAAATTCAATAAGAAATGGAAAGAGTCTTGACAAAATAATCTTTCCATTAAGATGTTACATTTATAACCTGAAATTCACTATGCTTTGGAAAAAAATTGGTTCGATGGATCCTAGATGAGGATGGATCGAAAGCATTTGCGATTTTCATTATCTTTCCCGCATTCTACCGTAGCTGCTACAAAGGGATGCCTCTAAAATAGTTTCATCTGCTACTTCAGTGATAGCTTTTCCATATTCCTTGGATCAAGCGGTGGAAGATGATGATGATCATGATCATCCTTGGGAAAGCACAGTGAAATATTACTTCTGGTTGTTGTAGTCGTTCTCCTTACTAATTCCTTTTTTTGACATATGAAACTATTACTGCCGTATAGGAAGTCAGATGAATGAAGCTACAGTGAAGAAAGATCATCATCATATACATTACTTAGCCTATTGTATTAAGCTTTCATATTGAACCGTTCTTATGAATTTTATATACTTTCCAAAATTTAATAGTGACATAGAGGCATGGAATGAATACTATCTTCTTTATCCACCAATATTTCATATTCAATTTCGTTTCTAATTTTTAGTTTCAATTTTCACTTCATTCAATCCATGTAGAATTGGACATATTATACATTCCTTTATTATTTCTGTTTTGTATGATTCTGATCATACTGTATAAATTATGAGGTTAGATGTGTTTATTTGATATCTATTATAGGTTTAAAAAACTCAAAGAGCTATAATAGTTTCTAGTAGCTAGAGATGTGTAGTAATAATGCTAAAGCATCCTCCTCTTTGATGAAATTTTGTCCTCTTTTTTCACTCTTATTATTTGTTAAGTTTCACCAGATATTAAGTTCAAGTGTGGAATATGACTAGAGATAAATGTTTGATACCTCATTTCCAAAATGTCCATATTCGTTAGAAAAATCAGAAATGCTTCATTAAGGACTTTGTATAAATTCAACTTGGAAGAGGGTATTGGACAACTATTGAAAATTTTATGTCATCCTTATGAGGTTAATTTTCTCATCTATTCTCAGGCCATGAATTTATGAAATTTTCTATAATTTTTCAATTGATATCAACTCTATGTATTTGAAGTCTTTTTTACCAAGGTTTTCATTTATTTTTTTCATAATTTTATGTTTTGGTAAAACTATTCAAATTATGATTATTTCTAACTCAATTCTATAATGGTATTGAAGAGTGCAAAATAATTGAAACTTGAAATTTCGATTTGATAAAAATAATTAATAATTATTATACTTTTAATGAATAAGATATTGAGTGTAATTTTACTTATAATCTTTTTCTAGAGACTCTATAATTAAAAACACTTTAAAATCTCTTTGCAAATTATTTATTTGTTCACCCTCTAGTTTCTTAACTCCTTTCATAATGATTCCTTCCCAAATACATGGCGAGTGAATTCAATTTCTTTCTCGAATTGATTGGTATTTAAATTGTTTAGATCTCATGATATCTTGCTAATAACCACAAAATGTAAAATTAAGTTATAAAATTTAGTTGATACAATGGGATTAATTATAATCCATATTAATAAAAAAAATTCAATCCATATGAAAATTAATTTCATAGAAGGGTAGTTGATCACCATTAATGTTTTTAGTCGGATTTTTTTAGCATTTTTTTTTTTTTTTTTGTGTTTTTTTGAGATATTTTTTTTATATTTTAGGATTTGATCTTTCAATATGAATATGAATATAGAAATTTTTAAATGTTCTCATCCAAAATCTCAATCTGGGTTGGGGGCAAAGGAGGGGGAAGGAGGTCAGGGACAACCCCTTGCAAGGTTAGGGGGATTTTCCTCCAATGGGGTTTTGGGGAAACAATTTTGAAATTCACATTTTATTTATAATCTATTGTAAATCTTGACCATTTATTATTAGGTCATATATCTAACAATAGATATATTGTGTGCTATGATTTCCTTATATGAAATCCCTATTTTATAAGGGCATTTTATTATGGATATGTATTATGATGTATATTGAGAGTCTAATACCCATTGAGTTGCTCCTAGGTATTCATTAGTTATACTTTTGTGAGAAGGTTGTTGCAAAACTATATAGTAATCTATTATTGTTTTCCAAATAATATATTCGATAAATTTTAGAGTGTGGGGTTTTTCTCTTGAAACAATTTTCTGCATGTAAATCATTATGTTGTGGTATGCATGTTGTTTATGTCTATTTCTATAATTTTTGTAAAGATCTCAAAAATTTTATAGAACCCTCCTATCAAGGTTAGTGTAGGAAATTTCTCCACTACCTTAACTTTATAAGGTGTTGAGTTTTTACAAGGCTTGCCATAAAATTTGAAGAGGCATCTATAATGCTTTGAAAAAAAAGATAAACTAGTTTGAAAACTTGCCATATGTATAAAAGAGTGGAAAGTTAGTTTGAAAGCTATTATTGGAATTATTTCCCAAATCCGCTTTATTGATGAGCATACATACATAATTGTTGCTTCAAACCATATTCTCTTGTTATACATAATCTTTGTTGGAAACCATGTTCTCTTTGTTATATTAAGATTAGCGTTTTTGATGGATCTATGAATAAGAAATGGATTTTGAAGTATTTCTTGTTATTTCTCCTATTTATCATTATTTATCATGGTTTTCTTCACATTCAAAATAGTCAATCTTGTGGATTTCCAATATAAGGGAGGTGGTATATAGCTTTCATTTGTAACATAGGTAGGTACCTCTCACAAGTCCTTTATTAGAAACCATATATAGATCCAAAAACGGATCATCAGAAATCATTAACTATAAAAAAAATCCATTTCCATCCATTTTAATTTCCAACAACTTTAAAAGCGCGTGATAGGAATTAGCTCTCCCGTATAAATTTCTCATCTACTGTATCCTCATTCATCCAAGTTGCTATATATTATGAATCAGTGAGTAAGTAGCTCCTGCAATATAGTATAATGTGGTTTGTGCTGAAGAGGGTGAGAATTCAATGGATATTGGTTTAGGGTTTCACTTTACTGACGCCCCTTTTCCATTTCCTCCTGTTAAGTTAGAATCTTTTCCTCCGCCATCATTCTTCAGCTTAGTAACTGTTTCTCCCATTGTCCCAAAATTCGGCAGGTAAATAGATTTCTTCCGAAAAGCCAGATTGATTTAATTTCTTATTTTTTTGATGTATCTTACTCTAACATTTTCTTTACCTGCAGATGAAAAATGGGACATGGGCATCCCCACGATCAGGATGATTTGCAGGAGGATTTTACTTAGTGGATTGTTGAGGATGAGCAATGAAGAAGTGGACGATGGTATTAAAAGAAGGCTCATATTGTCAGATTTTGTATGTGTAGTTTCCACCATTTACTGACTGTTGATTTTGTGTGTATTTTCTTCGTAGCCATTTTCATTTTCCGATTGTCATAAATTGTTGATCTGTGTTCCCCATCAAAGATTTACAAGCTGTGGATTATATCTATGCCATCTCATAAAATAAACCTATAGTATCTAACGGATCAGTTTATACACCCTGCCCAAAAACACATACAAAATGTAGTATTAGTTTTGCATAGAGCCCATATGACAATTTGTCAAAAAAACCCATCAGATAATTTTCAAATGTAGACACCACATCTGCTATGAGTGGAAAGAGACAAAATTTTCCAAAGCCCTGTGCCAAATCCCATGAGCCAAAACCCTTCCTGCCAAAAAAGAAAGTATCAAAAAAACTTTGAAAAAACACTATTGTATCAAATACCATGAGCTCGAACTCTCCTCCAGACAAGGAACATGAATACTTGAAATGAAAGGGGAAAGCGGGAATAATTATCATCATAAAATTTTACATCAACTTTACTCAAGAAAATCACATAACTATTACTGCAAACATTCCCATACCCTAGAAGGAATTTCCTCAAAACCCACCTCTCGCTGATTGGCATTGCTATCAATGGCTAAATTTGCCAAATAACCTGCAATCTTAATAACTTCTTTGTAACAATGGGATACCAAAAAAGATTCAAACAATTCTAATTTTTATAAAATGGGATCAAGTATATACTGCAAATTCCAACAATTCGATTTCTTTTTCATAACACATTGAATAATCACCATAGAATCGCCTTCAATTATTAAGTCCTTAATTCCCAAAGAGATTGCCATATCCAAACCAAAAGACAAAGCATGAAATTCCGCATAATTGTTATTTTTAAAGCCAATAGCATGACACTTAGCTTGAATAAAATTTGCATTGTGATCATAAATTACCATGCCCATCCCAGCCAGCCCAGGGTTACCACGAGAGGCCCCATCAAAATTTGGTTTAAAGTGCCCCTATGGAGGAGGTTTCCATCTAGCAGAGCATCTCTTACCTTTTGCATCATTCTTTTTAAAAATTGAACCATGAGAGGGTAAAACTGATAGCATCTTCCAAACTCTAGTAACTCTACTATTCCAGTGCAAAAAAGAAGTAAGATTTTCTAAATTCTTATAAATAAACAATAAAGCAACCTCAGAGATTGAAGACTCAATTTTTAATAGAACCTCAGACATAGGAGACCTTGTTTTTTTAAATATCCTGTTATTTCTCTCTAGCCAGACATTCCAAATCACAATAGATGGAGATATGATCCAAAGGCATGCATAAAAAGATGAGGCAAACATAAAGGGCCAAGATCTAAAATGGGAAATGATATCCTTACCAATAACAAAGGAAATAATTAACTTCTCAAACAACCACTGCTAACATTCATAAACATAATCACAATGTAGGGACAGGTGTGAAGAAGAATCCAAATTTTTGTTACAAACGACACAAGGGAAAACAGTAGTAATACCAAGCCTGTCTAGTCTCATACCTGTAAGGACTCTGTCCTGAACTACCAACCAAGCAAAGGCTCTAGCTTTAGGAAGACAAGCCGAATGCCAAAATAACTTATAAGGCCAAGATGATAAATCTTTAGCAACCATAAGAGAGTTGTAACCATCTTTAAGAGTGTACTTACCAGAAATATTCTTTGTCCAAATAAGTTCATCCTCAGAATTAGAAAGAAATACAATTCTATCCCCCAAAATTTTCTCAAAATCTAATTTCATGCTTTGATCAACATCTAAGAAATCAACCGACTTCCATCTAGCTAGCTTTGATCTGGTTTAGTTTTATTTTATTGTTTCAGTTGATCAATAGCTAGTTTCAATAGCTACTCAGTTACTATCGATCAACTATAAATAAATAATTAATTTAGGGCTGCATTTTAAGATTACCTTTAAAAATCATTTTCTATGTAAAGATTCAGAAACATATTGAAAAGTTAATTCAAAATTGATTTTAATGTATTTTACAATTCATTCTTGATTAGCATAGGTCTTGCTATGGTTTAATTATGAGGAGAATATAATATAAATTATATAGAGTATTATAGTTTTTATGAATTGTTATTATTATTCTTTAATAGTATCCTCTAATTGATGGACCGATATTTAAATTTTTCTTTATATATTATTAAAAAACTTTAAATATTTTTCTTTTTATTTTAACAGTGCCAAAAGGAAGCTCTCGTGGTGCATCTAAATATTAGCCCTCAACAAATAAACATTTGCTTTAAGAAAAGGAGGACCAGGTAATAATCTTTACCCATTTACCACTCATTTCATGAGTATAATATAATTTGAGAAAGAAAATCATGGTGTTTTAAGCATTCGTAATACTGCCAACCCTTATACAAAGAACGTTTGGAGAAATTTTTGAAGAGATTATCATACATATTACATTGATTTTTGAAAATCTAAAGCCCTTGAATAGATCGAATAAGTCAATTCATGCTTCATTATTAGAAATGGCCATTGTCAGTGGCAAAGATTTAGTAAACTGTTGGTTGAGTTCTCTAGAGTCTAATCTTCTTTTATAATAAAGTTTGTAAAAAATTTTCTAATAAACAATTTCAAACATTTCGGGCAGAACATTTTATTTTGCTTAAAAGTTTTTTTTTTTTTAAATTTAAAGTTTTTGTTAGAGTAAATGTATCAACTGGTTTTATTTCCTTGAACACTTTCTTCTGCTAGCGTAAACTATTTAGGTCTTTTGTTAGAGTACACATTTCAACCATTTTTACATCCTTTGAGCAGTTTCACAGCATTTGACAACCACAACTCTTGTATTACTCATTCCTTGTTGTGTAGATTCAAAGTCATCTTTTTACCTTAAAAAAATAACTTCACCTTGAATATTTTTTATTATTGAGGACACCTATTACCATAAAGCAACACAGACATGCCAAAATTCAATAATACATGAAAAGAGACTTCAGAAAATATTCTTCCATGTAAGATATTACATTTATTAGCTGAAATCCGCTTAATGCTTTGAAAGAAAATTGGTTCGTTGATTCCTAGATGTGGATGGATCAAATGCCTTTGTTCTTTTCAGAATTTGCCTTTCGTTTCGATATCTTTCCTGCACTCTACCATAGCCACTACAAAGGGGTCCGTCTGAAATAGTGTCTTCTGCTTCTTTTGTGATAGTTTTTCCATATCATTGGAGGAGGCCCATCGAAAATGATGATGATGATGATGATCATTATCATCCTTGGGAAAGCTCTCTGAAATACTATTTCTCGGTTGTTGTTGTCTTTCTCCTTGTTAATTCTATTTTTTTTAATATTTGAAATTGTTAAAACTCTCAAGACGATGAAGAATTGGAAGCCATGACTGACTGACTAATAATACTACATAGCAAATCAATCAGATGAATGAAGGAAGAACTAATGATAATAATGGAAGAAAGGGAGCTCCTATCACACGCAATGGGGAATGCACAATTTGAAAAATAATGAGGTATTTGCATTCTTCATCGTCTTGCTAGTTGTGGCCATCTGATTTGCTATGTAGTATTATGAGTTCTTCATCGTCTTGGCAGTTGTGGCCATCTTGTCCTCCAACTCACAAAGGATTAATACTACAAATTTCAAATGTCAAAAAAGATGGAATTAGCAAGGAGAACGACTACAATAAAAAGAAGTAGTATTTCACGCAGCTTACCGGAAGATGATCATCATCATCGTTTACCAGCTTCTCCTCCAATGAACATGGAAAATATGTCACAAAAGAAGTAGAAGAAACTATTTCAGATGGATCCCTTCGTAGCAGCTATGAAAGAGTGCGGGAAAGATAATGAAAGAATAGGGAAATATAAAGGTTTTGTATCTTCATCTAAGATTCTGAAAAGCATAAAAGCATCGGAGATATCTTCATCTAAGATTCGACAAACCAATTTCTTTCTAAGCCATAAAGTAGATTTCAACTTACAAATGTAATATTGTAAAGGAAATATTATTTTCTGAATTTTTTTCCATGTATTATTGAATTTTGGCATGTTTGTGTTGCTTTATGATAATAGATGTATCCAATAATATAAATATTTAAGGTGAAGTTATTTTTTAATGAAAATAGATGATTTTGATTCTGAAACATTAAGGGACGAGTAATATGTGTATCTAATATAAGAGCTGCCTGAAGGTGTAGTCTTTGTCAAATGTTGTTAGAATAGTTGGTTTTAACACAAACTAAACAAAATGAATTAAAAAAAATTCCATAAAATGTTGCTCTCTGCATTTGAAATTGTTTATTAGAGTCTTTTCAGAATCTTTATTGTAAGGAAATTTTAGACTCAAGAGAACTCAATACAAGTCTACTAAGTCTGGGTCACTGACAAGGGCCATTTCTAATCAGAAAAATAACATATAATTAAGCATGAATTGACTTAGATTTATTCTAGGATTGCAGATTTTTAATGAATCTTCAAGAAGAGACTTCCTTGGGAAATAAATAATCAGTCTAATATATATAATATTATTTTAAAAAGATTGTCCAAACATCCTTAGTAATTTCGTTGGGAAATATATATGTAATATATATAATATCCTTTTCAAAAGATTGTCAAGGTACTAGCACATATTTCTTCCTCTATTACTTCATATGACTGCCCTTTGTCCACACAAGAAGTACATGGTTTTCTTACTACACCAAGAGATTTGGATTATGTATTTGAATATTGATGTTATTTCCAACTCTTCAAGAGGCAATCGGTGGCAAGGTATGGGATGTGATATAAGTTTAACTGCTTGTATTCTTTTTCAATATCAATCTTACATTCGATGGATCCTAGATGAGGATGGATCGAAAGCATTTGCGATTTTCATTATCTTTCCCGCATTCTACCATAGCTGCTACAAAGGGATGCCTCTAAAATAGTTTCATCTGCTACTTCAGTGATAGCTTTTCCATATTCCTTGGATCAAGCGGTGGAAGATGATGATGATCATGATCATCCTTGGGAAAGCACAGTGAAATATTACTTCTGGTTGTTGTAGTCGTTCTCCTTACTAATTCCTTTTTTTGACATATGAAACTGTTACTGCCGTATAGGAAGTCAGATGAATGAAGCTACAGTGAAGAAAGATCATCATCATATACATTACTTAGCCTATTGTATTAAGCTTTCATATTGAACCATTCTTATGAATTTTATATACTTTCCAAAATTTAATAGTGACATAGAGGCATGGAATGAATACTATCTTCTTTATCCACCAATATTTCATATTCAATTTCATTTCTAATTTTTAGTTTCAATTTTCACTTCATTCAATCCATGTAGAATTGGACATATTATACATTCCTTTATTATTTCTGTTTTGTATGATTCTGATCATACTATATAAATTATGAGGTTAGATGTGTTTATTTGATATCTATTATAAGTTTAAAAAACTCAAAGAGCTATAATAGTTTCTAGTAGCTAGAGATGTGTAGTAATAATGCTAAAGCATCCTCCTCTTTGATGAAATTTTGTGCTCTTTTTTCACTCTTATTATTTGTTAAGTTTCACCAGATATTAAGTTCAAGTGTGGAATATGACTAGAGATAAATGTTTGATACCTCATTTCCAAAATGTCCATATTCGTTAGAAAAATCAGAAATGCTTCATTAAGGACTTTGTATAAATTCAACTTGGAAGAGGGTATTGGACAACTATTGAGAATTTTATGTCACCCTTATGAGGTGAATTTTCTCATCTATTCTCAGGCCATCAATTTATGAAATTTTCTATAATTTTTCAATTGATGTCAACTCTATATATTTGAAGTCTTTTTTACCAAGGTTTTCATTTATTTTTTTCATAATTTTATGTTTTGGTAAAACTATTGAAATTATGATTATTTCTATCTCAATTCTATAATGGTATTGAAGAGTGCAAAATAATTGAAACTTGAAAGTTCGATTTGATAAAAATAATTAATAATTATTATACTTTTAATGAATAAGATATTGAGTGTAATTTTACTTATAATCTTTTTCTAGAGACTCTATAATTAAAAACACTTTAAAATCTCTTTGCAAATTATTTATTTGTTCACCCTCTAGTTTCTTAACTCCTTTCATAATGATTCCTTCGAAAATACATGGCGAGTGAATTCAATTTCTTTCTCGAATTGATTGGTATTTAAATTGTTTAGATCTCATGATATCTTGCTAATAACCACAAAATGTAAAATTAAGTTATAAAATTTAGTTGATACAATGGGATTAATTATAATCCATATTAATAAAAAAAATTCAATCCATATGAAAATTAATTTCATAGAAGGGTAGTTGAGCACCATTAATGTTTTTAGTCGGATTTTTTTAGCATTTTTTTTTTTTTTTGTGTTTTTTGGAGATATTTTTTTTATATTTTAGGATTTGATCTTTCAATATGAATATGAATATAGAAATTTTTAAATGTTCTCATCCAAAATCTCAATCTGGTTTGGGGGCAAAGGAGGGGGAAGGAGGTCAGGGACAACCCCTTGCAAGGTTAGGGGGATTTTCCTCCAATGGGGTTTTGGGGAAACAATTTTGAAATTCACATTTTATTTATAATCTATTGTAAATCTTGACCATTTATTATTAGGTCATATATCTAACAATAGATATATTGTGTGCTATGATTTCCTTATATGAAATCCCTATTTTATAAGGGCATTTTATTATGGATATGTATTATGATGTATATTGAGAGTCTAATACCCATTGAGTTGCTCCTAGGTATTCATTAGTTATACTTTTGTGAGAAGGTTGTTGCAAAACTATATAGTAATCTATTATTGTTTTCCAAATAATATATTCGATAAATTTTAGAGTGTGGGGTTTTTCTCTTGAAACAATTTTCCGCATGTAAATCATTATGTTGTGGTATGCATGTTGTTTATGTCTATTTCTATAATTTTTGTAAAGATCTCAAAAATTTTATAGAACCCTCCTATCAAGGTTAGTGTAGGAAATTGCTCCACTACCTTAACTTTATAAGGTGTTGAGTTTGATCTATAATGCTTTGAAAAAAAAGATAAACTAGTTTGAAAACTTGCCATATGTATAAAAGAGTGGAGAGTTAGTTTGAAAGCTATTATTGGAATTATTTCCCAAATCGGCTTTATTGATGAGCATACATACATAATTGTTGTTTCAAACCATATTCTCTTGTTATACATAATCTTTGTTGGAAACCATGTTCTCTTTGTTATATTAAGATTAGCGTTTTTGACGGATCTATGAATAAGAAATGGATTTTGAAGTATTTATTGTTATTTCTCTTATTTATCATTATTTATCATGGTTTTCTTCACATTCAAAATAGACAATCTTGTGGATTTCCAATATAAGGGAGGTGGTATATACCTTTCATTTGTAACATTGGTAGGTACCTCTCATGTAATGCCCCGCCAGGAACCCTAAAGGATAGCAACACAACAAGGCAACTAAAAGGCGCAATAATTTTTTTTTTAAAGATTAAAGGAAATAATCATAACTTTGCTCAATAATTAACATAAGCGAAAGACTAACATTACATCCTAAAGGGTTACCAAGGAAGATTACTTCTAAATAAAACCACATCACAATATTAATCCAATCATCCATTTAAATTAAGGAAAGCCATTAACGATTAAATAATTCATATTCATAAATTGATCTCCAAAAGATAGGCTTAAAGAATTACAACATACATACTTCCAAAGATTCATTTATACATAATAGGAAAGATAATTGAAACAATATATATCCCATGAACTTAAATTACAATATTCCATAAATTACATGGCTTCCATAGAACAATAAAATACAAAGGTTACAAGTTGCTGATACAATGACCACACGGGCCTCAAGGTACAAAATCAAGAACATAAGTGCTACACGAAGCTAGAACCAAGATGCACCGGCGAAGCCAATCCTCGCGTGAAGGTAGGAACAAGATATCCGATGAGAAGTGGCACTACCACCCGACCATGTGATCCCATAATGGAACCACCCCACCGTGCTAGGAGATAGCAGAAGACCCTCAAGCAAGCAAGAAAAGTACAACAGTACACATGACTCCGCAGTACACAAGTGACTCGACTCACAAAACACTAGCGACCCTAGAGAGAGTGTCATCACATGGCTTAAGATGGTTACCCTAGGTAGGTCTCCATAGGTCCCGACCCCCATCATGGGTTATCCTGGTAACCTCTCCCGAACCCCCGGCTCCATCTAAGCATCATGCGGACCCTACCATCCTTTCGTGAGGACAAGGTGGTAGGTTTGCCTTTCCAGGCCTTCCCAAACACCTTGAGCCTATACAAGCACTCAACCGTGTATGGGGTACATTATCTTAATTAAATTAATAACTACCCACCCCCTAATCAAATTATTAGGTTATCACTTAATAGTTGACTTTCGAGGGGTTATCTTGCCATCCACTTTGGGTGCGGCCCCCGCTCGAAAGCCACTCTCTCTACTAGGTCACTAACTAGATAAGACTCTCTATGAGAATTCTATGGAGGGGCTGACAACCATAAATTATCCAGACAGAACACAGGTGGAGGACTCACAGTCACAAACCCAGGGTTGACCATTAGGGACATAACACATAATAGCCCACTTCCTCAAGGTTTGAACATCGACACCTGACCAAGGGTAAACATCGACAACATAATGACGATTTTAAACATAATGCGACGACATTAAAACAACTAGACTGCAATTATTAAACACCAGATCCTACACAAGCAATCTTTCTTTAAGCAGTCAACATTTAAATCAAATGAAACAAATGTATACATTGGCTAATATAAAATAATTCCAAAATAACAACTATTCGTTGAATACAATCATCATACGATTATTTTTCAATACTTGAATAACAAACACTAATATTAAATTTAACCCAATCTTTCCCTTTATTCCAACGTTAATACTAACCTCCAGATTATTCTATTTATTTTCAAAATATAAAGCAATTAAATGCTAATCACTAAGTCGAGGGATAATTAATTAATCTTAATAACCATATAAACTAACAATTAACTTAATATTATTATTTAATATTAAATGATAACATATTATTATTTTTATTTAAATAGCAATATATTATCACATAATATTAAACGCAAAATAACACTAAAAATTTTATTTTAACCACTGACAGATTATAATATTATTTTCTTTTTTTTAAAACTAAAAAAAAATATAAAAAAAAAACAATTTTGAAACCCCCAACGTGGGGCCCCCAAACACCCACGCAGCATGCTGCTATTCCCAGACTAGGGAATGCAGCGCTTGCTGCATCCTCAGCCTGGGGAAAGCAGCGAGGCTGCAGGGAGAGGGGAGTAGCGTGGGCTGGGTTGAGCCCAGCTCCCCACCACCGCCCCCCAATCCCAAACACCAATATATTAAATTTTTTTTTGTTTTCAATTTTTTTTTCTGTTTAAATAACAATCTAAATTTCATTTTTTGAACAAAAACGCCTGAGACAAAAATAAAAGAAACTAATAACAGAGACAGAGGTAGAAATCTCTGTTAGAACAAAATTAACAAATAATTTCCCAGCCACCATATTTTTGACAAACATACAACCAAAAAAAAAAATGAAAAGAGTCACTGGTAATGCCAATTTTACCAGCAATTACAAATCTTCTGAGACAAAACAGGGGCAATAAAATTTCATTCAAATCAGCCCAGTTCACTCTAAAATTCAAATTAAATGGGAATAGAATTAATCTCTAACCTCCAATTGAATTTCTTGGCTCCCAACAAGCATGAACAAGAGAAAAATTAACTCATAACCATCATTTTAAACTGGAAATTACCAGGGAGAGGTATTTTATGAATGTTTGGCAAAATTTTGCCAGCATAACACTACAAAAACCCAACAATATTTCCAATTACAAACAGCAAAATAAACTAAGAAATTTCTTGCACAAGCAAAGATGAAACAATATAAATTAAGTTAAGAAACTACATGGAGAGAGCTTAAGTTTGAATTTGATAACAAATTGATAGAATCCTTCTTCCACAAACCCATGACAAGCAAACACTCAACACCCAAAATTCATAAATCAAGCTTTTAAACAAATAACAGAAAATGGAAAGAAAGCAAGGATTTTTTTGTTGAAATAAACAAGGATTCTACCAACCTCTATGATTTCCAAGCAGGAATGGTATGCTTCAGCAGGAATCCCAGCTAGTTCAAACCCAAGTCCACCCTTCAAGCAATTTTTCCAGAATTTCTTTCTCCTCCTCCAAAATAAGCATAACCCCCAAAATCTCCTCCAAGGTAAATTAGTAAGACAATCTTTTAACCTAATTTTCTAGGTTGCAATATTTCTATTTAAAAAACATTAAAATCTCACAATTGACTTTCTTTTTTCTTTTCTTTTTCATATCCCTCAAAACAAATAACTGAAAATTCCCTTTTTGAAAATTACATTTTTCATATATATCAATTAAATCAACTTTTCTACTAAATAGGAAAAACAATGAGTTAGCTTTATTTGCACATATTACAAGCAATTAACTAATTTATTCTACTTCTTCCGTTGGATCTAAACATGATTACTTTGCCAAAATAAGCAACTAAAAGTTAAAATCTAATAACTAATCAATTAAGCTTGATTCAAGACGTAGAGGCATAATAAGGAATAAATCGCTCAAGCCAACAAATAATGACAACTTATGCTTTAAATAAATAACCGAACCACTATGGCACGCAAATTGAGGAAAAGCAAAAAGACTCGAATTTCGAACAAAAGGGATGAACGACTGACTGACGGCACTCACAAAATATAGACTGAGGTAAGGACTAGGGTCAAAAGCTATCTCCTCCACTCCCATCGGACATATAAGGCACGCTCAGACCTGTGAAGCCAGGTGGAGACGATACCCTGTACAGATTATTTTAACCACTGACAGATTATAATATGATTAAAAACCATCTATAGATCCAAAAACAGATCATCAGAAATCATTAACTATAAAAAAAATCCATTTCCATCCATTTTAATTTCCAACAACTTTAAAAGCGCGTGATAGGAATTAGCTCTCCCGTATAAATTTCTCATCTACTGTATCCTCATTCATCCAAGTCGCTATATATTATGAATCAGTGAGTCAATAGCTCCTGCAATATAGTATAATGTGGTTTGTGCTGAAGAGGGTGAGAATTCAATGGATATTGGTTTAGGGTTTCACTTTACTGATGCCCCTTTTCCATTTCCTCCTGTCAAGTTAGAACCTTTTCCTCCGCCATCATTCTTCAGCTTAGTTACTGTTTCTCCCATTGTCCCAAAATTCGGCAGGTAAATAGATTTCTTCCGAAAAGCCAGATTGATTTAATTTCTTTTTTTTTTGATGTATCTTACTCTAAGATTTTCTTTACCTGTAGATGAAAACTGGGACATGGGCATCCCCACGATCAAGATGATTTGCAGGAGGATTTTACTTAGTGGATTGTTGAGGATGAGCAATGAACAAGTGGACGATGGTATTAAAAGAAGGCTCAGATTGTCAGATAACAATAAGCACTACAGTGGATTTTGTATGTGTACTTTCCACCATTTACTGACTGTTGATTTTGTGTGTATTTTCTTTGTAGCCATTTTGATTTTCCGATTGTCATAAATTGTTGATCTGTGTTCCCCATCAAAGATTTACAAGCTGTGGATTATATCTATGCCATCAAAATTTATTTATTCTACTAAACTTTTTTATTAATATTTTTTAATTTTTACACAGGATTCAAAGAGCATAGTAGAGGAAAGAATCCTGGGAAGAAAACCTCCAGTCACATCTCATAAAATAAACCTATAGTATCTAATAGATCAGTTTATACACCCTGCCCAAAAACACATACAAAATGCGGTATCAGTTTTGCATAGAGCCCATATGACAATTTGTCAAAAAAACCCATCAGATAATTTTCAAATGTAGACACCACATCTGCTAAGTGGAAAAAGACAAAATTTTCCAAAGCCCTGTGCCAAATCCCATGAGCCAAAACCCTTCCTGCCAAAAAAGAAAGTATCAAAAAAACTTTGAAAAAACACTATTGTATCAAATACCATGAGCTCGAACTCTCCTCCAGACAAGGAACATGAATACTTGAAATGAAAGGGGAAAGCGGGAATAATTATCATCATAAAATTTTACATCAACTTTACTCAAGAAAATCACATAACTATTACTGCAAACCTTCCCATACCCTAGAAGGAATTTCCTCAAAACTCACCTCTCGCTGATTGGCATTGCTATCAATGGCTAAATTTGCCAAATAATCTACAATCTTAATAACTTCTTTGTAACAATGGGATACCAAAAAAGATTCAAACAATTCTAATTTTTGTAAAATGGGATCAAGTATATACTGCAAATTCCAACAATTCGATTTCTTTTTCATAACACATTGAATAATCACCATAGAATCGCCTTCAATTATCAAGTCCTTAATTTCCAAAGAGATTGCCATATCCAAACCAAAAGACAAAGCATGAAATTCCGCATAATTGTTATTTTTAAAGCCAATAGCATGACACTTAGCTCGAATAAAATTTGCATTGTGATCATAAATTACCATGCCCATCCCAGCCAACCCAGGGTTACCACGAGAGGCCCCATCAAAATTCGGTTTAAAGTGCCCCTATGGAGGAGGTTTCCATCTAGCAGAGCATCTCTTACCTTTTGCATCATTCTTTTTAAAAATTGAACCATGAGAGGGTAAAACTGACAGCATCTTCCAAACTCTAGTAACTCTACTCTTCCAGTGCAAAAAAGATGTAAGATTTTCTAAATTCTTATAAATAAACAATAAAGCAACCTCAGAGATTGAAGACTCAATTTTTAATAGAACCTCGGACATAGGAGACCTTGTTTTTTTAAATATCCTGTTATTTCTCTCTAGCCAGACATTCCAAATCACAATAGATGGAGATATGATCCAAAGGCATGCATAAAAAGATGAGGCAAACATAAAGGGCCAAGATCTAAAATGGGAAATGATATCCTTACCAATAACAAAGGAAATAATTAACTTCTCAAACAACCACTGCTAACATTCATAAACATAATCACAATGTAGGAATAGGTGTGAAGAAGATTCCAAATTTTTGTTACAAAGGACACAAGGGAAAACAGTAGTAATAGCAAGCCTGTCTAGTCTCATACCTGTAAGGACTCTGTCCTGAACTACCAACCAACCAAAGGCTCTAGCTTTAGGAAGACAAGCCGAATGCCAAAACAACTTATAAGGCCAAGATGATAAATCTTTAGCAACCATAAGAGAGTTGTAACCATCTTTAATAGTGTACTTACCAGAAATATTCTTTGTCCAAATAAGTTCATCCTCAGAATTAGAAAGAAATACAATTCTATCCCCCAAAATTTTCTCAAAATCTAATTTCATGCTTTGATCAACAACTAAGAAATCAACCGACTTCCATCTAGCTAGCTTTGATCTGGTTTAGTTTTATTTTATTGTTTCAGTTGATCAATAGCTAGTTTTAATAGCTACTCAGTTACTATCGATCAACTATAAATAAATAATTATTTTAGGGCTGCATTTTAAGATTACCTTTAAAAATCATTTTCTGTGTAAAGATTCAGAAACATATTGAAAAGTTAATTCAAAATTGATTTTAATGTATTTTACAATTCATTCTTGATTAGCATAGGTCTTGCTATGGTTTAATTATGAGGAGAATATAATATAAATTATATAGAGTATTATAGTTTTTATGAATTGTTATTATTATTCTTTAATAGTATCCTCTAATTGATGGACCCATATTTAAATTTTTCTTTATATATTATTAAAAAACTTTAAATATTTTTCTTTTTATTTTAACAGTGCCAAAAGGAAGCTCTCGTGGTGCATCTAAATATTAGCCCTCAACAAATAAACATTTGCTTTAAGAATAGGAGGACCAGGTAATAATCTTTACCCATTTACCACTCATTTCATGAGTATAATATAATTTGAGAAAGAAAATCATGGTGTTTTAAGCATTCGTAATACTGCCAACACTTATACAAAGAACGTTTGGAGAAATTTTTGAAGAGATTATCATACATATTACACTGATTTTTGAAAATCTAAAGCCCTTGAATAGATCGAATAAGTCAATTCATGCTTCATTATTAGAAATGGCCCTTGTCAGTGGCCAAGATTTAGTAAACTGTTGGTTGAGTTCTCTAGAGTCTAATCTTCTTTTTTAATAAAGCTTGTAAAAAATGTTCTAACAAACAATTTCAAACATTTCGGGCAGAACATTTTATTTTTGCTTAAAAGATTTTTTTTTTTTAAATTTAATGTTTTTGTTAGAGTAAATGTATCAACTGGTTTTACTTCCTTGAACAGTTTCTTCTGCTAGCATAAATTATTTAGGGTTTTTGTTAGAGTACACATTTCAACCATTTTTACATCCTTTGAACAGTTTCACAGCATTTGACAACCACAACTCTTGTATTACTCATTCCTTGATGTGTAGATTCAAAGTCATCTTTTTACCTTAAAAAAATAACTTCACCTTGAATATTTTTTATTATTGAGGACACCTATTACCATAAAGCAACACAAACATGCCAAAATTCAATAATACATGAAAAGAGACTTCAGAAAATATTCTTCCATGTAAGATATTACATTTATTAGCTGAAATCCGCTTAATGCTTTGAAAGAAAATTGGTTCGTTGATTCCTAGATGTGGATGGATCAAATGCCTTTGTTCTTTTCAGAATTTGCCTTTCGTTTCGTTATCTTTCCCGCACTCTACCATAGCCGCTACAAAGGGGTCTGTCTGAAATAGTGTCTTCTGCTTCTCTTGTGATAGTTTTTCCATATCATTGGAGGAGGCCCATCAAAAATGATGATGATGATGATCATTATCATCCTTGGGAAAGCTCTCTGAAATACTATTTCTCGGTTGTTGTTGTCTTTCTCCTTGTTAATTCTATTTTTTTTAATATTTGAAATTGTTAAAACTCTCAAGACGATGAAGAATTGGAAGCCATGAATGACTGACTAATAATACTACATAGCAAATCAATCAGATGAATGAAGGAAGAACTAATGATAATAATGGAAGAAAGGGAACTCCTATCACACGCAATGGGGAATGCACAGTTTGAAAAATAATGAGGTATTTGCATTCTTCATCATCTTGGTAGTTGTGGCCATCTGATTTACTATGTAGTATTATCAGTTCTTCATCATCTTGGCAGTTGTGGCCATCTTGTCCTCCACCTCACAAAGGATTAATACTACAAATTTCAAATGTCAAAAAAGATGGAATTAGCAAGGAGAACGACTACAATAAAAAGAAGTAGTATTTCACGCAGCTTACCGGAAGATGATCATCATCATCGTTTACCAGCTTCTCCTCCAATGAACATGGAAAATCTATCACAAAAGAAGCAGAAGAAACTATTTCAGATGGATCCCTTCGTAGCAGCTATGAAAGAGTGCGGGAAAGATAATGAAAGAATAGGGAAATATAAAGGTTTTGTATCTTCATCTAAGATTCTGAAAAGCATAAAAGCATTGGAGATATCTTCATCTAAGATTCGACAAACCAATTTCTTTCTAAGCCATAAAGTAGATTTCAACTTACAAATGTAATATTGTAAAGGAAATATTATTTTCTGAATTTTTTTTCATGTATTATTGAATTTTGGCATGTTTGTGTTGCTTTATGATAATATCTGTGTCCAATAATATAAATATTTAAGGTGAAGTTATTTTTTAATGAAAACAGATGATTTTGATTCTGAAACATTAAGGGATGAGTAATATGTGTATCTAATATAAGAGCTGCCTGAAGGTGTAGTCTTTGTCAAATGTTGTTAGAATAGTTGGTTCTAACACAAACTAAACAAAATGAATTAAAAAAAATTGCATAAAATGTTGCTCTCTACATTTGAAATTGTTTATTAGAGTCTTTTCAGAATCTTTATTGTAAGGGAAGTTTAGACTCAAGAGAACTCAATACAAGTCTACTATGTCTGGGTCACTGACAAGGGCCATTTTTAATCAGAAAAATAACATATAATTAAGCATGAATTGACTTAGATTTATTCTAGGATTGCAGATTTTTAATGAATCTTAAAGAAGAGACTTCCTTGGGAAATAAATAATCAGTCTAATATATATAATATTATTTTAAAAAGATTGTCCAAACATCCGTAGTAATTTCGTTGGGAAATATATATGTAATATATATAATATCCTTTTCAAAAGATTGTCAAGGTACTTGCACATATTTCTTCCTCTATTACTTCATATGACTGCCCTTTGTCCACACAAGAAGTACATGGTTTTCTTATTACACCAAGAGATTTTGATTATCTATTTGAATATTGATGTTATTTCCAACTCTTCAAGAGGCAATCGGTGGCAAGGTATGGGATGTGATATAAGTTTAACTGCTTGTATTCTTTTTCAATATCAATCTTGGCTTTTACTGTAAAGAGGCTCTCTTTATTATTATTGAAAATCTAAGTCAGACTAATTTGCCTCCCGCTTCAATTAGAAGATATATGTATCCTATTTGGTATTCTTGAAATTCTAATGATCCATCAATTCTCTGAAGGATGATCGTATCCGTTCTTGTTTTCTTTTCTTTAAAAATGTGGTCATTAAATATGAAATGTTTGTTATTCATATTTAAAAGATATTTATATAAAATCCATAGTCCAAAGCACTTCTTTTTATGATCTTTTACTTCCATTGCCCCCCATCCTTATTTCATAGAATTAGCAGATTTCTAATAAGATAAGTTTTATCTTTTTCAGACATATATGAAAAATTAGTCCTTGTTTCAAAGAATTAGTCGGATTTTAGTAAGAAAAGTTGATTCTTTTTTTCCAGGCACATACTGCACTCAAAACTTCAATAAATTCAAAAAGTTATCTGACCACCACCTAATTGCTTTATCTGACCACCACCTAATTGCTATCCCATTACACTGGATTGCTCTCCTTTTTCGGTAGTGTGATCTACAGATTGTACACATTTGGGAGCCGCGGGTTTTTTTTCCTAAGCGTAGATTGTATTTCTATGAATAAACAATTTCAAATGCAGAACATTTTATGCAATTTTCGTAATTCATTTAGCATACACAATTTCAAATGCAGAAAATTTTATGCAATTTTTGTAATTCATTTTGCTTAGAATTTTTTTTTCCAAGAATTTAGAATATGTGTTAGAGTAAGTGCTTCAACCGTTTTCATTTCCTTTGATGAGTTTTTTTTAGTGCAAACTATTCTAATAACATTTGACAATGACTACACCTTCACCACAGCTCCTGCATTAAATACTCATATTACTTATTCCTTAGTGTTTCAGAATCTGAATCATCTTTTTACATAAAAAATAACTTAACCCTGAATATTTTTATTATTGGACAACAAATACATGTTAAAATTCAATAAGAAATGGAAAGAGACTTGACAAAATAATCTTTCCATTAAGATGTTACATTTATAACCTGAAATTCACTGTTCTTTGAAAAAAATTGGTTTGATAGATCCTAGATGAGGATGGATCGAATGCATTTGCGCTTTTCATTATCTTTCCGGCACTCTACCATAGCAGCTACAAAGGGATATCTCTGAAATAGTTTCATCTTCTACGTCAGTGATAGCTTTTCCATATTCCTTCGATCAAGCGGTGAAAGATGATGATGATGATGATCATCCTTGGGAAAGCACAGTGAAAACTTGCAATATGTATAAAAGAGAGGAAAGCTAGTTTGAAAGCTATTATTGGAATTATTTCCCAAATCCGCTTTATTGATGAGCATACATACATAATTGTTGTTCCAAACCATATTCTCTTGTTATACATAATCTTTGTTGGAAATCGTGTTCTCTTTGTTATATTAAGATTAGCGTTTTTGACAGATCTATGAATAAGAAATGGATTTTGAAGTATTTCTTGTTATTTCTCTTATTTATCATTATTTATTATGGTTTTCTTCACACTCAAAATAGTCAATATTGTGGATTTCCAATATAAAGGAGGTGGTATATACCTTTCATTTGTAGCATAGGTAGATACCTCTCACAAGTCCTTTATTAGAGACCATCTATAGATCCAAAAACAGATCATCAGAAATCATTAAATATAAAAAAGAATCCATTTCCATCCATTTTAAGTTCCAATAACTTTAAAAGCGCGTGATAGGAATTGGCTCTCCCCTTTAAATTTCTCATCTACTATATCCCATTCATCCAAGTTGCTATATATTATGAATCAGTGAGTCATTAGCTCCTGCAATATAGTATAATGTGGTTTGTGCCGAAGAGGGTTAGAATTCAATGGATATTGGTTTAGGGTTTCACTTTACTGACGCCCCTTTTCCATTTCCTCCTGTTAAGTTAGAACCTTTTCCCCCGCCATCATTCTCCAGCTTAGTTACTATTTCTCCCATTGTCCCAAAATTCGGCAGGTAAATAGATTTCTTCCAAAAAGTCAGATTGATTTGATTTCTTATTTTTTGATGTATCTTACTCTAAGATTTTCTCTAAGATTTTCTTTACCTCCAGATTAAAAATGGGACATGGGCATCCCCACGGTCAGGATGATTTGCAGGAGGATTTTACTTAATGGATTGTTCGGGATGAGAAATGAACAAGTGGACGATGGTATTAAAAGAGGGCTCAGATTGTCAGGATAACAATAAGCACTACAGTGGATTTTGTATGTGTACTTTCGACCATTTACTGACTGTCGATTTTGTGTGTATTTTCTTCGTACCCATTTTCATTTTCCGATTGTCATAAATTGTTGATCTGTGTTCCCCATCAAAGATTTACAAGCTGTGGATTATATCTATGCCATCAAAATTTATTTTGTTAATGTTGGATCTGGTTTAGTTTTATTTTATTGTTTCAGTTGATCAATAGCTAGTTTTAATAGCTACTCAGTTACTATGGATCAACTATAAATAAATAATTATTTTAGGGCTGGATTTTAAGATTACCTTTAAAAATCATTTTCTGTGTAAAGGTTCAGAAACATATTGAAAAGTTATTTCAAATTTGATTTTAATGTATTTTACAATTCATTCTTGATCAGCATAGATCTTGCTATGGTTCAATTATCAGGAGAATATAATATAGATTATATAGAGTATTATAGTTTTCATGAATTGTTATTATTATTCTTTATGAGAGCACAAGTCTATACTAATATTTCATTGGGTAAGAAAGGAAATGTGAGAGCTATCTATTTTGTCAAAATTGTCCCATACCCACTTCAAACTTTATATCATGCTTCAAATGATTTAAACCTTAATAAATGATATAATACAAAAGTAAATTATTTACATAATTTTACAATAAATATTAATAGTATCCTCTAATTGATCGACCGATATTTAAATTTTTCTTTTATGTATTATTAAAAAACTTTAATTATTTTCCTTTTTATATTAACAGTAATGAAAGGAAGCTCTCCCGATGCATCTAAATATCAGCCCTCAACAAATAAACATTTGCTTTAAGAATAGGAGGACCAGGTAATAATCTTTACCCATTTACCACTCATTTCATGAGTATAATATAATTTGAGAAAGAAAATCATGGTGTTTTAAGCAAATACTGTCGACACTTATACAAAGAATGTTTGGACAAATTTTTGAAGAGATTATCATACATATTACATTGATTTTTGAAAATCTGGAGCCCTTGAATAGATCGAATAAGTCAATTCATGCTTCATTATTAGAAATGGCCCTTGTCAGTGGCCGAGATTTAGTAAACTGTTGGTTGATTTCTCTCGAGTCTAATCTTCTTTTATAATAAAGTTTGTAAAAGATGTTCTGATAAACAATTTCAAACATTTCGGGCAGAACATTTTATTTTGCTTAAAAGATTTTTTTTTTAAAATTTAAAGTTTTTGTTAGAGTAAATGTATCAACTGGTTTTACTTCCTTGAACATTTTCTGCTAGCGCAAACTATTTAGGGTTTTTGTTAGAGTACACATTTCAACCATTTTTACATCCTTTGAACAGTTTCACAGCATTTGACAACCACAACTCTTGTATTACTCATTCCTTGCTGTGTAGAATCAAAGTCATCTTTTTACATTAAAAAAATAACTTCACCTTGAATATTTTTAATTATTGGGGACACCTATTACCATAGAGCAACACAAACATGCCAAAATTCAATAATACATGAAAAGAGACTTCAGAAAATAATCTTCCATGTAAGATATTACATTTATTAGCTGAAATCCGCTTAATGCTTTGGAAGAAAATTTGGTTCGTTGATTCCTAGATGTGGATGGATCAAATGCCTTTGTACTTTTCAGAATTTGCCTTTCGTTTCGTTATCTTTCCCGCACTGTACTTTTCAGAATTTGCCTTTCGTTTCGTTATCTTTCCCGCACTCTACCATAGCCGCTACAAAGGGGTCCATCTGAAATAGTGTCTTCTGCTTCTTTTGTGATAGTTTTGCCATATCATTGGAGGAGGCCCGTGGAAAATGATGATGATGATCATCATTATCATCCTTGGGCAAGCTGTGTGAAATACTATTTCTCGGTTGTTGTTGTCTTTCTCCTTGTTAATTCTATTTTTTTAATATTTGAAATTGTTAAAACTCTCAAGACCATGAAGAATTGGAAGCCATGACTGACTGACTAATAATACTACATAGCAAATTAGATGAATGAAGGAAGCACTAATGATAATAATGGAAGAAAGGGAAATCCTATCACACACTATGGGGAATGCACAATTTGAAAAATAACGAGGTATTCGCATTCTTCCTCGTCTTGGTAGTTGTGGCCATCTGATTTGCTATGTAGTATTATCAGTTCTTCATCATCTTGGCAGTTGTGGCCATCTTGTCCTCCATCTCACAAAGGATTAATACTACCAAAATCAAATTTTTAAAAAAATGAAACTAGCAAGGAGAACGACTACAATAACCAGAGGTCGTATTTCACGCAGCTTTTCGGAAGATGATCATCATCATCGTTTACCCGCGCCTCCTCCAATGAACATGGAAAATCCATCACAGAAGAAGCAGAAGAAACTATTTGAGATGGATCCCTTCGTAGGAGATATGAAAGAGTGCGGGACAGATAATGAAAGAAAAGGGAAGTATAAAGGTTTTGTATCTTCATCTAAGATTCTGAAAAGCACAAAAGCATCGGAGATATCTTCATCTAAGATTCAACAAACCAATTTCTTTCCAAACCATAAAGTAGATTTCAACTTACAAATGTAATATCGTAAAGGAAATATTATTTTCTGAATTTTTTTCCATATATTGTTGAATTTTGGCATGTTTGTGTTGCTTTATGATAATAGCTGTGTCCAATAATATAAATATTTAAGGTGAAGTTATTTTTTATTGAAAACAAATGATTTTGATTCTAAAACATTAAGGGATGAGTAATATGTGTATCTAATGTAAGAGCTGCCTGAAGGTGTAGTCTTTGTCAAATGTTGTTAGAATAGTTTGTTCTAATAGTAACTAAACAAAATGAATTAAAAAAATTGCATAAAATGTTGCTCTCTGCATTTGAAATTGTTTATTAGAGTCTTTTCAGAATCTTTATTGTAAGGGAAGTTTAGACTCAAGAGAACTCAATACAAGTCTACTAAGTCTTGGTCACTGACAAGGGCCATTTCTAATCAGAAAAATAACATATAATTAAGCATGAATTGACTTAGATTTATTCTAGGATTGCAGATTTTTAATGAATCTTAAAGAATAGACTTCCTTGGGAAATAAATAATCAGTGTTAATAAGAAGAAAAGTTTTATTTTTTTCAGACATATATGAAAAATTAATCCTTGTTTCAAAGAATTAGTAGATTTTTAGTAAGAAAAGTTGATTCTTTTTTCCCAGGTACATACTGCACTCAGAACTTCAATAAATTCAACAAGTTATCTGACCAACACCTAATTGCTATCCCATTGCACTGGATTGCTCTCCTTTTCCGGTAGTGTGATCTACAGATTGTACACATTTGGGAGCCGCAGGTTTTTTTTTCCTAAGCATAGATTGTATTTCTATGAATAAACAATTTCAAATGCAGAACATTTTATGCAATTTTTGTAATTCATTTAGCATACACAAAATAAAATGCAGAACATTTTATGCAATTTTCGTAATTCATTTTTCTTAGAATTTGTTTTTCCAAGAATTTAGAATATCTATTAGAGTAAGTGCTTCAACCGTTTTTATTTCGTTTGACGAGTTTAGATACTCATATTACTTATTCCTTAGTGTTTCAGAATCTGAATCATCTTTTTACATAAAAAATAACTTCACCCTGAATATTTTTATTATTGGACAACAAATACATTTTAAAATTCAATAAGAAACGAAAAGAGTCTTGACAAAATAATCTTTCCATTAAGATGTTACATTTATAACCTGAAATTCACTATGCTTTGGAAAAAAATTGGTTCGATGGATCCTAGATGAGGATGGATCGAAAGCATTTGCGATTTTCATTATCTTTCCCGCATTCTACCGTAGCTGCTACAAAGGGATGCCTCTAAAATAGTTTCATCTGCTACTTCAGTGATAGCTTTTCCATATTCCTTGGATCAAGCGGTGGAAGATGATGACGATCATGATCATCCTTGGGAAAGCACAGTGAAATATTACTTCTGGTTGTTGTACTCGTTCTCCTTACTAATTCCTTTTTTTGACATATGAAACTGTTACTGCCGTATAGGAAGTCAGATGAATGAAGCTACAGTGAAGAAAGATCATCATCATATACATTACTTAGCCTATTGTATTAAGCTTTCATATTGAACCGTTCTTATGAATTTTATATACTTTCCAAAATTTAATAGTGACATAGAGGCATGGAATGAATACTATCTTCTTTATCCACCAATATTTCATATTCAATTTCGTTTCTAATTTTTAGTTTCAATTTTCACTTCATTCAATCCATGTAGAATTGGACATATTATACATTCCTTTATTATTTCTGTTTTGTATGATTCTGATCATACTGTATAAATTATGAGGTTAGATGTGTTTATTTGATATCTATTATAAGTTTAAAAAACTCAAAGAGCTATAATAGTTTCTAGTAGCTAGAGATGTGTAGTAATAATGCTAAAGCATCCTTCTCCTTGATGAAATTTTGTGCTCTTTTTTCACTCTTATTATTTGTTAAGTTTCACCAGATATTAAGTTCAAGTGTGGAATATGACTAGAGATAAATGTTTGATACCTCATTTCCAAAATGTCCATATTCGTTAGAAAAATCAGAAATGCTTCATTAAGGACTTTGTATAAATTCAACTTGGAAGAGGGTATTGGACAACTATTGAGAATTTTATGTCATCCTTATGAGGTTAATTTTCTCATCTATTCTCAGGCCATCAATTTATGAAATTTTCTATAATTTTTCAATTGATGTCAACTCTATATATTTGAAGTCTTTTTTACCAAGGTTTTCATTTATTTTTTTCATAATTTTATGTTTTGGTAAAACTATTGAAATTATGATTATTTCTAACTCAATTCTATAATGGTATTGAAGAGTGCAAAATAATTGAAACTTGAAGGTTAGATTTGATAAAAATAATTAATAATTATTATACTTTTAATGAATAAGATATTGAGTGTAATTTTACTTATAATCTTTTTCTAGAGACTCTATAATTAAAAACACTTTAAAATCTCTTTGCAAATTATTTATTTGTTCACCCTCTAGTTTCTTAACTCCTTTCATAATGATTCCTTCCCAAATACATGGCGAGTGAATTCAATTTCTTTCTCGAATTGATTGGTATTTAAATTGTTTAGATCTCATGATATCTTGCTAATAACCACAAAATATAAAATTAAGTTATAAAATTTAGTTGATACAATGGGATTAATTATAATCCATATTAATAAAAAAAATTCAATCCATATGAAAATTAATTTCATAGAAGGGTAGTTGAGCACCATTAATGTTTTTAGTCGGATATTTTTAGCATTTTTTTTTTTTTTGTGTTTTTTTGAGATATTTTTTTTATATTTTAGGATTTGATCTTTCAATATGAATATGAATATAGAAATTTTTAAATGTTCTCATCCAAAATCTCAATCTGGTTTGGGGGCAAAGGAGGGGGAAGGAGGTCAGGGACAACCCCTTGCAAGGTTAGGGGGATTTTCCTCCAATGGGGTTTTGGGGAAACAATTTTGAAATTCACATTTTATTTATAATCTATTGTAAATCTTGACCATTTATTATTAGGTCATATATCTAACAATAGATATATTGTGTGCTATGATTTCCTTATATGAAATCCCTATTTTATAAGGGCATTTTATTATGGATATGTATTATGATGTATATTGAGAGTCTAATACCCATTGAGTTGCTCCTAGGTATTCATTAGTTATACTTTTGTGAGAAGGTTGTTGCAAAAGTATATAGTAATCTATTATTGTTTTCCAAATAATATATTCGATAAATTTTAGAGTGTGGGGTTTTTCTCTTGAAACAATTTTCCGCATGTAAATCATTATGTTGTGGTATGCATGTTGTTTATGTCTATTTCTATAATTTTTGTAAAGATCTCAAAAATTTTATAGAACCCTCCTATCAAGGTTAGTGTAGGAAATTGCTCCACTACCTTAACTTTATAAGGTGTTGAGTTTGATCTATAATGCTTTGAAAAAAAAGATAAACTAGTTTGAAAACTTGCCATATGTATAAAAGAGTGGAAAGTTAGTTTGAAAGCTATTATTGGAATTATTTCCCAAATCGGCTTTATTGATGAGCATACATACATAATTGTTGTTTCAAACCATATTCTCTTGTTATACATAATCTTTGTTGGAAACCATGTTCTCTTTGTTATATTAAGATTAGCGTTTTTGACGGATCTATGAATAAGAAATGGATTTTGAAGTATTTCTTGTTATTTCTCTTATTTATCATTATTTATCATGGTTTTCTTCACATTCAAAATAGTCAATCTTGTGGATTTCTAATATAAGGGAGGTGGTATATACCTTTCATTTGTAACATAGGTAGGTACCTCTCATGTAATGCCCCACCAGGAACCCTAAAGGATAGCAACACAACAAGGCAACTAAAAGGCGCAATAATTTTTTTTTTAAAGATTAAAGGAAATAATCATAACTTTGCTCAATAATTAACATAAGCGAAAGACTAACATTACATCCTAAAGGGTTACCAAGGAAGATTACTTCTAAATAAAACCACATCACAATATTAATCCAATCATCCATTTAAATTAAGGAAAGCCATTAACGATTAAATAATTCATATTCATAAATTGATCTCCAAAAGATAGGCTTAAAGAATTACAACATACATACTTCCAAAGATTCATTTATACATAATAGGAAAGATAATTGAAACAATATATATCCCATGAACTTAAATTACAATATTCCATAAATTACATGGCTTCCATAGAACAATAAAATACAAAGGTTACAAGTTGCTGATACAATGACCACACGGGCCTCAAGGTACAAAATCAAGAACATAAGTGCTACACGAAGCTAGAACCAAGATGCACCGGCGAAGCCAATCCTCGCGTGAAGGTAGGAACAAGATATCCGATGAGAAGTGGCACTACCACCCGACCATGTGATCCCATAATGGAACCACCCCACCGTGCTAGGAGATAGCAGAAGACCCTCAAGCAAGCAAGAAAAGTACAACAGTACACATGACTCCGCAGTACACAAGTGACTCGACTCACAAAACACTAGCGACCCTAGAGAGAGAGTGTCATCACATGGCTTAAGATGGTTACCCTAGGTAGGTCTCCATAGGTCCCGGCCCCCATCATGGGTTATCCTGGTAACCTCTCCCGAACCCCTGGCTCCATCTAAGCATCATGCGGACCCTACCATCCTTTCGTGAGGACAAGGTGGTAGGTTTGCCTTTCCAGGCCTTCCCAAACACCTTGAGCCTATACAAGCACTCAACCGTGTATGGGGTACATTATCTTAATTAAATTAATAACTACCCACCCCCTAATCAAATTATTAGGTTATCACTTAATAGTTGACTTTCGAGGGGTTATCTTGCCATCCACTTTGGGTGCGGCCCCCGCTCGAAAGCCACTCTCTCTACTAGGTCACTAACTGGATAAGACTCTCTATGAGAATTCTATGGAGGGGCTGACAACCATAAATTATCCAGACAGAACACAGGTGGAGGACTCACAGTCACAAACCCAGGGTTGACCATTAGGGACATAACACATAATAGCCCACTTCCTCAAGGTTTGAACATCGACACCTGACCAAGGGTAAACATCGACAACATAATGACGATTTTAAACATAATGCGATGACATTAAAACAACTAGACTGCAATTATTAAACACCAGATCCTACACAAGCAATCTTTCTTTAAGCAGTCAACATTTAAATCAAATGAAACAAATGTATACATTGGCTAATATAAAATAATTCCAAAATAACAACTATTCGTTGAATACAATCATCATACGATTATTTTTCAATACTTGAATAACAAACACTAATATTAAATTTAACCCAATCTTTCCCTTTATTCCAACGTTAATACTAACCTCCAGATTATTCTATTTATTTTCAAAATATAAAGCAATTAAATGCTAATCACTAAGTCGAGGGATAATTAATTAATCTTAATAACCATATAAACTAACAATTAACTTAATATTATTATTTAATATTAAATGATAACATATTATTATTTTTATTTAAATAGCAATATATTATCACATAATATTAAACGCAAAATAACACTAAAAATTTTATTTTAACCACTGACAGATTATAATATTATTTTCTTTTTTTTAAAACTAAAAAAAAATATAAAAAAAAAACAATTTTGAAACCCCCAACGTGGGGCCCCCAAACACCCACGCAGCATGCTGCTATTCCCAGACTAGGGAATGCAGCGCTTGCTGCATCCTCAGCCTGGGGAAAGCAGCGAGGCTGCAGGGAGAGGGGAGTAGCGTGGGCTGGGTTGAGCCCAGCTCCCCACCACCGCCCCCCAATCCCAAACACCAATATATTAAATTTTTTTTTGTTTTCAATTTTTTTTTCTGTTTAAATAACAATCTAAATTTCATTTTTTGAACAAAAACGCCTGAGACAAAAATAAAAGAAACTAATAACAGAGACAGAGGTAGAAATCTCTGTTAGAACAAAATTAACAAATAATTTCCCAGCCACCATATTTTTGACAAACATACAACCAAAAAAACAAATTAAAAGAGTCACTGGTAATGCCAATTTTACCAGCAATTACAAATCTTCTGAGACAAAACAGGGGCAATAAAATTTCATTCAAATCAGCCCAGTTCACTCTAAAATTCAAATTAAATGGGAATAGAATTAATCTCTAACCTCCAATTGAATTTCTTGGCTCCCAACAAGCATGAACAAGAGAAAAATTAACTCATAACCATCATTTTAAACTGGAAATTACCAGGGAGTGGTATTTTATGAATGTTTGGCAAAATTTTGCCAGCATAACACTACAAAAACCCAACAATATTTCTAATTACAAACAGCAAAATAAACTAAGAAATTTCTTGCACAAGCAAAGATGAAACAATATAAATTAAGTTAAGAAACTACATGGAGAGAGCTTAAGTTTGAATTTGATAACAAATTGATAGAATCCTTCTTCCACAAACCCATGACAAGCAAACACTCAACACCCAAAATTCATAAATCAAGCTTTTAAACAAATAACAGAAAATGGAAAGAAAGCAAGGATTTTTTTGTTGAAATAAACAAGGATTCTACCAACCTCTATGATTTCCAAGCAGGAATGGTATGCTTCAGCAGGAATCCCAGCTAGTTCAAACCCAAGTCCACCCTTCAAGCAATTTTTCCAGAATTTCTTTCTCCTCCTCCAAAATAAGCATAACCCCCAAAATCTCCTCCAAGGTAAATTAGTAAGACAATCTTTTAACCTAATTTTCTAGGTTGCAATATTTCTATTTAAAAAACATTAAAATCTCACAATTGACTTTCTTTTTTCTTTTCTTTTTCATATCCGTCAAAACAAATAACTGAAAATTCCCTTTTTGAAAATTACATTTTTCATATATATCAATTAAATCAACTTTTCTACTAAATAGGAAAAACATTGAGTTAGCTTTATTTGCACATATTACAAGCAATTAACTAATTTATTCTACTTCTTCCGTTGGATCTAAACACGATTACTTTGCCAAAATAAGCAACTAAAAGTTAAAATCTAATAACTAATCAATTAAGCTTGATTCAAGACGTAGAGGCATAATAAGGAATAAATCGCTCAAGCCAACAAATAATGACAACTTATGCTTTAAATAAATAACCGAACCACTATGGCACGCAAATTGAGGAAAAGCAAAACGACTCGAATTTCGAACAAAAGGGATGAACGACTGACTGACGGCACTCACAAAATATAGACTGAGGTAAGGACTAGGGTCAAAAGCTATCTCCTCCACTCCCATCGGACATATAAGGCACGCTCAGACCTGTGAAGCCAGGTGGAGACGATACCCCGTACAGATTATTTTAACCACTGACAGATTATAATATTATTAAAAACCATCTATAGATCCAAAAACAGATCATCAGAAATAATTAACTATAAAAAAAATCCATTTCCATCCATTTTAATTTCCAACAACTTTAAAAGCGCGTGATAGGAATTAGCTCTCCCGTATAAATTTCTCATCTACTGTATCCTCATTCATCCAAGTTGCTATATATTATGAATCAGTGAGTCAATAGCTCCTGCAATATAGTATAATGTGGTTTGTGCTGAAGAGGGTGAGAATTCAATGGATATTGGTTTAGGGTTTCACTTTACTGACGCCCCTTTTCCATTTCCTCCTGTCAAGTTAGAACCTTTTCCTCCGCCATCATTCTTCAGCTTAGTTACTGTTTCTCCCATTGTCCCAAAATTCGGCAGGTAAATAGATTTCTTCCGAAAAGCCAGATTGATTTAATTTCTTTTTTTTTTGATGTATCTTACTCTAAGATTTTCTTTACCTATAGATGAAAAATGGGACATGGGCATCCCCACGATCAAGATGATTTGCAGGAGGATTTTACTTAGTGGATTGTTGAGGATGAGCAATGAACAAGTGGACGATGGTATTAAAAGAAGGCTCAGATTGTCAGATAACAATAAGCACTACAGTGGATTTTGTATGTGTACTTTCCACCATTTACTGACTGTTGATTTTGTGTGTATTTTCTTTGTAGCCATTTTGATTTTCCGATTGTCATAAATTGTTGATCTGTGTTCCCCATCAAAGATTTACAAGCTGTGGATTATATCTATGCCATCAAAATTTATTTATTCTACTAAACTTTTTTATTAATATTTTTTAATTTTTACACAGGATTCAAAGAGCATAGTAGAAGAAAGAATCCTGGGAAGAAAACCTTCGGTCACATCTCATAAAATAAACCTATAGTATCTAATAGATCAGTTTATACACCCTGCCCAAAAACACATACAAAATGCGGTATCAGTTTTGCATAGAGCCCATATGACAATTTGTCAAAAAAACCCATCAGATAATTTTCAAATGTAGACACCACATCTGCTAAGTGGAAAAAGACAAAATTTTCCAAAGCCCTGTGCCAAATCCCATGAGCCAAAACCCTTCCTGCCAAAAAAGAAAGTATCAAAAAAACTTTGAAAAAACACTATTGTATCAAATACCATGAGCTCGAACTCTCCTCCAGACAAGGAACATGAATACTTGAAATGAAAGGGGAAAGCGGGAATAATTATCATCATAAAATTTTACATCAACTTTACTCAAGAAAATCACATAACTATTACTGCAAACCTTCCCATACCCTAGAAGGAATTTCCTCAAAACTCACCTCTCGCTGATTGGCATTGCTATCAATGGCTAAATTTGCCAAATAATCTACAATCTTAATAACTTCTTTGTAACAATGGGATACCAAAAAAGATTCAAACAATTCTAATTTTTGTAAAATGGGATCAAGTATATACTGTAAATTCTAACAATTCGATTTCTTTTTCATAACACATTGAATAATCACCATAGAATCGCCTTCAATTATCAAGTCCTTAATTTCCAAAGAGATTGCCATATCCAAACCAAAAGACAAAGCATGAAATTCCGCATAATTGTTATTTTTAAAGCCAATAGCATGACACTGAGCTCGAATAAAATTTGCATTGTGATCATAAATTACCATGCCCATCCCAGCCAACCCAGGGTTACCATGAGAGGCCCCATCAAAATTCGGTTTAAAGTGCCCCTATGGAGGAGGTTTCCATCTAGCAGAGCATCTCTTACCTTTTGCATCATTCTTTTTAAAAATTGAACCATGAGAGGGTAAAACTGACAGCATCTTCCAAACTCTAGTAACTCTACTCTTCCAGTGCAAAAAAGATGTAAGATTTTCTAAATTCTTATAAATAAACAATAAAGCAACCTCAGAGATTGAAGACTCAATTTTTAATAGAACCTCGGACATAGGAGACCTTGTTTTTTTAAATATCCTGTTATTTCTCTCTAGCCAGACATTCCAAATCACAATAGATGGAGATATGATCCAAAGGCATGCATAAAAAGATGAGGCAAACATAAAGGGCCAAGATCTAAAATGGGAAATGATATCCTTACCAATAACAAAGGAAATAATTAACTTCTCAAACAACCACTGCTAACATTCATAAACATAATCACAATGTAGGAATAGGTGTGAAGAAGATTCCAAATTTTTGTTACAAAGGACACAAGGGAAAACAGTAGTAATAGCAAGCCTGTCTAGTCTCATACCTGTAAGGACTCTGTCCTGAACTACCAACCAACCAAAGGCTCTAGCTTTAGGAAGACAAGCCGAATGCCAAAACAACTTATAAGGCCAAGATGATAAATCTTTAGCAACCATAAGAGAGTTGTAACCATCTTTAATAGTGTACTTACCAGAAATATTCTTTGTCCAAATAAGTTCATCCTCAGAATTAGAAAGAAATACAATTCTATCCCCCAAAATTTTCTCAAAATCTAATTTCATGCTTTGATCAACATCTAAGAAATCAACCGACTTCCATCTAGCTAGCTTTGATCTGGTTTAGTTTTATTTTATTGTTTCAGTTGATCAATAGCTAGTTTTAATAGCTACTCAGTTACTATCGATCAACTATAAATAAATAATTATTTTAGGGCTGCATTTTAAGATTACCTTTAAAAATCATTTTCTGTGTAAAGATTCAGAAACATATTGAAAAGTTAATTCAAAATTGATTTTAATGTATTTTACAATTCATTCTTGATTAGCATAGGTCTTGCTATGGTTTAATTATGAGGAGAATATAATATAAATTATATAGAGTATTATAGTTTTTATGAATTGTTATTATTATTCTTTAATAGTATCCTCTAATTGATGGACCCATATTTAAATTTTTCTTTATATATTATTAAAAAACTTTAAATATTTTTCTTTTTATTTTAACAGTGCCGAAAGGAAGCTCTCGTGGTGCATCTAAATATTAGCCCTCAACAAATAAACATTTGCTTTAAGAATAGGAGGACCAGGTAATAATCTTTACCCATTTACCACTCATTTCATGAGTATAATATAATTTGAGAAAGAAAATCATGGTGTTTTAAGCATTCGTAATACTGCCAACACTTATACAAAGAACGTTTGGAGAAATTGTTGAAGAGATTTTCATACATATTACACTGATTTTTGAAAATCTAAAGCCCTTGAATAGATCGAATAAGTCAATTCATGCTTCATTATTAGAAATGGCCCTTGTCAGTGGCCAAGATTTAGTAAACTGTTGGTTGAGTTCTCTAGAGTCTAATCTTCTTTTATAATAAAGCTTGTAAAAAATGTTCTAACAAACAATTTCAAACATTTCGGGCAGAACATTTTATTTTTGCTTAAAAGATTTTTTTTTTTTAAATTTAATGTTTTTGTTAGAGTAAATGTATCAACTGGTTTTACTTCCTTGAACAGTTTCTTCTGCTAGCATAAATTATTTAGGGTTTTTGTTAGAGTACACATTTCAACCATTTTTACATCCTTTGAACAGTTTCACAGCATTTGACAACCACAACTCTTGTATTACTCATTCCTTGATGTGTAGATTCAAAGTCATCTTTTTACCTTAAAAAAATAACTTCACCTTGAATATTTTTTATTATTGAGGACACCTATTACCATAAAGCAACACAAACATGCCAAAATTCAATAATACATGAAAAGAGACTTCAAAAAATATTCTTCCATGTAAGATATTACATTTATTAGCTGAAATCCGCTTAATGCTTTGAAAGAAAATTGGTTCGTTGATTCCTAGATGTGGATGGATCAAATGCCTTTGTTCTTTTCAGAATTTGCCTTTCGTTTCGTTATCTTTCCCGCACTCTACCATAGCCGCTACAAAGGGGTCTGTCTGAAATAGTGTCTTCTGCTTCTCTTGTGATAGTTTTTCCATATCATTGGAGGAGGCCCATCAAAAATGATGATGATGATGATCATTATCATCCTTGGGAAATCTCTCTGAAATACTATTTCTCGGTTGTTGTTGTCTTTCTCCTTGTTAATTCTATTTTTTTTAATATTTGAAATTGTTAAAACTCTCAAGACGATGAAGAATTGGAAGCCATGAATGACTGACTAATAATACTACATAGCAAATCAATCAGATGAATGAAGGAAGAACTAATGATAATAATGGAAGAAAGGGAACTCCTATCACACGCAATGGGGAATGCACAGTTTGAAAAATAATGAGGTATTTGCATTCTTCATCATCTTGGTAGTTGTGGCCATCTGATTTACTATGTAGTATTATCAGTTCTTCATCATCTTGGCAGTTGTGGCCATCTTGTCCTCCACCTCACAAAGGATTATTACTACAAATTTCAAATGTCAAAAAAGATGGAATTAGCAAGGAGAACGACTACAATAAAAAGAAGTAGTATTTCATGCAGCTTACCGGAAGATGATCATCATCATCGTTTACCAGCTTCTCCTCCAATGAACATGGAAAATCTATCACAAAAGAAGCAGAAGAAACTATTTCAGATGGATCCCTTCGTAGCAGCTATGAAAGAGTGCGGGAAAGATAATGAAAGAATAGGGAAATATAAAGGTTTTGTATCTTCATCTAAGATTCTGAAAAGCATAAAAGCATTGGAGATATCTTCATCTAAGATTCGACAAACCAATTTCTTTCTAAGCCATAAAGTAGATTTCAACTTACAAATGTAATATTGTAAAGGAAATATTATTTTCTGAATTTTTTTTCATGTATTATTGAATTTTGGCATGTTTGTGTTGCTTTATGATAATATCTGTGTCCAATAATATAAATATTTAAGGTGAAGTTATTTTTTAATGAAAACAGATGATTTTGATTCTGAAACATTAAGGGATGAGTAATATGTGTATCTAATATAAGAGCTGCCTGAAGGTGTAGTCTTTGTCAAATGTTGTTAGAATAGTTGGTTCTAACACAAACTAAACAAAATGAATTAAAAAAAATTGCATAAAATGTTGCTCTCTACATTTGAAATTGTTTATTAGAGTCTTTTCAGAATCTTTATTGTAAGGGAAGTTTAGACTCAAGAGAACTCAATACAAGTCTACTAAGTCTGGGTCACTGACAAGGGCCATTTTTAATCAGAAAAATAACATATAATTAAGCATGAATTGACTTAGATTTATTCTAGGATTGCAGATTTTTAATGAATCTTAAAGAAGAGACTTCCTTGGGAAATAAATAATCAGTCTAATATATATAATATTATTTTAAAAAGATTGTCCAAACATCCTTAGTAATTTCGTTGGGAAATATATATGTAATATATATAATATCCTTTTCAAAAGATTGTCAAGGTACTTGCACATATTTCTTCCTCTATTACTTCATATGACTGCCCTTTGTCCACACAAGAAGTACATGGTTTTCTTACTACACCAAGAGATTTTGATTATCTATTTGAATATTGATGTTATTTCCAACTCTTCAAGAGGCAATCGGTGGCAAGGTATGGGATGTGATATAAGTTTAACTGCTTGTATTCTTTTTCAATATCAATCTTGGCTTTTACTGTAAAGAGGCTCTCTTTATTATTATTGAAAATCTAAGTCAGACTAATTTGCCTCCCGCTTCAATTAGAAGATATATGTATCCTATTTGGTATTCTTGAAATTCTAATGATCCATCAATTCTCTGAAGGATGATCGTATCCGTTCTTGTTTTCTTTTCTTTAAAAATATGGTCATTAAATATGAAATGTTTGTTATTCATATTTAAAAGATATTTATATAAAATCCATAGTCCAAAGCACTTCTTTTTATGATCTTTTACTTCCATTGCCCCCCATCCTTATTTCATAGAATTAGCAGATTTCTAATAAGATAAGTTTTATCTTTTTCAGACATATATGAAAAATTAGTCCTTGTTTCAAAGAATTAGTCGGATTTTAGTAAGAAAAGTTGATTCTTTTTTTCCAGGCACATACTGCACTCAGAACTTCAATAAATTCAAAAAGTTATCTGACCACCACCTAATTGCTTTATCTGACCACCACCTAATTGCTATCCCATTACACTGGATTGCTCTCCTTTTTCGGTAGTGTGATCTACAGATTGTACACATTTGGGAGCCGCGGGTTTTTTTTTCCTAAGCGTAGATTGTATTTCTATGAATAAACAATTTCAAATGCAGAACATTTTATGCAATTTTCGTAATTCATTTAGCATACACAATTTCAAATGCAGAAAATTTTATGCAATTTTTGTAATTCATTTTGCTTAGAATTTTTTTTTCCAAGAATTTAGAATATGTGTTAGAGTAAGTGCTTCAACCGTTTTCATTTCCTTTGATGAGTTTTTGTTAGTGCAAACTATTCTAATAACATTTGACAATGACTACACCTTCACCACAGCTCCTGCATTAAATACTCATATTACTTATTCCTTAGTGTTTCAGAATCTGAATCATCTTTTTACATAAAAAATAACTTAACCCTGAATATTTTTATTATTGGACAACAAATACATGTTAAAATTCAATAAGAAATGGAAAGAGACTTGACAAAATAATCTTTCCATTAAGATGTTACATTTATAACCTGAAATTCACTGTTCTTTGAAAAAAATTGGTTTGATAGATCCTAGATGAGGATGGATCGAATGCATTTGCGCTTTTCATTATCTTTCCGGCACTCTACCATAGCAGCTACAAAGGGATATCTCTGAAATAGTTTCATCTTCTACGTCAGTGATAGCTTTTCCATATTCCTTCGATCAAGCGGTGAAAGATGATGATGATGATGATCATCCTTGGGAAAGCACAGTGAAAACTTGCAATATGTATAAAAGAGAGGAAAGCTAGTTTGAAAGCTATTATTGGAATTATTTCCCAAATCCGCTTTATTGATGAGCATACATACATAATTGTTGTTCCAAACCATATTCTCTTGTTATACATAATCTTTGTTGGAAATCGTGTTCTCTTTGTTATATTAAGATTAGCGTTTTTGATAGATCTATGAATAAGAAATGGATTTTGAAGTATTTCTTGTTATTTCTCTTATTTATCATTATTTATTATGGTTTTCTTCACACTCAAAATAGTCAATATTGTGGATTTCCAATATAAAGGAGGTGGTATATACCTTTCATTTGTAGCATAGGTAGATACCTCTCACAAGTCCTTTATTAGAGACCATCTATAGATCCAAAAACAGATCATCAGAAATCATTAAATATAAAAAAGAATCCATTTCCATCCATTTTAAGTTCCAATAACTTTAAAAGCGCGTGATAGGAATTGGCTCTCCCCTTTAAATTTCTCATCTACTATATCCCATTCATCCAAGTTGCTATATATTATGAATCAGTGAGTCATTAGCTCCTGCAATATAGTATAATGTGGTTTGTGCTGAAGAGGGTTAGAATTCAATGGATATTGGTTTAGGGTTTCACTTTACTGACGCCCCTTTTCCATTTCCTCCTGTTAAGTTAGAACCTTTTCCCCCGCCATCATTCTCTAGCTTAGTTACTGTTTCTCCCATTGTCCCAAAATTCGGCAGGTAAATAGATTTCTTCCAAAAAGTCAGATTGATTTGATTTCTTATTTTTTGATGTATCTTACTCTAAGATTTTCTCTAAGATTTTCTTTACCTCCAGATTAAAAATGGGACATGGGCATCCCCACGGTCAGGATGATTTGCAGGAGGATTTTACTTAATGGATTGTTCGGGATGAGAAATGAACAACTGGACGATGGTATTAAAAGAGGGCTCAGATTGTCAGGATAACAATAAGCACTACAGTGGATTTTGTATGTGTACTTTCGACCATTTACTGACTGTCGATTTTGTGTGTATTTTCTTCATACCCATTTTCATTTTCCGATTGTCATAAATTGTTGATCTGTGTTCCCCATCAAAGATTTACAAGCTGTGGATTATATCTATGCCATCAAAATTTATTTTGTTAATGTTGGATCTGGTTTAGTTTTATTTTATTGTTTCAGTTGATCAATAGCTAGTTTTAATAGCTACTCAGTTACTATGGATCAACTATAAATAAATAATTATTTTAGGGCTGGATTTTAAGATTACCTTTAAAAATCATTTTCTGTGTAAAGGTTCAGAAACATATTGAAAAGTTATTTCAAATTTGATTTTAATGTATTTTACAATTCATTCTTGATCAGCATAGATCTTGCTATGGTTCAATTATCAGGAGAATATAATATAGATTATATAGAGTATTATAGTTTTCATGAATTGTTATTATTATTCTTTATGAGAGCACAAGTCTATACTAATATTTCATTGGGTAAGAAAGGAAATGTGAGAGCTATCTATTTTGTCAAAATTGTCCCATACCCACTTCAAACTTTATATCATGCCTCAAATGATTTAAACCTTAATAAATGATATAATACAAAAGTAAATTATTTACATAATTTTGCAATAAATATTAATAGTATCCTCTAATTGATGGACCGATATTTAAATTTTTCTTTTATGTATTATTAAAAAACTTTAATTATTTTCCTTTTTATATTAACAGTAATGAAAGGAAGCTCTCCCGATGCATCTAAATATCAGCCCTCAACAAATAAACATTTGCTTTAAGAATAGGAGGACCAGGTAATAATCTTTACCCATTTACCACTCATTTCATGAGTATAATATAATTTGAGAAAGAAAATCATGGTGTTTTAAGCAAATACTGTCGACACTTATACAAAGAATGTTTGGACAAATTTTTGAAGAGATTATCATACATATTACATTGATTTTTGAAAATCTGGAGCCCTTGAATAGATCGAATAAGTCAATTCATGCTTCATTATTAGAAATGGCCCTTGTCAGTGGCCGAGATTTAGTAAACTGTTGGTTGATTTCTCTCGAGTCTAATCTTCTTTTATAATAAAGTTTGTAAAAGATGTTCTGATAAACAATTTCAAACATTTCGGGCAGAACATTTTATTTTGCTTAAAAGATTTTTTTTTTTAAATTTAAAGTTTTTGTTAGAGTAAATGTATCAACTGGTTTTACTTCCTTGAACATTTTCTGCTAGCGCAAACTATTTAGGGTTTTTGTTAGAGTACACATTTCAACCATTTTTACATCCTTTGAACAGTTTCACAGCATTTGACAACCACAACTCTTGTATTACTCATTCCTTGCTGTGTAGAATCAAAGTCATCTTTTTACATTAAAAAAATAACTTCACCTTGAATATTTTTAATTATTGGGGACACCTATTACCATAGAGCAACACAAACATGCCAAAATTCAATAATACATGAAAAGAGACTTCAGAAAATAATCATCCATGTAAGATATTACATTTATTAGCTGAAATCCGCTTAATGCTTTGGAAGAAAATTTGGTTCGTTGATTCCTAGATGTGGATGGATCAAATGCCTTTGTACTTTTCAGAATTTGCCTTTCGTTTCGTTATCTTTCCCGCACTGTACTTTTCAGAATTTGCCTTTCGTTTCGTTATCTTTCCCGCACTCTACCATAGCCGCTACAAAGGGGTCCATCTGAAATAGTGTCTTCTGCTTCTTTTGTGATAGTTTTGCCATATCATTGGAGGAGGCCCGTGGAAAATGATGATGATCATCATCATTATCATCCTTGGGCAAGCTGTGTGAAATACTATTTCTCGGTTGTTGTTGTCTTTCTCCTTGTTAATTCTATTTTTTTAATATTTGATATTGTTAAAACTCTCAAGACCATGAAGAATTGGAAGCCATGACTGACTGACTAATAATACTACATAGCAAATTAGATGAATGAAGGAAGCACTAATGATAATAATGGAAGAAAGGGAAATCCTATCACACACTATGGGGAATGCACAATTTGAAAAATAACGAGGTATTCGCATTCTTCCTCGTCTTGGTAGTTGTGGCCATCTGATTTGCTATGTAGTATTATCAGTTCTTCATCATCTTGGCAGTTGTGGCCATCTTGTCCTCCATCTCACAAAGGATTAATACTACCAAAATCAAATTTTTAAAAAAATGAAACTAGCAAGGAGAACGACTACAATAACCAGAGGTCGTATTTCACGCAGCTTTTCGGAAGATGATCATCATCATCGTTTACCCGCGCCTCCTCCAATGAACATGGAAAATCCATCACAGAAGAAGCAGAAGAAACTATTTGAGATGGATCCCTTCGTAGGAGATATGAAAGAGTGTGGGAAAGATAATGAAAGAAAAGGGAAGTATAAAGGTTTTGTATCTTCATCTAAGATTCTCAAAAGCACAAAAGCATCGGAGATATCTTCATCTAAGATTCAACAAACCAATTTCTTTCCAAACCATAAAGTAGATTTCAACTTACAAATGTAATATCGTAAAGGAAATATTATTTTCTGAATTTTTTTCCATATATTGTTGAATTTTGGCATGTTTGTGTTGCTTTATGATAATAGCTGTGTCCAATAATATAAATATTTAAGGTGAAGTTATTTTTTATTGAAAACAAATGATTTTGATTCTAAAACATTAAGGGATGAGTAATATGTGTATCTAATGTAAGAGCTGCCTGAAGGTGTAGTCTTTGTCAAATGTTGTTAGAATAGTTTGTTCTAATAGTAACTAAACAAAATGAATTAAAAAAATTGCATAAAATGTTGCTCTCTGCATTTGAAATTGTTTATTAGAGTCTTTTCAGAATCTTTATTGTAAGGGAAGTTTAGACTCAAGAGAACTCAATACAAGTCTACTAAGTCTTGGTCACTGACAAGGGCCATTTCTAATCAGAAAAATAACATATAATTAAGCATGAATTGACTTAGATTTATTCTAGGATTGCAGATTTTTAATGAATCTTAAAGAAGAGACTTCCTTGGGAAATAAATAATCAGTGTTAATAAGAAGAAAAGTTTTATTTTTTTCAGACATATATGAAAAATTAATCCTTGTTTCAAAGAGTTAGTAGATTTTTAGTAAGAAAAGTTGATTCTTTTTTCCCAGGTACATACTGCACTCAGAACTTCAATAAATTCAACAAGTTATCTGACCAACACCTAATTGCTATCCCATTGCACTGGATTGCTCTCCTTTTCCGGTAGTGTGATCTACAGATTGTACACATTTGGGAGCCGCAGGTTTTTTTTTCCTAAGCATAGATTGTATTTCTATGAATAAACAATTTCAAATGCAGAACATTTTATGCAATTTTTGTAATTCATTTAGCATACACAAAATAAAATGCAGAACATTTTATGCAATTTTCGTAATTCATTTTGCTTAGAATTTGTTTTTCCAAGAATTTAGAATATCTATTAGAGTAAGTGCTTCAACCGTTTTTATTTCGTTTGACGAGTTTAGATACTCATATTACTTATTCCTTAGTGTTTCAGAATCTGAATCATCTTTTTACATAAAAAATAACTTCACCCTGAATATTTTTATTATTGGACAACAAATACATTTTAAAATTCAATAAGAAACGAAAAGAGTCTTGACAAAATAATCTTTCCATTAAGATGTTACATTTATAACCTGAAATTCACTATGCTTTGGAAAAAAATTGGTTCGATGGATCCTAGATGAGGATGGATCGAAAGCATTTGCGATTTTCATTATCTTTCCCGCATTCTACCGTAGCTGCTACAAAGGGATGCCTCTAAAATAGTTTCATCTGCTACTTCAGTGATAGCTTTTCCATATTCCTTGGATCAAGCGGTGGAAGATGATGACGATCATGATCATCCTTGGGAAAGCACAGTGAAATATTACTTCTGGTTGTTGTACTCGTTCTCCTTACTAATTCCTTTTTTTGACATATGAAACTGTTACTGCCGTATAGGAAGTCAGATGAATGAAGCTACAGTGAAGAAAGATCATCATCATATACATTACTTAGCCTATTGTATTAAGCTTTCATATTGAACCGTTCTTATGAATTTTATATACTTTCCAAAATTTAATAGTGACATAGAGGCATGGAATGAATACTATCTTCTTTATCCACCAATATTTCATATTCAATTTCGTTTCTAATTTTTAGTTTCAATTTTCACTTCATTCAATCCATGTAGAATTGGACATATTATACATTCCTTTATTATTTCTGTTTTGTATGATTCTTATCATACTGTATAAATTATGAGGTTAGATGTGTTTATTTGATATCTATTATAAGTTTAAAAAACTCAAAGAGCTATAATAGTTTCTAGTAGCTAGAGATGTGTAGTAATAATGCTAAAGCATCCTTCTCCTTGATGAAATTTTGTGCTCTTTTTTCACTCTTATTATTTGTTAAGTTTCACCAGATATTAAGTTCAAGTGTGGAATATGACTAGAGATAAATGTTTGATACCTCATTTCCAAAATGTCCATATTCGTTAGAAAAATCAGAAATGCTTCATTAAGGACTTTGTATAAATTCAACTTGGAAGAGGGTATTGGACAACTATTGAGAATTTTATGTCATCCTTATGAGGTTAATTTTCTCATCTATTCTCAGGCCATCAATTTATGAAATTTTCTATAATTTTTCAATTGATGTCAACTCTATATATTTGAAGTCTTTTTTACCAAGGTTTTCATTTATTTTTTTCATAATTTTATGTTTTGGTAAAACTATTGAAATTATGATTATTTCTAACTCAATTCTATAATGGTATTGAAGAGTGCAAAATAATTGAAACTTGAAGGTTAGATTTGATAAAAATAATTAATAATTATTATACTTTTAATGAATAAGATATTGAGTGTAATTTTACTTATAATCTTTTTCTAGAGACTCTATAATTAAAAACACTTTAAAATCTCTTTGCAAATTATTTATTTGTTCACCCTCTAGTTTCTTAACTCCTTTCATAATGATTCCTTCCCAAATACATGGCGAGTGAATTCAATTTCTTTCTCGAATTGATTGGTATTTAAATTGTTTAGATCTCATGATATCTTGCTAATAACCACAAAATATAAAATTAAGTTATAAAATTTAGTTGATACAATGGGATTAATTATAATCCATATTAATAAAAAAAATTCAATCCATATGAAAATTAATTTCATAGAAGGGTAGTTGAGCACCATTAATGTTTTTAGTCGGATTTTTTTAGCATTTTTTTTTTTTTTGTGTTTTTTTGAGATATTTTTTTTATATTTTAGGATTTGATCTTTCAATATGAATATGAATATAGAAATTTTTAAATGTTCTCATCCAAAATCTCAATCTGGTTTGGGGGCAAAGGAGGGGGAAGGAGGTCAGGGACAACCCCTTGCAAGGTTAGGGGGATTTTCCTCCAATGGGGTTTTGGGGAAACAATTTTGAAATTCACATTTTATTTATAATCTATTGTAAATCTTGACCATTTATTATTAGGTCATATATCTAACAATAGATATATTGTGTGCTATGATTTCCTTATATGAAATCCCTATTTTATAAGGGCATTTTATTATGGATATGTATTATGATGTATATTGAGAGTCTAATACCCATTGAGTTGCTCCTAGGTATTCATTAGTTATACTTTTGTGAGAAGGTTGTTGCAAAAGTATATAGTAATCTATTATTGTTTTCCAAATAATATATTCGATAAATTTTAGAGTGTGGGGTTTTTCTCTTGAAACAATTTTCCGCATGTAAATCATTATGTTGTGGTATGCATGTTGTTTATGTCTATTTCTATAATTTTTGTAAAGATCTCAAAAATTTTATAGAACCCTCCTATCAAGGTTAGTGTAGGAAATTGCTCCACTACCTTAACTTTATAAGGTGTTGAGTTTGATCTATAATGCTTTGAAAAAAAAGATAAACTAGTTTGAAAACTTGCCATATGTATAAAAGAGTGGAAAGTTAGTTTGAAAGCTATTATTGGAATTATTTCCCAAATCGGCTTTATTGATGAGCATACATACATAATTGTTGTTTCAAACCATATTCTCTTGTTATACATAATCTTTGTTGGAAACCATGTTCTCTTTGTTATATTAAGATTAGCGTTTTTGACGGATCTATGAATAAGAAATGGATTTTGAAGTATTTCTTGTTATTTCTCTTATTTATCATTATTTATCATGGTTTTCTTCACATTCAAAATAGTCAATCTTGTGGATTTCTAATATAAGGGAGGTGGTATATACCTTTCATTTGTAACATAGGTAGGTACCTCTCATGTAATGCCCCGCCAGGAACCCTAAAGGATAGCAACACAACAAGGCAACTAAAAGGCGCAATAATTTTTTTTTTAAAGATTAAAGGAAATAATCATAACTTTGCTCAATAATTAACATAAGCGAAAGACTAACATTACATCCTAAAGGGTTACCAAGGAAGATTACTTCTAAATAAAACCACATCACAATATTAATCCAATCATCCATTTAAATTAAGGAAAGCCATTAACGATTAAATAATTCATATTCATAAATTGATCTCCAAAAGATAGGCTTAAAGAATTACAACATACATACTTCCAAAGATTCATTTATACATAATAGGAAAGATAATTGAAACAATATATATCCCATGAACTTAAATTACAATATTCCATAAATTACATGGCTTCCATAGAACAATAAAATACAAAGGTTACAAGTTGCTGATACAATGACCACACGGGCCTCAAGGTACAAAATCAAGAACATAAGTGCTACACGAAGCTAGAACCAAGATGCACCGGCGAAGCCAATCCTCGCGTGAAGGTAGGAACAAGATATCCGATGAGAAGTGGCACTACCACCCGACCATGTGATCCCATAATGGAACCACCCCACCATGCTAGGAGATAGCAGAAGACCCTCAAGCAAGCAAGAAAAGTACAACAGTACACATGACTCCGCAGTACACAAGTGACTCGACTCACAAAACACTAGCGACCCTAGAGAGAGAGTGTCATCACATGGCTTAAGATGGTTACCCTAGGTAGGTCTCCATAGGTCTCGGCCCCCATCATGGGTTATCCTGGTAACCTCTCCCGAACCCCCGGCTCCATCTAAGCATCATGCGGACCCTACCATCCTTTCGTGAGGACAAGGTGGTAGGTTTGCCTTTCCAGGCCTTCCCAAACACCTTGAGCCTATACAAGCACTCAACCGTGTATGGGGTACATTATCTTAATTAAATTAATAACTACCCACCCCCTAATCAAATTATTAGGTTATCACTTAATAGTTGACTTTCGAGGGGTTATCTTGCCATCCACTTTGGGTGCGGCCCCCGCTCGAAAGCCACTCTCTCTACTAGGTCACTAACTGGATAAGACTCTCTATGAGAATTCTATGGAGGGGCTGACAACCATAAATTATCTAGACAGAACACAGGTGGAGGACTCACAGTCACAAACCCAGGGTTGACCATTAGGGACATAACACATAATAGCCCACTTCCTCAAGGTTTGAACATCGACACCTGACCAAGGGTAAACATCGACAACATAATGACGATTTTAAACATAATGCGATGACATTAAAACAACTAGACTGCAATTATTAAACACCAGATCCTACACAAGCAATCTTTCTTTAAGCAGTCAACATTTAAATCAAATGAAACAAATGTATACATTGGCTAATATAAAATAATTCCAAAATAACAACTATTCGTTGAATACAATCATCATACGATTATTTTTCAATACTTGAATAACAAACACTAATATTAAATTTAACCCAATCTTTCCCTTTATTCCAACGTTAATACTAACCTCCAGATTATTCTATTTATTTTCAAAATATAAAGCTATTAAATGCTAATCACTAAGTCGAGGGATAATTAATTAATCTTAATAACCATATAAACTAACAATTAACTTAATATTATTATTTAATATTAAATGATAACATATTATTATTTTTATTTAAATAGCAATATATTATCACATAATATTAAACGCAAAATAACACTAAAAATTTTATTTTAACCACTGACAGATTATAATATTATTTTCTTTTTTTTAAAACTAAAAAAAAATATAAAAAAAAAACAATTTTGAAACCCCCAACGTGGGGCCCCCAAACACCCACGCAGCATGCTGCTATTCCCAGACTGGGGAATGCAGCGCTTGCTGCATCCTCAGCCTGGGGAAAGCAGCGAGGCTGCAGGGAGAGGGGAGTAGCATGGGCTAGGTTGAGCCCAGCTCCCCACCACCGCCCCCCAATCCCAAACACCAATATATTAAATTTTTTTTTGTTTTCAATTTTTTTTTCTGTTTAAATAACAATCTAAATTTCATTTTTTGAACAAAAACGCCTGAGACAAAAATAAAAGAAACTAATAACAGAGACAGAGGTAGAAATCTCTGTTAGAACAAAATTAACAAATAATTTCCCAGCCACCATATTTTTGACAAACATACAACCAAAAAAACAAATTAAAAGAGTCACTGGTAATGCCAATTTTACCAGCAATTACAAATCTTCTGAGACAAAACAGGGGCAATAAAATTTCATTCAAATCAGCCCAGTTCACTCTAAAATTCAAATTAAATGGGAATAGAATTAATCTCTAACCTCCAATTGAATTTCTTGGCTCCCAACAAGCATGAACAAGAGAAAAATTAACTCATAACCATCATTTTAAACTGGAAATTACCAGGGAGAGGTATTTTATGAATGTTTGGCAAAATTTTGCCAGCATAACACTACAAAAACCCAACAATATTTCCAATTACAAACAGCAAAATAAACTAAGAAATTTCTTGCACAAGCAAAGATGAAACAATATAAATTAAGTTAAGAAACTACATGGAGAGAGCTTAAGTTTGAATTTGATAACAAATTGATAGAATCCTTCTTCCACAAACCCATGACAAGCAAACACTCAACACCCAAAATTCATAAATCAATCTTTTAAACAAATAACAGAAAATGGAAAGAAAGCAAGGATTTTTTTGTTGAAATAAACAAGGATTCTACCAACCTCTATGATTTCCAAGCAGGAATGGTATGCTTCAGCAGGAATCCCAGCTAGTTCAAACCCAAGTCCACCCTTCAAGCAATTTTTCCAGAATTTCTTTCTCCTCCTCCAAAATAAGCATAACCCCCAAAATCTCCTCCAAGGTAAATTAGTAAGACAATCTTTTAACCTAATTTTCTAGGTTGCAATATTTCTATTTAAAAAACATTAAAATCTCACAATTGACTTTCTTTTTTCTTTTCTTTTTCATATCCCTCAAAACAAATAACTGAAAATTCCCTTTTTGAAAATTACATTTTTCATATATATCAATTAAATCAACTTTTCTACTAAATAGGAAAAACATTGAGTTAGCTTTATTTGCACATATTACAAGCAATTAACTAATTTATTCTACTTCTTCCGTTGGATCTAAACACGATTACTTTGCCAAAATAAGCAACTAAAAGTTAAAATCTAATAACTAATCAATTAAGCTTGATTCAAGACGTAGAGGCATAATAAGGAATAAATCGCTCAAGCCAACAAATAATGACAACTTATGCTTTAAATAAATAACCGAACCACTATGGCACGCAAATTGAGGAAAAGCAAAAAGACTCGAATTTCGAACAAAAGGGATGAACGACTGACTGACGGCACTCACAAAATATAGACTGAGGTAAGGACTAGGGTCAAAAGCTATCTCCTCCACTCCCATCGGACATATAAGGCACGCTCAGACCTGTGAAGCCAGGTGGAGACGATACCCCGTACAGATTATTTTAACCACTGACAGATTATAATATTATTAAAAACCATCTATAGATCCAAAAACAGATCATCAGAAATCATTAACTATAAAAAAAATCCATTTCCATCCATTTTAATTTCCAACAACTTTAAAAGCGCATGATAGGAATTAGCTCTCCCGTATAAATTTCTCATCTACTGTATCCTCATTCATCCAAGTCGCTATATATTATGAATCAGTGAGTCAATAGCTCCTGCAATATAGTATAATGTGGTTTGTGCTGAAGAGGGTGAGAATTCAATGGATATTGGTTTAGGGTTTCACTTTACTGACTCCCCTTTTCCATTTCCTCCTGTCAAGTTAGAACCTTTTCCTCCGCCATCATTCTTCAGCTTAGTTACTGTTTCTCCCATTGTCCCAAAATTCGGCAGGTAAATAGATTTCTTCCGAAAAGCCAGATTGATTTAATTTCTTTTTTTTTTGATGTATCTTACTCTAAGATTTTCTTTACCTATAGATGAAAAATGGGACATGGGCATCCCCACGATCAAGATGATTTGCAGGAGGATTTTACTTAGTGGATTGTTGAGGATGAGCAATGAACAAGTGGACGATGGTATTAAAAGAAGGCTCAGATTGTCAGATAACAATAAGCACTACAGTGGATTTTGTATGTGTACTTTCCACCATTTACTAACTGTTGATTTTGTGTGTATTTTCTTTGTAGCCATTTTGATTTTCCGATTGTCATAAATTGTTGATCTGTGTTCCCCATCAAAGATTTACAAGCCGTGGATTATATCTATGCCATCAAAATTTATTTATTCTACTAAACTTTTTTATTAATATTTTTTAATTTTTACACAGGATTCAAAGAGCATAGTAGAAGAAAGAATCCTGGGAAGAAAACCTCCGGTCACATCTCATAAAATAAACCTATAGTATCTAATAGATCAGTTTATACACCCTGCCCAAAAACACATACAAAATGCGGTATCAGTTTTGCATAGAGCCCATATGACAATTTGTCAAAAAAACCCATCAGATAATTTTCAAATGTAGACACCACATCTGCTAAGTGGAAAAAGACAAAATTTTCCAAAGCCCTGTGCCAAATCCCATGAGCCAAAACCCTTCCTGCCAAAAAAGAAAGTATCAAAAAAACTTTGAAAAAACACTATTGTATCAAATACCATGAGCTCGAACTCTCCTCCAGACAAGGAACATGAATACTTGAAATGAAAGGGGAAAGCGGGAATAATTATCATCATAAAATTTTACATCAACTTTACTCAAGAAAATCACATAACTATTACTGCAAACCTTCCCATACCCTAGAAGGAATTTCCTCAAAACTCACCTCTCGCTGATTGGCATTGCTATCAATGGCTAAATTTGCCAAATAATCTACAATCTTAATAACTTCTTTGTAACAATGGGATACCAAAAAAGATTCAAACAATTCTAATTTTTGTAAAATGGGATCAAGTATATACTGCAAATTCCAACAATTCGATTTCTTTTTCATAACACATTGAATAATCACCATAGAATCGCCTTCAATTATCAAGTCCTTAATTTCCAAAGAGATTGCCATATCCAAACCAAAAGACAAAGCATGAAATTCCGCATAATTGTTATTTTTAAAGCCAATAGCATGACACTTAGCTCGAATAAAATTTGCATTGTGATCATAAATTACCATGCCCATCCCAGCCAACCCAGGGTTACCACGAGAGGCCCCGTCAAAATTCGGTTTAAAGTGCCCCTATGGAGGAGGTTTCCATCTAGCAGAGCATCTCTTACCTTTTGCATCATTCTTTTTAAAAATTGAACCATGAGAGGGTAAAACTGACAGCATCTTCCAAACTCTAGTAACTCTACTCTTCCAGTGCAAAAAAGATGTAAGATTTTCTAAATTCTTATAAATAAACAATAAAGCAACCTCAGAGATTGAAGACTCAATTTTTAATAGAACCTCGGACATAGGAGACCTTGTTTTTTTAAATATCCTGTTATTTCTCTCTAGCCAGACATTCCAAATCACAATAGATGGAGATATGATCCAAAGGCATGCATAAAAAGATGAGGCAAACATAAAGGGCCAAGATCTAAAATGGGAAATGATATCCTTACCAATAACAAAGGAAATAATTAACTTCTCAAACAACCACTGCTAACATTCATAAACATAATCACAATGTAGGAATAGGTGTGAAGAAGATTCCAAATTTTTGTTACAAAGGACACAAGGGAAAACAGTAGTAATAGCAAGCCTGTCTAGTCTCATACCTGTAAGGACTCTGTCCTGAACTACCAACCAACCAAAGGCTCTAGCTTTAGGAAGACAAGCCGAATGCCAAAACAACTTATAAGGCCAAGATGATAAATCTTTAGCAACCATAAGAGAGTTGTAACCATCTTTAATAGTGTACTTACCAGAAATATTCTTTGTCCAAATAAGTTCATCCTCAGAATTAGAAAGAAATACAATTCTATCCCCCAAAATTTTCTCAAAATCTAATTTCATGCTTTGATCAACATCTAAGAAATCAACCGACTTCCATCTAGCTAGCTTTGATCTGGTTTAGTTTTATTTTATTGTTTCAGTTGATCAATAGCTAGTTTTAATAGCTACTCAGTTACTATCGATCAACTATAAATAAATAATTATTTTAGGGCTGCATTTTAAGATTACCTTTAAAAATCATTTTCTGTGTAAAGATTCAGAAACATATTGAAAAGTTAATTCAAAATTGATTTTAATGTATTTTACAATTCATTCTTGATTAGCATAGGTCTTGCTATGGTTTAATTATGAGGAGAATATAATATAAATTATATAGAGTATTATAGTTTTTATGAATTGTTATTATTATTCTTTAATAGTATCCTCTAATTGATGGACCCATATTTAAATTTTTCTTTATATATTATTAAAAAACTTTAAATATTTTTCTTTTTATTTTAACAGTGCCGAAAGGAAGCTCTCGTGGTGCATCTAAATATTAGCCCTCAACAAATAAACATTTGCTTTAAGAATAGGAGGACCAGGTAATAATCTTTACCCATTTACCACTCATTTCATGAGTATAATATAATTTGAGAAAGAAAATCATGGTGTTTTAAGCATTCGTAATACTGCCAACACTTATACAAAGAACGTTTGGAGAAATTTTTGAAGAGATTATCATACATATTACACTAATTTTTGAAAATCTAAAGCCCTTGAATAGATCGAATAAGTCAATTCATGCTTCATTATTAGAAATGGCCCTTGTCAGTGGCCAAGATTTAGTAAACTGTTGGTTGAGTTCTCTAGAGTCTAATCTTCTTTTATAATAAAGCTTGTAAAAAATGTTCTAACAAACAATTTCAAACATTTCGGGCAGAACATTTTATTTTTGCTTAAAAGATTTTTTTTTTTTAAATTTAATGTTTTTGTTAGAGTAAATGTATCAACTGGTTTTACTTCCTTGAACAGTTTCTTCTGCTAGCATAAATTATTTAGGGTTTTTGTTAGAGTACACATTTCAACCATTTTTACATCCTTTGAACAGTTTCACAGCATTTGACAACCACAACTCTTGTATTACTCATTCCTTGATGTGTAGATTCAAAGTCATCTTTTTACCTTAAAAAAATAACTTCACCTTGAATATTTTTTATTATTGAGGACACCTATTACCATAAAGCAACACAAACATGCCAAAATTCAATAATACATGAAAAGAGACTTCCAAAAATATTCTTCCATGTAAGATATTACATTTATTAGCTGAAATCCGCTTAATGCTTTGAAAGAAAATTGGTTCGTTGATTCCTAGATGTGGATGGATCAAATGCCTTTGTTCTTTTCAGAATTTGCCTTTCGTTTCGTTATCTTTCCCGCACTCTACCATAGCCGCTACAAAGGGGTCTGTCTGAAATAGTGTCTTCTGCTTCTCTTGTGATAGTTTTTCCATATCATTGGAGGAGGCCCATCAAAAATGATGATGATGATGATCATTATCATCCTTGGGAAATCTCTCTGAAATACTATTTCTCGGTTGTTGTTGTCTTTCTCCTTGTTAATTCTATTTTTTTTAATATTTGAAATTGGTAAAACTCTCAAGACGATGAAGAATTGGAAGCCATGAATGGCTGACTAATAATACTGCATAGCAAATCAATCAGATGAATGAAGGAAGAACTAATGATAATAATGGAAGAAAGGGAACTCCTATCACACGCAATGGGGAATGCACAGTTTGAAAAATAATGAGGTATTTGCATTCTTCATCATCTTGGTAGTTGTGGCCATCTGATTTACTATGTAGTATTATCAGTTCTTCATCATCTTGGCAGTTGTGGCCATCTTGTCCTCCACCTCACAAAGGATTAATACTACAAATTTCAAATGTCAAAAAAGATGGAATTAGCAAGGAGAACGACTACAATAAAAAGAAGTAGTATTTCACGCAGCTTACCGGAAGATGATCATCATCATCGTTTACCAGCTTCTCCTCCAATGAACATGGAAAATCTATCACAAAAGAAGCAGAAGAAACTATTTCAGATGGATCCCTTCGTAGCAGCTATGAAAGAGTGCGGGAAAGATAATGAAAGAATAGGGAAATATAAAGGTTTTGTATCTTCATCTAAGATTCTGAAAAGCATAAAAGCATTGGAGATATCTTCATCTAAGATTCGACAAACCAATTTCTTTCTAAGCCATAAAGTAGATTTCAACTTACAAATGTAATATTGTAAAGGAAATATTATTTTCTGAATTTTTTTTCATGTATTATTGAATTTTGGCATGTTTGTGTTGCTTTATGATAATATCTGTGTCCAATAATATAAATATTTAAGGTGAAGTTATTTTTTAATGAAAACAGATGATTTTGATTCTGAAACATTAAGGGATGAGTAATATGTGTATCTAATATAAGAGCTGCCTGAAGGTGTAGTCTTTGTCAAATGTTGTTAGAATAGTTGGTTCTAACACAAACTAAACAAAATGAATTAAAAAAAATTGCATAAAATGTTGCTCTCTACATTTGAAATTGTTTATTAGAGTCTTTTCAGAATCTTTATTGTAAGGGAAGTTTAGACTCAAGAGAACTCAATACAAGTCTACTAAGTCTGGGTCACTGACAAGGGCCATTTTTAATCAGAAAAATAACATATAATTAAGCATGAATTGACTTAGATTTATTCTAGGATTGCAGATTTTTAATGAATCTTAAAGAAGAGACTTCCTTGGGAAATAAATAATCAGTCTAATATATATAATATTATTTTAAAAAGATTGTCCAAACATCCTTAGTAATTTCGTTGGGAAATATATATGTAATATATATAATATCCTTTTCAAAAGATTGTCAAGGTACTTGCACATATTTCTTCCTCTATTACTTCATATGACTGCCCTTTGTCCACACAAGAAGTACATGGTTTTCTTACTACACCAAGAGATTTTGATTATCTATTTGAATATTGATGTTATTTCCAACTCTTCAAGAGGCAATCGGTGGCAAGGTATGGGATGTGATATAAGTTTAACTGCTTGTATTCTTTTTCAATATCAATCTTGGCTTTTACTGTAAAGAGGCTCTCTTTATTATTATTGAAAATCTAAGTCAGACTAATTTGCCTCCCGCTTCAATTAGAAGATATATGTATCCTATTTGGTATTCTTGAAATTCTAATGATCCATCAATTCTCTGAAGGATGATCGTATCCATTCTTGTTTTCTTTTCTTTAAAAATGTGGTCATTAAATATGAAATGTTTGTTATTCATATTTAAAAGATATTTATATAAAATCCATAGTCCAAAGCACTTCTTTTTATGATCTTTTACTTCCATTGCCCCCCATCCTTATTTCATAGAATTAGCAGATTTCTAATAAGATAAGTTTTATCTTTTTCAGACATATATGAAAAATTAGTCCTTGTTTCAAAGAATTAGTCGGATTTTAGTAAGAAAAGTTGATTCTTTTTTGCCAGGCACATACTGCACTCAGAACTTCAATAAATTCAAAAAGTTATCTGACCACCACCTAATTGCTTTATCTGACCACCACCTAATTGCTATCCCATTACACTGGATTGCTCTCCTTTTTCGGTAGTGTGATCTACAGATTGTACACATTTGGGAGCCGCGGGTTTTTTTTTCCTAAGCATAGATTGTATTTCTATGAATAAACAATTTCAAATGCAGAACATTTTATGCAATTTTCGTAATTCATTTAGCATACACAATTTCAAATGCAGACAATTTTATGCAATTTTTGTAATTCATTTTGCTTAGAATTTTTTTTTCCAAGAATTTAGAATATGTGTTAGAGTAAGTGCTTCAACCGTTTTCATTTCCTTTGATGAGTTTTTGTTAGTGCAAACTATTCTAATAACATTTGACAATGACTACACCTTCACCACAGCTCCTGCATTAAATACTCATATTACTTATTCCTTAGTGTTTCAGAATCTGAATCATCTTTTTACATAAAAAATAACTTAACCCTGAATATTTTTATTATTGGACAACAAATACATGTTAAAATTCAATAAGAAATGGAAAGAGACTTGACAAAATAATCTTTCCATTAAGATGTTACATTTATAACCTGAAATTCACTGTTCTTTGAAAAAAATTGGTTTGATAGATCCTAGATGAGGATGGATCGAATGCATTTGCGCTTTTCATTATCTTTCCGGCACTCTACCATAGCAGCTACAAAGGGATATCTCTGAAATAGTTTCATCTTCTACGTCAGTGATAGCTTTTCCATATTCCTTCGATCAAGCGGTGAAAGATGATGATGATGATGATCATCCTTGGGAAAGCACAGTGAAAACTTGCAATATGTATAAAAGAGAGGAAAGCTAGTTTGAAAGCTATTATTGGAATTATTTCCCAAATCCGCTTTATTGATGAGCATACATACATAATTGTTGTTCCAAACCATATTCTCTTGTTATACATAATCTTTGTTGGAAATCGTGTTCTCTTTGTTATATTAAGATTAGCGTTTTTGACAGATCTATGAATAAGAAATGGATTTTGAAGTATTTCTTGTTATTTCTCTTATTTATCATTATTTATTATGGTTTTCTTCACACTCAAAATAGTCAATATTGTGGATTTCCAATATAAAGGAGGTGGTATATACCTTTCATTTGTAGCATAGGTAGATACCTCTCACAAGTCCTTTATTAGAGACCATCTATAGATCCAAAAACAGATCATCAGAAATCATTAAATATAAAAAAGAATCCATTTCCATCCATTTTAAGTTCCAATAACTTTAAAAGCGCGTGATAGGAATTGGCTCTCCCCTTTAAATTTCTCATCTACTATATCCCATTCATCCAAGTTGCTATATATTATGAATCAGTGAGTCATTAGCTCCTGCAATATAGTATAATGTGGTTTGTGCTGAAGAGGGTTAGAATTCAATGGATATTGGTTTAGGGTTTCACTTTACTGACGCCCCTTTTCCATTTCCTCCTGTTAAGTTAGAACCTTTTCCCCCGCCATCATTCTCCAGCTTAGTTACTGTTTCTCCCATTGTCCCAAAATTCGGCAGGTAAATAGATTTCTTCCAAAAAGTCAGATTGATTTGATTTCTTACTTTTTGATGTATCTTACTCTAAGATTTTCTCTAAGATTTTCTTTACCTCCAGATTAAAAATGGGACATGGGCATCCCCACGGTCAGGATGATTTGCAGGAGGATTTTACTTAATGGATTGTTCGGGATGAGAAATGAACAAGTGGACGATGGTATTAAAAGAGGGCTCAGATTGTCAGGATAACAATAAGCACTACAGTGGATTTTGTATGTGTACTTTCGACCATTTACTGACTGTCGATTTTGTGTGTATTTTCTTCGTACCCATTTTCATTTTCCGATTGTCATAAATTGTTGATCTGTGTTCCCCATCAAAGATTTACAAGCTGTGGATTATATCTATGCCATCAAAATTTATTTTGTTAATGTTGGATCTGGTTTAGTTTTATTTTATTGTTTCAGTTGATCAATAGCTAGTTTTAATAGCTACTCAGTTACTATGGATCAACTATAAATAAATAATTATTTTAGGGCTGGATTTTAAGATTACCTTTAAAAATCATTTTCTGTGTAAAGGTTCAGAAACATATTGAAAAGTTATTTCAAATTTGATTTTAATGTATTTTACAATTCATTCTTGATCAGCATAGATCTTGCTATGGTTCAATTATCAGGAGAATATAATATAGATTATATAGAGTATTATAGTTTTCATGAATTGTTATTATTATTCTTTATGAGAGCACAAGTCTATACTAATATTTCATTGGGTAAGAAAGGAAATGTGAGAGCTATCTATTTTGTCAAAATTGTCCCATACCCACTTCAAACTTTATATCATGCCTCAAATGATTTAAACCTTAATAAATGATATAATACAAAAGTAAATTATTTACATAATTTTACAATAAATATTAATAGTATCCTCTAATTGATGGACCGATATTTAAATTTTTCTTTTATGTATTATTAAAAAACTTTAATTATTTTCCTTTTTATATTAACAGTAATGAAAGGAAGCTCTCCCGATGCATCTAAATATCAGCCCTCAACAAATAAACATTTGCTTTAAGAATAGGAGGACCAGGTAATAATCTTTACCCGTTTACCACTCATTTCATGAGTATAATATAATTTGAGAAAGAAAATCATGGTGTTTTAAGCAAATACTGTCGACACTTATACAAAGAATGTTTGGACAAATTTTTGAAGAGATTATCATACATATTACATTGATTTTTGAAAATCTGGAGCCCTTGAATAGATCGAATAAGTCAATTCATGCTTCATTATTAGAAATGGCCCTTGTCAGTGGCCGAGATTTAGTAAACTGTTGGTTGATTTCTCTCGAGTCTAATCTTCTTTTATAATAAAGTTTGTAAAAGATGTTCTGATAAACAATTTCAAACATTTCGGGCAGAACATTTTATTTTGATTAAAAGATTTTTTTTTTTAAATTTAAAGTTTTTGTTAGAGTAAATGTATCAACTGGTTTTACTTCCTTGAACATTTTCTGCTAGCGCAAACTATTTAGGGTTTTTGTTAGAGTACACATTTCAACCATTTTTACATCCTTTGAACAGTTTCACAGCATTTGACAACCACAACTCTTGTATTACTCATTCCTTGCTGTGTAGAATCAAAGTCATCTTTTTACATTAAAAAAATAACTTCACCTTGAATATTTTTAATTATTGGGGACACCTATTACCATAGAGCAACACAAACATGCCAAAATTCAATAATACATGAAAAGAGACTTCAGAAAATAATCTTCCATGTAAGATATTACATTTATTAGCTGAAATCCACTTAATGCTTTGGAAGAAAATTTGGTTCGTTGATTCCTAGATGTGGATGGATCAAATGCCTTTGTACTTTTCAAAATTTGCCTTTCGTTTCGTTATCTTTCCCGCACTCTACCATAGCCGCTACAAAGGGGTCCATCTGAAATAGTGTCTTCTGCTTCTTTTGTGATAGTTTTTCCATATCATTGGAGGAGGCCCGTGGAAAATGATGATGATGATCATCATTATCATCCTTGGGCAAGCTGTGTGAAATACTATTTCTCGGTTGTTGTTGTCTTTCTCCTTGTTAATTCTATTTTTTTAATATTTGAAATTGTTAAAACTCTCAAGACCATGAAGAATTGGAAGCCATGACTGACTGACTAATAATACTACATAGCAAATTAGATGAATGAAGGAAGCACTAATGATAATAATGGAAGAAAGGGAAATCCTATCACACACTATGGGGAATGCACAATTTGAAAAATAACGAGGTATTCGCATTCTTCCTCGTCTTGGTAGTTGTGGCCATCTGATTTGCTATGTAGTATTATCAGTTCTTCATCATCTTGGCAGTTGTGGCCATCTTGTCCTCCATCTCACAAAGGATTAATACTACCAAAATCAAATTTTTAAAAAAATGAAACTAGCAAGGAGAACGACTACAATAACCAGAGGTCGTATTTCACGCAGCTTTTCGGAAGATGATCATCATCATCGTTTACCTGCGCCTCCTCCAATGAACATGGAAAATCCATCACAGAAGAAGCAGAAGAAACTATTTGAGATGGATCCCTTTGTAGGAGCTATGAAAGAGTGCGGGAAAGATAATGAAAGAAAAGGGAAGTATAAAGGTTTTGTATCTTCATCTAAGATTCTGAAAAGCACAAAAGCATCGGAGATATCTTCATCTAAGATTCAACAAACCAATTTGTTTCCAAACCATAAAGTAGATTTCAACTTACAAATGTAATATCGTAAAGGAAATATTATTTTCTGAATTTTTTTCCATATATTGTTGAATTTTGGCATGTTTGTGTTGCTTTATGATAATAGTTGTGTCCAATAATATAAATATTTAAGGTGAAGTTATTTTTTATTGAAAACAAATGATTTTGATTCTAAAACATTAAGGGATGAGTAATATGTGTATCTAATGTAAGAGCTGCCTGAAGGTGTAGTCTTTGTCAAATGTTGTTAGAATAGTTTGTTCTAATAGTAACTAAACAAAATGAATTAAAAAAATTGCATAAAATGTTGCTCTCTGCATTTGAAATTGTTTATTAGAGTCTTTTCAGAATCTTTATTGTAAGGGAAGTTTAGACTCAAGAGAACTCAATACAAGTCTACTAAGTCTTGGTCACTGACAAGGGCCATTTCTAATCAGAAAAATAACATATAATTAAGCATGAATTGACTTAGATTTATTCTAGGATTGCAGATTTTTAATGAATCTTAAAGAATAGACTTCCTTGGGAAATAAATAATCAGTGTTAATAAGAAGAAAAGTTTTATTTTTTTCAGACATATATGAAAAATTAATCCTTGTTTCAAAGAATTAGTAGATTTTTAGTAAGAAAAGTTGATTCTTTTTTCCCAGGTACATACTGCACTCAGAACTTCAATAAATTCAACAAGTTATCTGACCACCACCTAATTGTTATCCCATTGCACTGGATTGCTCTCCTTTTCCGGTAGTGTGATCTACAGATTGTACACATTTGGGAGCCGCAGGTTTTTTTTTCCTAAGCATAGATTGTATTTCTATGAATAAACAATTTCAAATGCAGAACATTTTATGCAATTTTTGTAATTCATTTAGCATACACAAAATAAAATGCAGAACATTTTATGCAATTTTCGTAATTCATTTTGCTTAGAATTTGTTTTTCCAAGAATTTAGAATATCTGTTAGAGTAAGTGCTTCAACCGTTTTTATTTCGTTTGACGAGTTTAGATACTCATATTACTTATTCCTTAGTGTTTCAGAATCTGAATCATCTTTTTACATAAAAAATAACTTCACCCTGAATATTTTTATTATTGGACAACAAATACATTTTAAAATTCAATAAGAAACGGAAAGAGTCTTGACAAAATAATCTTTCCATTAAGATGTTACATTTATAACCTGAAATTCACTATGCCTTGGAAAAAAATTGGTTCGATGGATCCTAGATGAGGATGGATCGAAAGCATTTGCGATTTTCATTATCTTTCCCGCATTCTACCGTAGCTGCTACAAAGGGATGCCTCTAAAATAGTTTCATCTGCTACTTCAGTGATAGCTTTTCCATATTCCTTGGATCAAGCGGTGGAAGATGATGATGATCATGATCATCCTTGGGAAAGCACAGTGAAATATTACTTCTGGTTGTTGTAGTCGTTCTCCTTACTAATTCCTTTTTTTGACATATGAAACTGTTACTGCCGTATAGGAAGTCAGATGAATGAAGCTACAGTGTAGAAAGATCATCATCATATACATTACTTAGCCTATTGTATTAAGCTTTCATATTGAACCGTTCTTATGAATTTTATATACTTTCCAAAATTTAATAGTGACATAGAGGCATGGAATGAATACTATCTTCTTTATCCACCAATATTTCATATTCAATTTCGTTTCTAATTTTTAGTTTCAATTTTCACTTCATTCAATCCATGTAGAATTGGACATATTATACATTCCTTTATTATTTCTGTTTTGTATGATTCTGATCATACTGTATAAATTATGAGGTTAGATGTGTTTATTTGATATCTATTATAAGTTTAAAAAACTCAAAGAGCTATAATAGTTTCTAGTAGCTAGAGATGTGTAGTAATAATGCTAAAGCATCCTCCTCCTTGATGAAATTTTGTGCTCTTTTTTCACTCTTATTATTTGTTAATTTTCACCAGATATTAAGTTCAAGTGTGGAATATGACTAGAGATAAATGTTTGATACCTCATTTCCAAAATGTCCATATTCGTTAGAAAAATCAGAAATGCTTCATTAAGGACTTTGTATAAATTCAACTTGGAAGAGGGTATTGGACAACTATTGAGAATTTTATGTCATCCTTATGAGGTTAATTTTCTCATCTATTCTCAGGCCATCAATTTATGAAATTTTCTATAATTTTTCAATTGATGTCAACTCTATATATTTGAAGTCTTTTTTACCAAGGTTTTCATTTATTTTTTTCATAATTTTATGTTTTGGTAAAACTATTGAAATTATGATTATTTCTAACTCAATTCTATAATGGTATTGAAGAGTGCACAATAATTGAAACTTGAAGGTTAGATTTGATAAAAATAATTAATAATTATTATACTTTTAATGAATAAGATATTGAGTGTAATTTTACTTATAATCTTTTTCTAGAGACTCTATAATTAAAAACACTTTAAAATCTCTTTGCAAATTATTTATTTGTTCACCCTCTAGTTTCTTAACTCCTTTCATAATGATTCCTTCCCAAATACATGGCGAGTGAATTCAATTTCTTTCTCGAATTGATTGGTATTTAAATTGTTTAGATCTCATGATATCTTGCTAATAACCACAAAATATAAAATTAAGTTATAAAATTTAGTTGATACAATGGGATTAATTATAATCCATATTAATAAAAAAAATTCAATCCATATGAAAATTAATTTCATAGAAGGGTAGTTGAGCACCATTAATGTTTTTAGTCGGATTTTTTTAGCATTTTTTTTTTTTTTGTGTTTTTTTGAGATATTTTTTTTATATTTTAGGATTTGATCTTTCAATATGAATATGAATATAGAAATTTTTAAATGTTCTCATCCAAAATCTCAATCTGGTTTGGGGGTAAAGGAGGGGGAAGGAGGTCAGGGACAACCCCTTGCAAGGTTAGGGGGATTTTCCTCCAATGGGGTTTTGGGGAAACAATTTTGAAATTCACATTTTATTTATAATCTATTGTAAATCTTGACCATTTATTATTAGGTCATATATCTAACAATAGATATATTGTGTGCTATGATTTCCTTATATGAAATCCCTATTTTATAAGGGCATTTTATTATGGATATGTATTATGATGTATATTGAGAGTCTAATACCCATTGAGTTGCTCCTAGGTATTCATTAGTTATACTTTTGTGAGAAGGTTGTTGCAAAAGTATATAGTAATCTATTATTGTTTTCCAAATAATATATTCGATAAATTTTAGAGTGTGGGGTTTTTCTCTTGAAACAATTTTCCGCATGTAAATCATTATGTTGTGGTATGCATGTTGTTTATGTCTATTTCTATAATTTTTGTAAAGATCTCAAAAATTTTATAGAACCCTCCTATCAAGGTTAGTGTAGGAAATTGCTCCACTACCTTAACTTTATAAGGTGTTGAGTTTGATCTATAATGCTTTGAAAAAAAAGATAAACTAGTTTGAAAACTTGCCATATGTATAAAAGAGTGGAAAGTTAGTTTGAAAGCTATTATTGGAATTATTTCCCAAATCGGCTTTATTGATGAGCATACATACATAATTGTTGTTTCAAACCATATTCTCTTGTTATACATAATCTTTGTTGGAAACCATGTTCTCTTTGTTATATTAAGATTAGCGTTTTTGACGGATCTATGAATAAGAAATGGATTTTGAAGTATTTCTTGTTATTTCTCTTATTTATCATTATTTATCATGGTTTTCTTCACATTCAAAATAGTCAATCTTGTGGATTTCCAATATAAGGGAGGTGGTATATACCTTTCATTTGTAACATAGGTAGGTACCTCTCATGTAATGCCCTGCCAGGAACCCTAAAGGATAGCAACACAACAAGGCAACTAAAAGGCGCAATAATTTTTTTTTTAAAGATTAAAGGAAATAATGATAACTTTGCTCAATAATTAACATAAGCGAAAGACTAACATTACATCCTAAAGGGTTACCAAGGAAGATTACTTCTAAATAAAACCACATCACAATATTAATCCAATCATCCATTTAAATTAAGGAAAGCCATTAACGATTAAATAATTCATATTCATAAATTGATCTCCAAAAGATAGGCTTAAAGAATTACAACATACATACTTCCAAAGATTCATTTATACATAATAGGAAAGATAATTGAAACAATATATATCCCATGAACTTAAATTACAATATTCCATAAATTACATGGCTTCCATAGAACAATAAAATACAAAGGTTACAAGTTGCTGATACAATGACCACACGGGCCTCAAGGTACAAAATCAAGAACATAAGTGCTACACGAAGATAGAACCAAGATGCACCGGCGAAGCCAATCCTCGCGTGAAGGTAGGAACAAGATATCCGATGAGAAGTGGCACTACCACCCGACCATGTGATCCCATAATGGAACCACCCCACCGTGCTAGGAGATAGCAGAAGACCCTCAAGCAAGCAAGAAAAGTACAACAGTACACATGACTCCGCAGTACACAAGTGACTCGACTCACAAAACACTAGCGACCCTAGAGAGAGAGTGTCATCACATGGCTTAAGATGGTTACCCTAGGTAGGTCTCCATAGGTCCCGGCCCCCATCATGGGTTATCCTGGTAACCTCTCCCGAACCCCCGGCTCCATCTAAGCATCATGCGGACCCTACCATCCTTTCGTGAGGACAAGGTGGTAGGTTTGCCTTTCCAGGCCTTCCCAAACACCTTGAGCCTATACAAGCACTCAACCGTGTATGGGGTACATTATCTTAATTAAATTAATAACTACCCACCCCCTAATCAAATTATTAGGTTATCACTTAATAGTTGACTTTCGAGGGGTTATCTTGCCATCCACTTTGGGTGCGGCCCCCGCTCGAAAGCCACTCTCTCTACTAGGTCACTAACTGGATAAGACTCTCTATGAGAATTCTATGGAGGGGCTGACAACCATAAATTATCCAGACAGAACACAGGTGGAGGACTCACAGTCACAAACCCAGGGTTGACCATTAGGGACATAACACATAATAGCCCACTTCCTCAAGGTTTGAACATCGACACCTGACCAAGGGTAAACATCGACAACATAATGACGATTTTAAACATAATGCGACGACATTAAAACAACTGGACTGCAATTATTAAACACCAGATCCTACACAAGCAATCTTTCTTTAAGCTTTATATATATCAATTAAATCAACTTTTCTACTAAATAGGAAAAACAATGAGTTAGCTTTATTTGCACATATTACAAGCAATTAACTAATTTATTCTACTTCTTCCGTTGGATCTAAACACGATTACTTTGCCAAAATAAGCAACTAAAAGTTAAAATCTAATAACTAATCAATTAAGCTTGATTCAAGACGTAGAGGCATAATAAGGAATAAATCGCTCAAGCCAACAAATAATGACAACTTATGCTTTAAATAAATAACCGAACCACTATGGCACGCAAATTGAGGAAAAGCAAAAAGACTCGAATTTCGAACAAAAGGGATGAACGACTGACTGACGGCACTCACAAAATATAGACTGAGGTAAGGACTAGGGTCAAAAGCTATCTCCTCCACTCCCATCGGACATATAAGGAACGCTCAGACCTATGAAGCCAGGTGGAGACGATACCCCGTACAGATTATTTTAACCACTGACAGATTATAATATTATTAAAAACCATCTATAGATCCAAAAACAGATCATCAGAAATCATTAACTATAAAAAAAATCCATTTCCATCCATTTTAATTTCCAACAACTTTAAAAGCGCGTGATAGGAATTAGCTCTCCCGTATAAATTTCTCATCTACTGTATCCTCATTCATCCAAGTTGCTATATATTATGAATCAGTGAGTCAATAGCTCCTGCAATATAGTATAATGTGGTTTGTGCTGAAGAGGGTGAGAATTCAATGGATATTGGTTTAGGGTTTCACTTTACTGACGCCCCTTTTCCATTTCCTCCTGTTAAGTTAGAACCTTTTCCTTCGCCATCATTCTTCAGCTTAGTTACTGTTTCTCCCATTGTCCCAAAATTCGGCAGGTAAATAGATTTCTTCCGAAAAGCCAGATTGATTTAATTTCTTATTTTTTTGATGTATCTTACTCTAAGATTTTCTTTACCTGTAGATGAAAAATGGGACATGGGCATCCCCACGATCAAGATGATTTGCAGGAGGATTTTACTTAGTGGATTGTTGAGGATGAGCAATGAACAAGTGGACGATGGTATTAAAAGAAGGCTCAGATTGTCAGGATAACAATAAGCACTACAGTGGATTTTGTATGTGTACTTTCCACCATTTACTGACTGTTGATTTTGTGTGTATTTTCTTTGTAGCCATTTTGATTTTCCGATTGTCATAAATTATTGATCTGTGTTCCCCATCAAAGATTTACAAGCTATGGATTATATCTATGCCATCAAAATTTATTTATTCTACTAAACTTTTTTATTAATATTTTTTAATTTTTACACAGGATTCAAAGAGCGTAGTAGAGGAAAGAATCCTGGGAAGAAAACCTCCGGTCACATCTCATAAAATAAACCTATAGTATCTAATAGATCAGTTTATACACCCTGCCCAAAAACACATACAAAATGCGGTATCAGTTTTGCATAGAGCCCATATGACAATTTGTCAAAAAAACCCATCAGATAATTTTCAAATGTAGACACCACATCTGCTATAAGTGGAAAAAGACAAAATTTTCCAAAGCCCTGTGCCAAATCCCATGAGCCAAAACCCTTCCTGCCAAAAAAGAAAGTATCAAAAAAACTTTGAAAAAACACTATTGTATCAAATACCATGAGCTCGAACTCTCCTCCAGACAAGGAACATGAATACTTGAAATGAAAGGGGAAAGCGGGAATAATTATCATCATAAAATTTTACATCAACTTTACTCAAGAAAATCACATAACTATTACTGCAAACCTTCCCATACCCTAGAAGGAATTTCCTCAAAACCCACCTCTCGCTGATTGGCATTGCTATCAATGGCTAAATTTGCCAAATAATCTACAATCTTAATAACTTCTTTGTAACAATGGGATACCAAAAAAGATTCAAACAATTCTAATTTTTGTAAAATGGGATCAAGTATATACTACAAATTCCAACAATTCGATTTCTTTTTCATAACACATTGAATAATCACCATAGAATCACCTTCAATTATCAAGTCCTTAATTCCCAAAGAGATTGCCATATCCAAACCAAAAGACAAAGCATGAAATTCCGCATAATTGTTATTTTTAAAGCCAATAGCATGACACTTAGCTCGAATAAAATTTGCATTGTGATCATAAATTACCATGCCCATCCCAGCCCACCCAGGGTTACCATGAGAGGCCCCATCAAAATTCGGTTTAAAGTGCCCCTATGGAGGAGGTTTCCATCTAGCAGAGCATCTCTTACCTTTTGCATCATTCTTTTTAAAAATTGAACCATGAGAGGGTAAAACTGACAGCATCTTCCAAACTCTAGTAACTCTACTCTTCCAGTGCAAAAAAGATGTAAGATTTTCTAAATTCTTATAAATAAACAATAAAGCAACCTCAGAGATTGAAGACTCAATTTTTAATAGAACCTCGGACATAGGAGACCTTGTTTTTTTAAATATCCTGTTATTTCTCTCTAGCCAGACATTCCAAATCACAATAGATGGAGATATGATCCAAAGGCATGCATAAAAAGATGAGGCAAACATAAAGGGCCAAGATCTAAAATGGGAAATGATATCCTTACCAATAACAAAGGAAATAATTAACTTCTCAAACAACCACTGCTAACATTCATAACCATAATCACAATGTAGGAATAGGTGTGAAGAAGATTCCAAATTTTTGTTACAAAGGACACAAGGGAAAACAGTAGTAATAGCAAGCCTGTCTAGTCTCATACCTCTAAGGACTCTGTCCTGAACTACCAACCAACCAAAGGCTCTAGCTTTAGGAAGACAAGCCAAATGCCAAAACAACTTATAAGGCCAAGATGATAAATCTTTAGCAACCATAAGAGAGTTGTAACCATCTTTAATAGTGTACTTACCAGAAATATTCTTTGTCCAAATAAGTTCATCCTCAGAATTAGAAAGAAATACAATTCTATCCCCCAAAATTTTCTCAAAATCTAATTTCATGCTTTGATCAACATCTAAGAAATCAACCGACTTCCATCTAGCTAGCTTTGATCTGGTTTAGTTTTATTTTATTGTTTCAGTTGATCAATAGCTAGTTTTAATAGCTACTCAGTTACTATCGATCAACTATAAATAAATAATTATTTTAGGGCTGCATTTTAAGATTACCTTTAAAAATCATTTTCTGTGTAAAGATTCAGAAACATATTGAAAAGTTAATTCAAAATTGATTTTAATGTATTTTACAATTCATTCTTGATTAGCATAGGTCTTGCTATGGTTTAATTATGAGGAGAATATAATATAAATTATATAGAGTATTATAGTTTTTATGAATTGTTATTATTACTCTTTAATAGTATCCTCTAATTGATGGACCCATATTTAAATTTTTCTTTATATATTATTAAAAAACTTTAAATATTTTTCTTTTTATTTTAACAGTGCCGAAAGGAAGCTCTCGTGGTGCATCTAAATATTAGCCCTCAACAAATAAACATTTGCTTTAAGAATAGGAGGACCAGGTAATAATCTTTACCCATTTACCACTCATTTCATGAGTATAATATAATTTGAGAAAGAAAATCATGGTGTTTTAAGCATTCGTAATACTGCCAACACTTATACAAAGAACGTTTGGAGAAATTTTTGAAGAGATTATCATACATATTACACTGATTTTTGAAAATCTAAACCCCTTGAATAGATCGAATAAGTCAATTCATGCTTCATTATTAGAAATGGCCCTTGTCAGTGGCCAAGATTTAGTAAACTGTTGGTTGAGTTCTCTAGAGTCTAATCTTCTTTTATAATAAAGTTTGTAAAAAATGTTCTAACAAACAATTTCAAACATTTCGGGCAGAACATTTTATTTTTGCTTAAAAGATTTTGTTTTTTTAAATTTAAAGTTTTTGTTAGAGTAAATGTATCAACTGGTTTTACTTCCTTGAACAGTTTCTTCTGCTAGCATAAATTATTTAGGGTTTTTGTTAGAGTACACATTTCAACCATTTTTACATCCTTTGAACAGTTTCACAGCATTTGACAACCACAACTCTTGTATTACTCATTCCTTGTTGTGTAGATTTAAAGTCATCTTTTTACCTTAAAAAAATAACTTCACCTTGAATATTTTTTATTATTGAGGACACCTATTACCATAAAGCAACACAAACATGCCAAAATTCAATAATACATGAAAAGAGACTTCAGAAAATATTCTTCCATGTAAGATATTACATTTATTAGCTGAAATCCGCTTAATGCTTTGAAAGAAAATTGGTTCGTTGATTCCTAGATGTGAATGGATCAAATGCCTTTGTTCTTTTCAGAAGTTGCCTTTCATTTCGTTATCTTTCCCGCACTCTACCATAGCCGCTACAAAGGGGTCCGTCTGAAATAGTGTCTTCTGCTTCTTTTGTGATAGTTTTTCCATATCAATGGAGGAGGCCCATCAAAAATGATGATGATGATGATCATTATCATCCTTGGGAAAGCTCTCTGAAATACTATTTCTCGGTTGTTGTTGTCTTTCTCCTTGTTAATTCTATTTTTTTTAATATTTGAAATTGTTAAAACTCTCAAGACGATGAAGAATTGGAAGCCATGACTGACTGACTAATAATACTACATAGCAAATCAATCAGATGAATGAAGGAAGAACTAATGATAATAATGGAAGAAAGGGAACTCCTATCACACACAATGGGGAATGCACAATTTGAAAAATAATGAGGTATTTGCATTCTTCATCATCTTGGTAGTTGTGGCCATCTGATTTACTATGTAGTATTATCAGTTCTTCATCGTCTTGGCAGTTGTGGCCATCTTGTCCTCCACCTCCCAAAGGATTAATACTACAAATTTCAAATGTAAAAAAAGATGGAATTAGCAAGGAGCCGCAGGTTTTTTTTTCCTAAGCATAGATTGTATTTCTATGAATAAACAATTTCAAATGCAAAACATTTTATGCAATTTTCGTAATTCATTTAGCATACACAATTTCAAATGCAGAAAATTTTATGCAATTTTTGTAATTCATTTTGCTTAGAATTTTTTTTTCCAAGAATTTAGAATATGTGTTAGAGTAAGTACTTCAACCGTTTTCATTTCCTTTGATGAGTTTTTGTTAGTGCAAACTATTCTAATAACATTTGACAATGACTACACCTTCACCACAGCTCCTGCATTAAATACTCATATTACTTATTCCTTAGTGTTTCAGAATCTGAATCATCTTTTTACATAAAAAATAACTTAACCCTGAATATTTTTATTATTGGACAACAAATACATGTTAAAATTCAATAAGAAATGGAAAGAGACTTGACAAAATAATCTTTCCATTAAGATGTTACATTTATAACCTGAAATTCACTGTTCTTTGAAAAAAAATTGGTTTGATAGATCCTAGATGAGGATGGATCGAATGCATTTGCGCTTTTCATTATCTTTCCGGCACTCTACCATAGCTGCTACAAAGGTATATCTCTGAAATAGTTTCATCTTCTACGTCAGTGATAGCTTTTCCATATTCCTTCGATCAAGCGGTGAAAGATGATGATGATGATGATCATCCTTGGGAAAGCACAGTGAAAACTTGCAATATGTATAAAAGAGAGGAAAGCTAGTTTGAAAGCTATTATTGGAATTATTTCCCAAATCCGCTTTATTGATGAGCATACATACATAATTGTTGTTCCAAACCATATTCTCTTGTTATACATAATCTTTGTTGGAAATCCTGTTCTATTTGTTATATTAAGATTAGCGTTTTTGACAGATCTATGAATAAGAAATGGATTTTGAAGTATTTCTTGTTATTTCTCTTATTTATCATTATTTATCATGGTTTTCTTCACACACAAAATAGTCAATATTGTGGATTTCCAATATAAAGGAGGTGGTATATACCTTTCATTTGTAGCATAGGTAGATACCTCTCACAAGTCCTTTATTAGAAACCATCTATAGATCCAAAAATAGATCATCAGAAATCATTAACTATAAAAAAGAATCCATTTCCATCCATTTTAAGTTCCAATAACTTTAAAAGCGCGTGATAGGAATCGGCTCTCCCCTTTAAATTTCTCATCTACTATATCCTCATTCATCCAAGTTGCTATATATTATGAATCAGTGAGTCATTAGCTCCTGCAATATAGTATAATGTGGTTTGTGCTGAAGAGGGTTAGAATTCAATGGATATTGGTTTAGGGTTTCACTTTACTGACGCCCCTTTTCCATTTCCTCCTGTTAAGTTAGAACCTTTTCCCCCGCCATCATTCTCCAGCTTAGTTACTGTTTCTCCCATTGTCCCAAAATTCGGCAGGTAAATAGATTTCTTCCAAAAAGTCAGATTGATTTGATTTCTTATTTTTTGATGTATCTTACTCTAAGATTTTCTGTAAGATTTTCTTTACCTCCAGATTAAAAATGGGACATGGGCATCCCCACGGTCAGGATGATTTGCAGGAGGATTTTACTTAATGGATTGTTCGGGATGAGAAATGAACAAGTGGACGATGGTATTAAAAAAGGGCTCAGATTGTCAGGATAACAATAAGCACTACAGTGGATTTTGTATGTGTACTTTCGACCATTTACTGACTGTTGATTTTGTGTGTATTTTCCTCGTACCCATTTTCATTTTCCGATTGTCATAAATTGTTGATCTGTGTTCCCCATCAAAGATTTACAAGCTGTGGATTATATCTATGCCATCAAAATTTATTTTGTTAATGTTGGATCTGGTTTAGTTTTATTTTATTGTTTCAGTTGATCAATAGCTAGTTTTAATAGCTACTCAGTTACTATGGATCAACTATAAATAAATAATTATTTTAGGGCTGGATTTTAAGATTACCTTTAAAAATCATTTTCTGTGTAAAGGTTCAGAAACATATTGAAAAGTTAATTCAAAATTGATTTTAATGTATTTTACAATTCATTCTTGATCAGCATAGATCTTGCTATGGTTCAATTATCAGGAGAATATAATATAGATTATATAGAGTATTATAGTTTTCATGAATTGTTATTATTATTCTTTATGAGAGCACAAGTCTATACTAATATTTCATTGGGTAAGAAAGGAAATGTGAGAGCTATCTATTTTGTCAAAATTGTCCCATACCCACTTCAAACTTTATATCATGCCTCAAATGATTTAAACCTTGATAAATGATATAATACAAAAGTAAATTATTTACATAATTTTACAATAAATATTAATAGTATCCTCTAATTGATGGACCGATATTTAAATTTTTCTTTTATGTATTATTAAAAAACTTTAATTATTTTCCTTTTTATTTTAACAGTACTGAAAGGAAGCTCTCCCGATGCATCTAAATATCAGCCCTCAACAAATAAACATTTGCTTTAAGAATAGGAGGACCAGGCAATAATCTTTACCCGTTTACCACTCATTTCATGAGTATAATATAATTTGAGAAAGAAAATCATGGTGTTTTAAGCAAATACTGTCGACACTTATACAAAGAATGTTTGGACAAATTTTTGAAGAGATTATCATACATATTACATTGATTTTTGAAAATCTGGAGCCCTTGAATAGATCGAATAAGTCAATTCATGCTTCATTATTAGAAATGGCCCTTGTCAGTGGCCGAGATTTAGTAAACTGTTGGTTGAGTTCTCTCGAGTCTAATCTTCTTTTATAATAAAGTTTGTAAAAGATGTTCTGATAAACAATTTCAAACATTTCGGGCAGAACATTTTATTTTGCTTAAAAGATTTTTTTAAAAAAAATTTAAAGTTTTTGTTAGAGTAAATGTATCAACTGGTTTTACTTCCTTGAACATTTTCTGCTAGCGCAAACTATTTAGGGTTTTTGTTAGAGTACACATTTCAACCATTTTTACATCCTTTGAACAGTTTCACAGCATTTGACAACCACAACTCTTGTATTACTCATTCCTTGCTGTGTAGAATCAAAGTCATCTTTTTACATTAAAAAAATAACTTCACCTTGAATATTTTTAATTATTGGGGACACCTATTACCATAGAGCAACACAAACATGCCAAAATTCAATAATACATGAAAAGAGACTTCAGAAAATAATCTTCCATGTAAGATATTACATTTATTAGCTGAAATCCGCTTAATGCTTTGGAAGAAAATTTGGTTCGTTGATTCCTAGATGTGGATGGATCAAATGCCTTTGTACTTTTCAGAATTTGCCTTTCGTTTCGTTATCTTTCCCGCACTCTACCATAGCCGCTACAAAGGGGTCCGTCTGAAATAGTGTCTTCTGCTTCTTTTGTGATAGTTTTTCCATATCATTGGAGGAGGCCCGTGGAAAATGATGATGATCATCATCATTATCATCATTGGGAAAGCTGTGTGAAATACTATTTCTCGGTTGTTGTTGTCTTTCTCCTTGTTAATTCTATTTTTTTAATATTTGAAATCGTTAAAACTCTCAAGACCATGAAGAATTGGAAGCCATGACTGACTGACTAATAATACTACATAGCAAATTAGATGAATGAAGGAAGCACTAATGATAATAATGGAAGAAAAGGAAATCCTATCACACACTATGGGGAATGCACAATTTGAAAAATAATGAGGTATTCACATTCTTCCTCGTCTTGGTAGTTGTGGCCAACTGATTTGCTATGTAGTATTATCAGTTCTTCATCGTCTTGGCAGTTGTGGCCATCTTATCCTCCATCTCACAAAGGATTAATACTACCAAAATCAAATTTTAAAAAAAATGAAACTAGCAAGGAGAACGACTACAATAACCAGAGGTCGTATTTCATGCAGCTTTTCGGAAGATGATCATCATCATCGTTTACCCGCGCCTCCTCCAATGAACATGGAAAATCTATCACAAAAGAAGCAGAAGAAACTATTTCAGATGGATCCCTTTGTAGGAGCTATGAAAGAGTGCGGAAAAGATAATGAAAGAAAAGGGAAGTATAAAGGTTTTGTATCTTCATCTAAGATTCTGAAAAGCACAAAAGCATCGGAGATATCTTCATCTAAGATTCAACAAACCAATTTCTTTCCAAACCATAAAGTAGATTTCAACTTACAAATGTAATATCGTAAAGGAAATATTATTTTCTGAATTTTTTTCCATATATTATTGAATTTTGGCATGTTTGTGTTGCTTTGTGATAATAGCTGTGTCCAATAAAATAAATATTTAAGGTGAAGTTATTTTTTATTGAAAACAAATGATTTTGATTCTGAAACATTAAGGGATGAGTAATATGTGTATCTAATGTAAGAGCTGCCTGAAGGTGTAGTCTTTGTCAAATGTTGTTAGAATAGTTTGTTCTAATAGTAACTAAACAAAATGAATTAAAAAAATTGCATAAAATGTTGCTCTCTGCATTTGAAATTGTTTATTAGAGTCTTTTCAGAATCTTTATTGTAAGGGAAGTTTAGACTCAAGAGAACTCAATACAAGTCTACTAAGTCTTGGTCACTTACAAGGGCCATTTCTAATCAGAAAAATAACATATAATTAAGCATGAATTGACTTAGATTTATTCTAGGATTGCAGATTTTTAATGAATCTTAAAGAATAGACTTCCTTGGGAAATAAATAATCAGTGTTAATAAGAAGAAAAGTTTTTTTTTTTTCAGACATATATGAAAAATTAGTCCTTGTTTCAAAGAATTAGTAGATTTTTAGTAAGAAAAGTTGATTCTTTTTTCCCAGGTACATACTGCACTCAGAACTTCAATAAATTCAACAAGTTATCTGACCACCACCTAATTGCTATCCCATTGCACTGGATTGCTCTCCTTTTCCGGTAGTGTGATCTACAGATTGTACACATTTGGGAGCCGCGGGTTTTTTTTTCCTAAGCATAGATTGTATGTCTATGAATAAACAATTTCAAATGCAGAACATTTTATGCAATTTTTGTAATTCATTTAGCATACACAAAATAAAATGCAGATCATTTTATGCAATTTTCGTAATTCATTTTGCTTAGAATTTGTTTTTCCAAGAATTTAGAATATCTGTTAGAGTAAGTGCTTCAACCGTTTTTATTTCCTTTGACGAGTTTAGATACTCATATTACTTATTCCTTAGTGTTTCAGAATCCGAATCATCTTTTTACATAAAAAATAACTTCACCCTGAATATTTTTATTATTGGACAACAAATACATTTTAAAATTCAATAAGAAATGGAAAGAGTCTTGACAAAATAATCTTTCCATTAAGATGTTACATTTATAACCTGAAATTCACTATGCTTTGGAAAAAAATTGGTTCGATGGATCCTAGATGAGGATGGATCGAAAGCATTTGCGATTTTCATTATCTTTCCCGCATTCTACCGTAGCTGCTACAAAGGGATGCCTCTAAAATAGTTTCATCTGCTACTTCAGTGATAGCTTTTCCATATTCCTTGGATCAAGCGGTGGAAGATGATGATGATCATGATCATCCTTGGGAAAGCACAGTGAAATATTACTTCTGGTTGTTGTAGTCGTTCTCCTTACTAATTCCTTTTTTTGACATATGAAACTGTTACTTCTGTATAGGAAGTCAGATGAATGAAGCTACAGTGAAGAAAGATCATCATCATATACATTACTTAGCCTATTGTATTAAGCTTTCATATTGAACCGTTCTTATGAATTTTATATACTTTCCAAAATTTAATAGTGACATAGAGGCATGGAATGAATACTATCTTCTTTATCCACCAATATTTCATATTCAATTTCGTTTCTAATTTTTAGTTTCAATTTTCACTTCAGTCTTGGACATATTATACATTCCTTTATTATTTCTATTTTGTATGATTCTGATCATACTGTATAAATTATGAGGTTAGATGTGTTTATTTGATATCTATTATAGGTTTAAAAAACTCAAAGAGCTATAATAGTTTCTAGTAGCTACAGATGTGTAGTAATAATGCTAAAGCATCCTCCTCCTTGATGAAATTTTGTGCTCTTTTTTCACTCTTATTATTTGTTAAGTTTCACCAGATATTAAGTTCTAGTGTGGAATATGACTAGAGATAAATGTTTGATACCTCATTTCCAAAATGTCCATATTCGTTAGAAAAATCAGAAATGCTTCATTAAGGACTTTGTATAAATTCAACTTGGAAGAGGGTATTGGACAACTATTGAGAATTTTATGTCATCCTTATGAGGTTAATTTTCTCATCTATTCTCAGGCCATCAATTTATGAAATTTTCTATAATTTTTCAATTGATATCAACTCTATGTATTTGAAGTCTTTTTTACCAAGGTTTTCATTTATTTTTTTCATAATTTTATGTTTTGGTAAAACTATTGAAATTATGATTATTTCTAACTCAATTCTATAATGGTATTGAAGAATGCAAAATAATTGAAACTTGAAAGTTCGATTTGATAAAAATAATTAATAATTATTATACTTTTAATGAATAAGATATTGAGTGTAATTTTACTTATAATCTTTTTCTAGAGACTCTATAATTATAAACACTTTAAAATCTCTTTGCAAATTATTTATTTGTTCACCCTCTAGTTTCTTAACTCCTTTCATAATGATTCCTTCCCAAATAAATGGCGAGTGAATTCAATTTCTTTCTCGAATTGATTGGTATTTAAATTGTTTAGATCTCATGATATCTTGCTAATAACCACAAAATGTAAAATTAAGTTATAAAATTTAGTTGATACAATGGGATTAATTATAATCCATATTAATAAAAAAAATTCAATCCATATGAAAATTAATTTCATAGAAGGGTAGTTGAGCACCATTAATGTTTTTAGTCGGATTTTTTTAGTATTTTTTTTTTTTTTTTGGTGTTTTTTTGAGATAATTTTTTTATATTTCAGGATTTGATCTTTCAATATGAATATGAATATAGAAATTTTTAAATGTTCTCATCCAAAATCTCAATCTGGGTTGGGGGCAAAGGAGGGGGAAGGAGGTAAGGGATAACCCCTTGCAAGGTTAGGGGGATTTTCCTCCAATAGGGTTTTGGGGAAACAATTTTGAAATTCTCATTTTATTTATAATCTATTGTAAATCTTGACCATTTATTATTAGGTCATATATCTAACAATAGATATATTGTGTCCTATGATTTCCTTATATGAAATCCCTATTTTATAAGGGTATTTTATTATGGATATGTATTATGATGTATATTGAGAGTCTAATACCCATTGAGTTGCTCCTAGGTATTCATTAGTTATACTTTTGTGAGAAGGTTGTTGCAAAAGTATATAGTAATCTATTATTGTTTTCCAAATAATATATTCGATAAATTTTAGAGTGTGGGGTTTTTCTCTTGAAACAATTTTCCGCATGTAAATCATTATGTTGTGGTATGCATGTTGTTTATGTCTATTTCTATAATTTTTGTAAAGATCTCAAAAATTTTATAGAACCCTCCTATCAAGATTAGTGTAGGAAATTGCTCCACTACCTTAACTTTATAAGGTGTTGAGTTTGATCTATAATGCTTTGAAAAAAAAGATAAACTAGTTTGAAAACTTGCCATATGTATAAAAGAGTGGAAAGTTAGTTTGAAAGCTATTATTGGAATTATTTCCCAAATCGGCTTTATTGATGAGCATACATACATAATTGTTGTTTCAAACCATATTCTCTTGTTATACATAATCTTTGTTGGAAACCATGTTCTCTTTGTTATATTAAGATTAGCGTTTTTTACGGATCTATGAATAAGAAATGGATTTTGAAGTATTTCTTGTTATTTCTCTTATTTATCATTATTTATCATGGTTTTCTTCACATTCAAAATAGTCAATCTTGTGGATTTCCAATATAAGGGAGGTGGTATATACCTTTCATTTGTAACATAGGTAGGTACCTCTCACAAGTCCTTTATTAGAAACCATATATAGATCCAAAAACAGATCATCAGAAATCATTAACTATAAAAAAAATCCATTTCCATCCATTTTAATTTCCAACAACTTTAAAAGCGCGTGATAGGAATTAGCTCTCCCGTATAAATTTCTCATCTACTGTACCCTCATTCATCCAAGTTGCTATATATTATGAATCAGTGAGTCAGTAGCTCCTGCAATATAGTATAATGTGGTTTGTGCTGAAGAGGGTGAGAATTCAATGGATATTGGTTTAGGGTTTCACTTTACTGACGCCCCTTTTCCATTTCCTCCTGTTAAGTTAGAACCTGTTCCTCCGCCATCATTCTTCAGCTTAGTTACTGTTTCTCCCATTGTCCCAAAATTCGGCAGGTAAATAGATTTCTTCGGAAAAGCCAGATTGATTTAATTTCTTATTTTTTTGATGTATCTTACTCTAAGATTTTCTTTACCTGCAGATGAAAAATGGGACATGGGCATCCCCACGATCAGGATGATTTGCAGGAGGATTTTACTTAGTGGATTGTTGAGGATGAGCAATGAACAAGTGGACGATGGTATTAAAAGAAGGCTCAGATTGTCAGGATAACAATAAGCACTACAGTGGATTTTGTATGTGTACTTTCCACCATTTACTGACTGTTGATTTTGTGTGTATTTTCTTCGTAGCCATTTTCATTTTCCGATTGTCATAAATTGTTGATCTGTGTTCCCCATCAAAGATTTACAAGCTGTGGATTATATCTATGCCATCAAAATTTATTTATTCTACTAAACTTTTTTATTAATATTTTGTAATTTTTACACAGAATTCAAAGAGCATAGTAGAGGAAAGAATCCTGGGAAGAAAACCTCTGGTCACATCTCATAAAATAAACCTATAGTATCTAACAGATCAGTTTATACACCCTGCCCAAAAACACATACAAAATGCGGTATCAGTTTTGCATAGAGCCCATATGACAATTTGTCAAAAAAACCCATCAGATAATTTTCAAATGTAGACACCACATCTGCTATCAGTGGAAAAAGATAAAATTTTCCAAAGCCCTATGCCAAATCCCATGAGCCAAAACCCTTCCTGCCAAAAAAGAAAGTATCAAAAAAACTTTGAAAAAACACTATTGTATCAAATACCATGAGCTCGAACTCTCCTCCAGACAAGGAACATGAATACTTGAAAGGGGAATAATTATCATCATAAAATTTTACATCAACTTTACTCAAGAAAATCACATAACTATTACTGCAAACCTTCCCATACCCTAGAAGGAATTTCCTCAAAACCCACCTCTCGCTGATTGGCATTGCTATCAATGGCTAAATTTGCCAAATAATCCGCAATCTTAATAACTTCTTTGTAACAATGGGATACCAAAAAAGATTCAAACAATTCTAATTTTTGTAAAATGGGATCAAGTATATACTGCAAATTCCAACAATTCGATTTCTTTTTCATAACACATTGAATAATCACCATAGAATCGCCTTCAATTATCAAGTCCTTAATTCCCAAAGAGATTGCCATATCCAAACCAAAAGACAAAGCATGAAATTCCGCATAATTTTTATTTTTAAAGCCAATAGCATGACACTTAGCTCGAATAAAATTTGCATTGTGATCATAAATTACCATGCCCATCCCAGCCAACCCAGGGTTACCATGAGAGGCCCCATCAAAATTCGGTTTAAAGTGCCCCTATGGAGGAGGTTTCCATCTAGAAGAGCATCTCTTACCTTTTGCATCATTCTTTTTAAAAATTGAACCATGAGAGGGTAAAACTGACAGCATCTTCCAAACTCTAGTAACTCTACTCTTCCAGTGCAAAAAAGATGTAAGATTTTCTAAATTCTTATAAATAAACAATAAAGCAACCTCAGAGATTGAAGACTCAATTTTTAATAGAACCTCGGACATAGGAGACCTTGTTTTTTTAAATATCCTGTTATTTCTCTCTAGCCAGACATTCCAAATCACAATAGATGGAGATATGATCCAAAGGCATGCATAAAAAGATGAGGCAAACATAAAGGGCCAAGATCTAAAATGGGAAATGATATCCTTACCAATAACAAAGGAAATAATTAACTTCTCAAACAACCACTGCTAACATTCATAACCATAATCACAATGTAGGAATAGGTGTGAAGAAGATTCCAAATTTTTGTTACAAAGGACACAAGGGAAAACAGTAGTAATAGCAAGCCTGTCTAGTCTCATACCTGTAAGGACTCTGTCCTGAACTACCAACCAACCAAAGGCTCTAGCTTTAGGAAGACAAGCCGAATGCCAAAACAACTTATAAGGCCAAGATGATAAATCTTTAGCAACCATAAGAGAGTTGTAACCATCTTTAATAGTGTACTTACCAGAAATATTCTTTGTCCAAATAAGTTCATCCTCAGAATTAGAAAGAAATACAATTCTATCCCCCAAAATTTTCTCAAAATCTAATTTCATGCTTTGATCAACATCTAAGAAATCAACCGACTTCCATCTAGCTAGCTTTGATCTGGTTTAGTTTTATTTTATTGTTTCAGTTGATCAATAGCTAGTTTTAATAGCTACTCAGTTACTATCGATCAACTATAAATAAATAATTATTTTAAGGCTGCATTTTAAGATTACCTTTAAAAATCATTTTCTGTGTAAAGATTCAGAAACATATTGAAAAGTTAATTCAAAATTGATTTTAATGTATTTTACAATTCATTCTTGATTAGCATAGGTCTTGCTATGGTTTAATTATGAGGAGAATATAATATAAATTATATAGAGTATTATAGTTTTTATGAATTGTTATTATTATTCTTTCATAGTATCCTCTAATTGATGGACCCATATTTAAATTTTTCTTTATATATTATTAAAAAACTTTAAATATTTTTCTTTTTATTTTAATAGTGCCGAAAGGAAGCTCTCGTGGTGCATCTAAATATTAGCCCTCAACAAATAAACATTTGCTTTAAGAATAGGAGGACCAGGTAATAATCTTTACCCATTTACCACTCATTTCATGAGTATAATATAATTTGAGAAAGAAAATCATGGTGTTTTAAGCATTCGTAATACTGCCAACACTTATACAAAGAACGTTTGGAGAAATTTTTGAAGAGATTATCATACATATTACACTGATTTTTGAAAATCTAAAGCCCTTGAATAGATCAAATAAGTCAATTCATGCTTCATTATTAGAAATGGCCCTTGTCAGTGGCCAAGATTTAGTAAACTGTTGGTTGAGTTCTCTAGAGTCTAATCTTCTTTTATAATAAAGTTTGTAAAAAATGTTCTAACAAACAATTTCAAACATTTCGGGCAGAACATTTTATTTTTGCTTAAAAGATTTTGTTTTTTTAAATTTAAAGTTTTTGTTAGAGTAAATGTATCAACTGGTTTTACTTCCTTGAACAGTTTCTTCTGCTAGCATAAATTATTTAGGGTTTTTGTTAGAGTACACATTTCAACCATTTTTACATCCTTTGAACAGTTTCACAGCATTTGACAACCACAACTCTTGTATTACTCATTCCTTGTTGTGTAGATTCAAAGTCATCTTTTTACCTTAAAAAAATAACTTCACCTTGAATATTTTTTATTATTGAGGACACCTATTACCATAAAGCAACACAAACATGCCAAAATTCAATGATACATGAAAAGAGACTTCAGAAAATATTCTTCCATGTAAGATATTACATTTATTAGCTGAAATCCGCTTAATGCTTTGAAAGAAAATTGGTTCGTTGATTCCTAGATGTGGATGGATCAAATGCCTTTGTTCTTTTCAGAAGTTGCCTTTCATTTCGTTATCTTTCCCGCACTCTACCATAGCCGCTACAAAGGGGTCCGTCTGAAATAGTGTCTTCTGCTTCTTTTGTGATAGTTTTTCCATATCAATGGAGGAGGCCCATCAAAAATGATGATGATGATGATCATTATCATCCTTGGGAAAGCTCTCTGAAATACTATTTCTCGGTTGTTGTTGTCTTTCTCCTTGTTAATTCTATTTTTTTTAATATTTGAAATTGTTAAAACTCTCAAGACGATGAAGAATTGGAAGCCATGACTGACTGACTAATAATACTACATAGCAAATCAATCAGATGAATGAAGGAAGAACTAATGATAATAATGGAAGAAAGGGAACTCCTATCACACGCAATGGGGAATGCACAATTTGAAAAATAATGAGGTATTTGCATTCTTCATCATCTTGGTAGTTGTGGCCATCTGATTTACTATGTAGTATTATCAGTTCTTCATCGTCTTGGCAGTTGTGGCCATCTTGTCCTCCACCTCCCAAAGGATTAATACTACAAATTTCAAATGTCAAAAAAGATGGAATTAGCAAGGAGCCGCAGGTTTTTTTTTCCTAAGCATAGATTGTATTTCTATGAATAAACAATTTCAAATGCAAAACATTTTATGCAATTTTCGTAATTCATTTAGCATACACAATTTCAAATGCAGAAAATTTTATGCAATTTTTGTAATTCATTTTGCTTAGAATTTTTTTTTCCAAGAATTTAGAATATGTGTTAGAGTAAGTACTTCAACCGTTTTCATTTCCTTTGATGAGTTTTTGTTAGTGCAAACTATTCTAATAACATTTGACAATGACTACACCTTCACCACAGCTCCTGCATTAAATACTCATATTACTTATTCCTTAGTGTTTCAGAATCTGAATCATCTTTTTACATAAAAAATAACTTAACCCTGAATATTTTTATTATTGGACAACAAATACATGTTAAAATTCAATAAGAAATGGAAAGAGACTTGACAAAATAATCTTTCCATTAAGATGTTACATTTATAACCTAAAATTCACTGTTCTTTGAAAAAAAATTGGTTTGATAGATCCTAGATGAGGATGGATCGAATGCATTTGCGCTTTTCATTATCTTTCCGGCACTCTACCATAGCTGCTACAAAGGGATATCTCTGAAATAGGTTCATCTTCTACGTCAGTGATAGCTTTTCCATATTCCTTCGATCAAGCGGTGAAAGATGATGATGATGATGATGATCATCCTTGGGAAAGCACAGTGAAAACTTGCAATATGTATAAAAGAGAGGAAAGCTAGTTTGAAAGCTATTATTGGAATTATTTCCCAAATCCGCTTTATTGATGAGCATACATACATAATTGTTGTTCCAAACCATATTCTCTTGTTATACATAATCTTTGTTGGAAATCCTGTTCTCTTTGTTATATTAAGATTAGCGTTTTTGACAGATCTATGAATAAGAAATGGATTTTGAAGTATTTCTTGTTATTTCTCTTATTTATCATTATTTATCATGGTTTTCTTCACACACAAAATAGTCAATATTGTGGATTTCCAATATAAAGGAGGTGGTATATACCTTTCATTTGTAGCCTAGGTAGATACCTCTCACAAGTCCTTTATTAGAAACCATCTATAGATCCAAAAACAGATCATCAGAAATCATTAACTATAAAAAAGAATCCATTTCCATCCATTTTAAGTTCCAATAACTTTAAAAGCGCGTGATAGGAATCGGCTCTCCCCTTTAAATTTCTCATCTACTATATCCTCATTCATCCAAGTTGCTATATATTATGAATCAGTGAGTCATTAGCTCCTGCAATATAGTATAATGTGGTTTGTGCTGAAGAGGGTTAGAATTCAATGGATATTGGTTTAGGGTTTCACTTTACTGACGCCCCTTTTCCATTTCCTCCTGTTAAGTTAGAACCTTTTCCCCCGCCATCATTCTCCAGCTTAGTTACTGTTTCTCCCATTGTCCCAAAATTCGGCAGGTAAATAGATTTCTTCCAAAAAGTCAGATTGATTTGATTTCTTATTTTTTGATGTATCTTACTCTAAGATTTTCTCTAAGATTTTCTTTACCTCCAGATTAAAAATGGGACATGGGCATCCCCACGGTCAGGATGATTTGGAGGAGCATTTTACTTAATGGATTGTTCGGGATGAGAAATGAACAAGTGGACGATGGTATTAAAAGAGGGCTCAGATTGTCAGGATAACAATAAGCACTACAGTGGATTTTGTATGTGTACTTTCGACCATTTACTGACTGTTGATTTTGTGTGTATTTTCCTCGTACCCATTTTCATTTTCCGATTGTCATAAATTGTTGATCTGTGTTCCCCATCAAAGATTTACAAGCTGTGGATTATATCTATGCCATCAAAATTTATTTTGTTAATGTTGGATCTGGTTTAGTTTTATTTTATTGTTTCAGTTGATCAATAGCTAGTTTTAATAGCTACTCAGTTACTATGGATCAACTATAAATAAATAATTATTTTAGGGCTGGATTTTAAGATTACCTTTAAAAATCATTTTCTGTGTAAAGGTTCAGAAACATATTGAAAAGTTAATTCAAAATTGATTTTAATGTATTTTACAATTCATTCTTGATCAGCATAGATCTTGCTATGGTTCAATTATCAGGAGAATATAATATAGATTATATAGAGTATTATAGTTTTCATGAATTGTTATTATTATTCTTTATGAGAGCACAAGTCTATACTAATATTTCATTGGGTAAGAAAGGAAATGTGAGAGCTATCTATTTTGTCAAAATTGTCCCATACCCACTTCAAACTTTATATCATGCCTCAAATGATTTAAACCTTGATAAATGATATAATACAAAAGTAAATTATTTACATAATTTTACAATAAATATTAATAGTATCCTCTAATTGATGGACCGATATTTAAATTTTTCTTTTATGTATTATTAAAAAACTTTAATTATTTTCCTTTTTATTTTAACAGTACTGAAAGGAAGCTCTCCCGATGCATCTAAATATCAGCCCTCAACAAATAAACATTTGCTTTAAGAATAGGAGGACCAGGCAATAATCTTTACCCGTTTACCACTCATTTCATGAGTATAATATAATTTGAGAAAGAAAATCATGGTGTTTTAAGCAAATACTGTCGACACTTATACAAAGAATGTTTGGACAAATTTTTGAAGAGATTATCATACATATTACATTGATTTTTGAAAATCTGGAGCCCTTGAATAGATCGAATAAGTCAATTCATGCTTCATTATTAGAAATGGCCCTTGTCAGTGGCCGAGATTTAGTAAACTGTTGGTTGAGTTCTCTCGAGTCTAATCTTCTTTTATAATAAAGTTTGTAAAAGATGTTCTGATAAACAATTTCAAACATTTCGGGCAGAACATTTTATTTTGCTTAAAAGATTTTTTTAAAAAAAATTTAAAGTTTTTGTTAGAGTAAATGTATCAACTGGTTTTACTTCCTTGAACATTTTCTGCTAGCGCAAACTATTTAGGGTTTTTGTTAGAGTACACATTTCAACCATTTTTACATCCTTTGAACAGTTTCACAGCATTTGACAACCACAACTCTTGTATTACTCATTCCTTGCTGTGTAGAATCAAAGTCATCTTTTTACATTAAAAAAATAACTTCACCTTGAATATTTTTAATTATTGGGGACACCTATTACCATAGAGCAACACAAACATGCCAAAATTCAATAATACATGAAAAGAGACTTCAGAAAATAATCTTCCATGTAAGATATTACATTTATTAGCTGAAATCCGCTTAATGCTTTGGAAGAAAATTTGGTTCGTTGATTCCTAGATGTGGATGGATCAAATGCCTTTGTACTTTTCAGAATTTGCCTTTCGTTTCGTTATCTTTCCCGCACTCTACCATAGCCGCTACAAAGGGGTCCGTCTGAAATAGTGTCTTCTGCTTCTTTTGTGATAGTTTTTCCATATCATTGGAGGAGGCCCGTGGAAAATGATGATGATCATCATCATTATCATCATTGGGAAAGCTGTGTGAAATACTATTTCTCGGTTGTTGTTGTCTTTGTCCTTGTTAATTCTATTTTTTTAATATTTGAAATCGTTAAAACTCTCAAGACCATGAAGAATTGGAAGCCATGACTGACTGACTAATAATACTACATAGCAAATTAGATGAATGAAGGAAGCACTAATGATAATAATGGAAGAAAAGGAAATCCTATCACACACTATGGGGAATGCACAATTTGAAAAATAACGAGGTATTCGCATTCTTCCTCGTCTTGGTAGTTGTGGCCAACTGATTTGCTATGTAGTATTATCAGTTCTTCATCGTCTTGGCAGTTGTGGCCATCTTGTCCTCCATCTCACAAAGGATTAATACTACCAAAATCAAATTTTAAAAAAAATGAAACTAGCAAGGAGAACGACTACAATAACCAGAGGTCGTATTTCATGCAGCTTTTCGGAAGATGATCATCATCATCGTTTACCCGCGCCTCCTCCAATGAACATGGAAAATCTATCACAAAAGAAGCAGAAGAAACTATTTCAGATGGATCCCTTTGTAGGAGCTATGAAAGAGTGCGGAAAAGATAATGAAAGAAAAGGGAAGTATAAAGGTTTTGTATCTTCATCTAAGATTCTGAAAAGCACAAAAGCATCGGAGATATCTTCATCTAAGATTCAACAAACCAATTTCTTTCCAAACCATAAAGTAGATTTCAACTTACAAATGTAATATCGTAAAGGAAATATTATTTTCTGAATTTTTTTCCATATATTATTGAATTTTGGCATGTTTGTGTTGCTTTGTGATAATAGCTGTGTCCAATAAAATAAATATTTAAGGTGAAGTTATTTTTTATTGAAAACAAATGATTTTGATTCTGAAACATTAAGGGATGAGTAATATGTGTATCTAATGTAAGAGCTGCCTGAAGGTGTAGTCTTTGTCGAATGTTGTTAGAATAGTTTGTTCTAATAGTAACTAAACAAAATGAATTAAAAAAATTGCATAAAATGTTGCTCTCTGCATTTGAAATTGTTTATTAGAGTCTTTTCAGAATCTTTATTGTAAGGGAAGTTTAGACTCAAGAGAACTCAATACAAGTCTACTAAGTCTTGGTCACTTACAAGGGCCATTTCTAATCAGAAAAATAACATATAATTAAGCATGAATTGACTTAGATTTATTCTAGGATTGCAGATTTTTAATGAATCTTAAAGAATAGACTTCCTTGGGAAATAAATAATCAGTGTTAATAAGAAGAAAAGTTTTATTTTTTTCAGACATATATGAAAAATTAGTCCTTGTTTCAAAGAATTAGTAGATTTTTAGTAAGAAAAGTTGATTCTTTTTTCCCAGGTACATACTGCACTCAGAACTTCAATAAATTCAACAAGTTATCTGACCACCACCTAATTGCTATCCCATTGCACTGGATTGCTCTCCTTTTCCGGTAGTGTGATCTACAGATTGTACACATTTGGGAGCCGCGGGTTTTTTTTTCCTAAGCATAGATTGTATGTCTATGAATAAACAATTTCAAATGCAGAACATTTTATGCAATTTTTGTAATTCATTTAGCATACACAAAATAAAATGCAGATCATTTTATGCAATTTTCGTAATTCATTTTGCTTAGAATTTGTTTTTCCAAGAATTTAGAATATCTGTTAGAGTAAGTGCTTCAACCGTTTTTATTTCCTTTGACGAGTTTAGATACTCATATTACTTATTCCTTAGTGTTTCAGAATCCGAATCATCTTTTTACATAAAAAATAACTTCACCCTGAATATTTTTATTATTGGACAACAAATACATTTTAAAATTCAATAAGAAATGGAAAGAGTCTTGACAAAATAATCTTTCCATTAAGATGTTACATTTATAACCTGAAATTCACTATGCTTTGGAAAAAAATTGGTTCGATGGATCCTAGATGAGGATGGATCGAAAGCATTTGCGATTTTCATTATCTTTCCCGCATTCTACCGTAGCTGCTACAAAGGGATGCCTCTAAAATAGTTTCATCTGCTACTTCAGTGATAGCTTTTCCATATTCCTTGGATCAAGCGGTGGAAGATGGTGATGATCATGATCATCCTTGGGAAAGCACAGTGAAATATTACTTCTGGTTGTTGTAGTCGTTCTCCTTACTAATTCCTTTTTTTGACATATGAAACTGTTACTTCCGTATAGGAAGTCAGATGAATGAAGCTACAGTGAAGAAAGATCATCATCATATACATTACTTAGCCTATTGTATTAAGCTTTCATATTGAACCGTTCTTATGAATTTTATATACTTTCCAAAATTTAATAGTGACATAGAGGCATGGAATGAATACTATCTTCTTTATCCACCAATATTTCATATTCAATTTCGTTTCTAATTTTTAGTTTCAATTTTCACTTCAGTCTTGGACATATTATACATTCCTTTATTATTTCTATTTTGTATGATTCTGATCATACTGTATAAATTATGAGGCTAGATGTGTTTATTTGATATCTATTATAGGTTTAAAAAACTCAAAGAGCTATAATAGTTTCTAGTAGCTACAGATGTGTAGTAATAATGCTAAAGCATCCTCCTCCTTGATGAAATTTTGCGCTCTTTTTTCACTCTTATTATTTGTTAAGTTTCACCAGATATTAAGTTCTAGTGTGGAATATGACTAGAGATAAATGTTTGATACCTCATTTCCAAAATGTCCATATTCGTTAGAAAAATCAGAAATGCTTCATTAAGGACTTTGTATAAATTCAACTTGGAAGAGGGTATTGGACAACTATTGAGAATTTTATGTCATCCTTATGAGGTTAATTTTCTCATCTATTCTCAGGCCATCAATTTATGAAATTTTCTATAATTTTTCAATTGATATCAACTCTATGTATTTGAAGTCTTTTTTACCAAGGTTTTCATTTATTTTTTTCATAATTTTATGTTTTGGTAAAACTATTGAAATTATGATTATTTCTAACTCAATTCTATAATGGTATTGAAGAATGCAAAATAATTGAAACTTGAAAGTTCGATTTGATAAAAATAATTAATAATTATTATACTTTTAATGAATAAGATATTGAGTGTAATTTTACTTATAATCTTTTTCTAGAGACTCTATAATTATAAACACTTTAAAATCTCTTTGCAAATTATTTATTTGTTCACCCTCTAGTTTCTTAACTCCTTTCATAATGATTCCTTCCCAAATAAATGGCGAGTGAATTCAATTTCTTTCTCGAATTGATTGGTATTTAAATTGTTTAGATCTCATGATATCTTGCTAATAACCACAAAATGTAAAATTAAGTTATAAAATTTAGTTGATACAATGGGATTAATTATAATCCATATTAATAAAAAAAATTCAATCCATATGAAAATTAATTTCATAGAAGGGTAGTTGAGAACCATTAATGTTTTTAGTCGGATTTTTTTAGTATTTTTTTTTTTTTTTTTGGTGTTTTTTTGAGATAATTTTTTTATATTTCAGGATTTGATCTTTCAATATGAATATGAATATAGAAATTTTTAAATGTTCTCATCCAAAATCTCAATCTGGGTTGGGGGCAAAGGAGGGGGAAGGAGGTAAGGGATAACCCCTTGCAAGGTTAGGGGGATTTTCCTCCAATAGGGTTTTGGGGAAACAATTTTGAAATTCTCATTTTATTTATAATCTATTGTAAATCTTGACCATTTATTATTAGGTCATATATCTAACAATAGATATATTGTGTCCTATGATTTCCTTATATGAAATCCCTATTTTATAAGGGTATTTTATTATGGATATGTATTATGATGTATATTGAGAGTCTAATACCCATTGAGTTGCTCCTAGGTATTCATTAGTTATACTTTTGTGAGAAGGTTGTTGCAAAAGTATATAGTAATCTATTATTGTTTTCCAAATAATATATTCGATAAATTTTAGAGTGTGGGGTTTTTCTCTTGAAACAATTTTCCGCATGTAAATCATTATGTTGTGGTATGCATGTTGTTTATGTCTATTTCTATAATTTTTGTAAAGATCTCAAAAATTTTATAGAACCCTCCTATCAAGATTAGTGTAGGAAATTGCTCCACTACCTTAACTTTATAAGGTGTTGAGTTTGATCTATAATGCTTTGAAAAAAAAGATAAACTAGTTTGAAAACTTGCCATATGTATAAAAGAGTGGAAAGTTAGTTTGAAAGCTATTATTGGAATTATTTCCCAAATCGGCTTTATTGATGAGCATACATACATAATTGTTGTTTCAAACCATATTCTCTTGTTATACATAATCTTTGTTGGAAACCATGTTCTCTTTGTTATATTAAGATTAGCGTTTTTTACGGATCTATGAATAAGAAATGGATTTTGAAGTATTTCTTGTTATTTCTCTTATTTATCATTATTTATCATGGTTTTCTTCACATTCAAAATAGTCAATCTTGTGGATTTCCAATATAAGGGAGGTGGTATATACCTTTCATTTGTAACATAGGTAGGTACCTCTCACAAGTCCTTTATTAGAAACCATATATAGATCCAAAAACAGATCATCAGAAATCATTAACTATAAAAAAAATCCATTTCCATCCATTTTAATTTCCAACAACTTTAAAAGCGCGTGATAGGAATTAGCTCTCCCGTATAAATTTCTCATCTACTGTACCCTCATTCATCCAAGTTGCTATATATTATGAATCAGTGAGTCAGTAGCTCCTGCAATATAGTATAATGTGGTTTGTGCTGAAGAGGGTGAGAATTCAATGGATATTGGTTTAGGGTTTCACTTTACTGACGCCCCTTTTCCATTTCCTCCTGTTAAGTTAGAACCTGTTCCTCCGCCATCATTCTTCAGCTTAGTTACTGTTTCTCCCATTGTCCCAAAATTCGGCAGGTAAATAGATTTCTTCGGAAAAGCCAGATTGATTTAATTTCTTATTTTTTTGATGTATCTTACTCTAAGATTTTCTTTACCTGCAGATGAAAAATGGGACATGGGCATCCCCACGATCAGGATGATTTGCAGGAGGATTTTACTTAGTGGATTGTTGAGGATGAGCAATGAACAAGTGGACGATGGTATTAAAAGAAGGCTCAGATTGTCAGGATAACAATAAGCACTACAGTGGATTTTGTATGTGTACTTTCCACCATTTACTGACTGTTGATTTTGTGTGTATTTTCTTCGTAGCCATTTTCATTTTCCGATTGTCATAAATTGTTGATCTGTGTTCCCCATCAAAGATTTACAAGCTGTGGATTATATCTATGCCATCAAAATTTATTTATTCTACTAAACTTTTTTATTAATATTTTGTAATTTTTACACAGAATTCAAAGAGCATAGTAGAGGAAAGAATCCTGGGAAGAAAACCTCTGGTCACATCTCATAAAATAAACCTATAGTATCTAACAGATCAGTTTATACACCCTGCCCAAAAACACATACAAAATGCGGTATCAGTTTTGCATAGAGCCCATATGACAATTTGTCAAAAAAACCCATCAGATAATTTTCAAATGTAGACACCACATCTGCTATCAGTGGAAAAAGATAAAATTTTCCAAAGCCCTATGCCAAATCCCATGAGCCAAAACCCTTCCTGCCAAAAAAGAAAGTATCAAAAAAACTTTGAAAAAACACTATTGTATCAAATACCATGAGCTCGAACTCTCCTCCAGACAAGGAACATGAATACTTGAAAGGGGAATAATTATCATCATAAAATTTTACATCAACTTTACTCAAGAAAATCACATAACTATTACTGCAAACCTTCCCATACCCTAGAAGGAATTTCCTCAAAACCCACCTCTCGCTGATTGGCATTGCTATCAATGGCTAAATTTGCCAAATAATCCGCAATCTTAATAACTTCTTTGTAACAATGGGATACCAAAAAAGATTCAAACAATTCTAATTTTTGTAAAATGGGATCAAGTATATACTGCAAATTCCAACAATTCGATTTCTTTTTCATAACACATTGAATAATCACCATAGAATCGCCTTCAATTATCAAGTCCTTAATTCCCAAAGAGATTGCCATATCCAAACCAAAAGACAAAGCATGAAATTCCGCATAATTGTTATTTTTAAAGCCAATAGCATGACACTTAGCTCGAATAAAATTTGCATTGTGATCATAAATTACCATGCCCATCCCAGCCAACCCAGGGTTACCATGAGAGGCCCCATCAAAATTCGGTTTAAAGTGCCCCTATGGAGGAGGTTTCCATCTAGAAGAGCATCTCTTACCTTTTGCATCATTCTTTTTAAAAATTGAACCATGAGAGGGTAAAACTGACAGCATCTTCCAAACTCTAGTAACTCTACTCTTCCAGTGCAAAAAAGATGTAAGATTTTCTAAATTCTTATAAATAAACAATAAAGCAACCTCAGAGATTGAAGACTCAATTTTTAATAGAACCTCGGACATAGGAGACCTTGTTTTTTTAAATATCCTGTTATTTCTCTCTAGCCAGACATTCCAAATCACAATAGATGGAGATATGATCCAAAGGCATGCATAAAAAGATGAGGCAAACATAAAGGGCCAAGATCTAAAATGGGAAATGATATCCTTACCAATAACAAAGGAAATAATTAACTTCTCAAACAACCACTGCTAACATTCATAACCATAATCACAATGTAGGAATAGGTGTGAAGAAGATTCCAAATTTTTGTTACAAAGGACACAAGGGAAAACAGTAGTAATAGCAAGCCTGTCTAGTCTCATACCTGTAAGGACTCTGTCCTGAACTACCAACCAACCAAAGGCTCTAGCTTTAGGAAGACAAGCCGAATGCCAAAACAACTTATAAGGCCAAGATGATAAATCTTTAGCAACCATAAGAGAGTTGTAACCATCTTTAATAGTGTACTTACCAGAAATATTCTTTGTCCAAATAAGTTCATCCTCAGAATTAGAAAGAAATACAATTCTATCCCCCAAAATTTTCTCAAAATCTAATTTCATGCTTTGATCAACATCTAAGAAATCAACCGACTTCCATCTAGCTAGCTTTGATCTGGTTTAGTTTTATTTTATTGTTTCAGTTGATCAATAGCTAGTTTTAATAGCTACTCAGTTACTATCGATCAACTATAAATAAATAATTATTTTAAGGCTGCATTTTAAGATTACCTTTAAAAATCATTTTCTGTGTAAAGATTCAGAAACATATTGAAAAGTTAATTCAAAATTGATTTTAATGTATTTTACAATTCATTCTTGATTAGCATAGGTCTTGCTATGGTTTAATTATGAGGAGAATATAATATAAATTATATAGAGTATTATAGTTTTTATGAATTGTTATTATTATTCTTTCATAGTATCCTCTAATTGATGGACCCATATTTAAATTTTTCTTTATATATTATTAAAAAACTTTAAATATTTTTCTTTTTATTTTAATAGTGCCGAAAGGAAGCTCTCGTGGTGCATCTAAATATTAGCCCTCAACAAATAAACATTTGCTTTAAGAATAGGAGGACCAGGTAATAATCTTTACCCATTTACCACTCATTTCATGAGTATAATATAATTTGAGAAAGAAAATCATGGTGTTTTAAGCATTCGTAATACTGCCAACACTTATACAAAGAACGTTTGGAGAAATTTTTGAAGAGATTATCATACATATTACACTGATTTTTGAAAATCTAAAGCCCTTGAATAGATCAAATAAGTCAATTCATGCTTCATTATTAGAAATGGCCCTTGTCAGTGGCCAAGATTTAGTAAACTGTTGGTTGAGTTCTCTAGAGTCTAATCTTCTTTTATAATAAAGTTTGTAAAAAATGTTCTAACAAACAATTTCAAACATTTCGGGCAGAACATTTTATTTTTGCTTAAAAGATTTTGTTTTTTTAAATTTAAAGTTTTTGTTAGAGTAAATGTATCAACTGGTTTTACTTCCTTGAACAGTTTCTTCTGCTAGCATAAATTATTTAGGGTTTTTGTTAGAGTACACATTTCAACCATTTTTACATCCTTTGAACAGTTTCACAGCATTTGACAACCACAACTCTTGTATTACTCATTCCTTGTTGTGTAGATTCAAAGTCATCTTTTTACCTTAAAAAAATAACTTCACCTTGAATATTTTTTATTATTGAGGACACCTATTACCATAAAGCAACACAAACATGCCAAAATTCAATGATACATGAAAAGAGACTTCAGAAAATATTCTTCCATGTAAGATATTACATTTATTAGCTGAAATCCGCTTAATGCTTTGAAAGAAAATTGGTTCGTTGATTCCTAGATGTGGATGGATCAAATGCCTTTGTTCTTTTCAGAAGTTGCCTTTCATTTCGTTATCTTTCCCGCACTCTACCATAGCCGCTACAAAGGGGTCCGTCTGAAATAGTGTCTTCTGCTTCTTTTGTGATAGTTTTTCCATATCAATGGAGGAGGCCCATCAAAAATGATGATGATGATGATCATTATCATCCTTGGGAAAGCTCTCTGAAATACTATTTCTCGGTTGTTGTTGTCTTTCTCCTTGTTAATTCTATTTTTTTTAATATTTGAAATTGTTAAAACTCTCAAGACGATGAAGAATTGGAAGCCATGACTGACTGACTAATAATACTACATAGCAAATCAATCAGATGAATGAAGGAAGAACTAATGATAATAATGGAAGAAAGGGAACTCCTATCACACGCAATGGGGAATGCACAATTTGAAAAATAATGAGGTATTTGCATTCTTCATCATCTTGGTAGTTGTGGCCATCTGATTTACTATGTAGTATTATCAGTTCTTCATCGTCTTGGCAGTTGTGGCCATCTTGTCCTCCACCTCCCAAAGGATTAATACTACAAATTTCAAATGTCAAAAAAGATGGAATTAGCAAGGAGCCGCAGGTTTTTTTTTCCTAAGCATAGATTGTATTTCTATGAATAAACAATTTCAAATGCAAAACATTTTATGCAATTTTCGTAATTCATTTAGCATACACAATTTCAAATGCAGAAAATTTTATGCAATTTTTGTAATTCATTTTGCTTAGAATTTTTTTTTCCAAGAATTTAGAATATGTGTTAGAGTAAGTACTTCAACCGTTTTCATTTCCTTTGATGAGTTTTTGTTAGTGCAAACTATTCTAATAACATTTGACAATGACTACACCTTCACCACAGCTCCTGCATTAAATACTCATATTACTTATTCCTTAGTGTTTCAGAATCTGAATCATCTTTTTACATAAAAAATAACTTAACCCTGAATATTTTTATTATTGGACAACAAATACATGTTAAAATTCAATAAGAAATGGAAAGAGACTTGACAAAATAATCTTTCCATTAAGATGTTACATTTATAACCTAAAATTCACTGTTCTTTGAAAAAAAATTGGTTTGATAGATCCTAGATGAGGATGGATCGAATGCATTTGCGCTTTTCATTATCTTTCCGGCACTCTACCATAGCTGCTACAAAGGGATATCTCTGAAATAGGTTCATCTTCTACGTCAGTGATAGCTTTTCCATATTCCTTCGATCAAGCGGTGAAAGATGATGATGATGATGATCATCATCCTTGGGAAAGCACAGTGAAAACTTGCAATATGTATAAAAGAGAGGAAAGCTAGTTTGAAAGCTATTATTGGAATTATTTCCCAAATCCGCTTTATTGATGAGCATACATACATAATTGTTGTTCCAAACCATATTCTCTTGTTATACATAATCTTTGTTGGAAATCCTGTTCTCTTTGTTATATTAAGATTAGCGTTTTTGACAGATCTATGAATAAGAAATGGATTTTGAAGTATTTCTTGTTATTTCTCTTATTTATCATTATTTATCATGGTTTTCTTCACACACAAAATAGTCAATATTGTGGATTTCCAATATAAAGGAGGTGGTATATACCTTTCATTTGTAGCCTAGGTAGATACCTCTCACAAGTCCTTTATTAGAAACCATCTATAGATCCAAAAACAGATCATCAGAAATCATTAACTATAAAAAAGAATCCATTTCCATCCATTTTAAGTTCCAATAACTTTAAAAGCGCGTGATAGGAATCGGCTCTCCCCTTTAAATTTCTCATCTACTATATCCTCATTCATCCAAGTTGCTATATATTATGAATCAGTGAGTCATTAGCTCCTGCAATATAGTATAATGTGGTTTGTGCTGAAGAGGGTTAGAATTCAATGGATATTGGTTTAGGGTTTCACTTTACTGACGCCCCTTTTCCATTTCCTCCTGTTAAGTTAGAACCTTTTCCCCCGCCATCATTCTCCAGCTTAGTTACTGTTTCTCCCATTGTCCCAAAATTCGGCAGGTAAATAGATTTCTTCCAAAAAGTCAGATTGATTTGATTTCTTATTTTTTGATGTATCTTACTCTAAGATTTTCTCTAAGATTTTCTTTACCTCCAGATTAAAAATGGGACATGGGCATCCCCACGGTCAGGATGATTTGGAGGAGCATTTTACTTAATGGATTGTTCGGGATGAGAAATGAACAAGTGGACGATGGTATTAAAAGAGGGCTCAGATTGTCAGGATAACAATAAGCACTACAGTGGATTTTGTATGTGTACTTTCGACCATTTACTGACTGTTGATTTTGTGTGTATTTTCCTCGTACCCATTTTCATTTTCCGATTGTCATAAATTGTTGATCTGTGTTCCCCATCAAAGATTTACAAGCTGTGGATTATATCTATGCCATCAAAATTTATTTTGTTAATGTTGGATCTGGTTTAGTTTTATTTTATTGTTTCAGTTGATCAATAGCTAGTTTTAATAGCTACTCAGTTACTATGGATCAACTATAAATAAATAATTATTTTAGGGCTGGATTTTAAGATTACCTTTAAAAATCATTTTCTGTGTAAAGGTTCAGAAACATATTGAAAAGTTAATTCAAAATTGATTTTAATGTATTTTACAATTCATTCTTGATCAGCATAGATCTTGCTATGGTTCAATTATCAGGAGAATATAATATAGATTATATAGAGTATTATAGTTTTCATGAATTGTTATTATTATTCTTTATGAGAGCACAAGTCTATACTAATATTTCATTGGGTAAGAAAGGAAATGTGAGAGCTATCTATTTTGTCAAAATTGTCCCATACCCACTTCAAACTTTATATCATGCCTCAAATGATTTAAACCTTGATAAATGATATAATACAAAAGTAAATTATTTACATAATTTTACAATAAATATTAATAGTATCCTCTAATTGATGGACCGATATTTAAATTTTTCTTTTATGTATTATTAAAAAACTTTAATTATTTTCCTTTTTATTTTAACAGTACTGAAAGGAAGCTCTCCCGATGCATCTAAATATCAGCCCTCAACAAATAAACATTTGCTTTAAGAATAGGAGGACCAGGCAATAATCTTTACCCGTTTACCACTCATTTCATGAGTATAATATAATTTGAGAAAGAAAATCATGGTGTTTTAAGCAAATACTGTCGACACTTATACAAAGAATGTTTGGACAAATTTTTGAAGAGATTATCATACATATTACATTGATTTTTGAAAATCTGGAGCCCTTGAATAGATCGAATAAGTCAATTCATGCTTCATTATTAGAAATGGCCCTTGTCAGTGGCCGAGATTTAGTAAACTGTTGGTTGAGTTCTCTCGAGTCTAATCTTCTTTTATAATAAAGTTTGTAAAAGATGTTCTGATAAACAATTTCAAACATTTCGGGCAGAACATTTTATTTTGCTTAAAAGATTTTTTTTAAAAAAATTTAAAGTTTTTGTTAGAGTAAATGTATCAACTGGTTTTACTTCCTTGAACATTTTCTGCTAGCGCAAACTATTTAGGGTTTTTGTTAGAGTACACATTTCAACCATTTTTACATCCTTTGAACAGTTTCACAGCATTTGACAACCACAACTCTTGTATTACTCATTCCTTGCTGTGTAGAATCAAAGTCATCTTTTTACATTAAAAAAATAACTTCACCTTGAATATTTTTAATTATTGGGGACACCTATTACCATAGAGCAACACAAACATGCCAAAATTCAATAATACATGAAAAGAGACTTCAGAAAATAATCTTCCATGTAAGATATTACATTTATTAGCTGAAATCCGCTTAATGCTTTGGAAGAAAATTTGGTTCGTTGATTCCTAGATGTGGATGGATCAAATGCCTTTGTACTTTTCAGAATTTGCCTTTCGTTTCGTTATCTTTCCCGCACTCTACCATAGCCGCTACAAAGGGGTCCGTCTGAAATAGTGTCTTCTGCTTCTTTTGTGATAGTTTTTCCATATCATTGGAGGAGGCCCGTGGAAAATGATGATGATCATCATCATTATCATCATTGGGAAAGCTGTGTGAAATACTATTTCTCGGTTGTTGTTGTCTTTGTCCTTGTTAATTCTATTTTTTTAATATTTGAAATCGTTAAAACTCTCAAGACCATGAAGAATTGGAAGCCATGACTGACTGACTAATAATACTACATAGCAAATTAGATGAATGAAGGAAGCACTAATGATAATAATGGAAGAAAAGGAAATCCTATCACACACTATGGGGAATGCACAATTTGAAAAATAACGAGGTATTCGCATTCTTCCTCGTCTTGGTAGTTGTGGCCAACTGATTTGCTATGTAGTATTATCAGTTCTTCATCGTCTTGGCAGTTGTGGCCATCTTGTCCTCCATCTCACAAAGGATTAATACTACCAAAATCAAATTTTAAAAAAAATGAAACTAGCAAGGAGAACGACTACAATAACCAGAGGTCGTATTTCATGCAGCTTTTCGGAAGATGATCATCATCATCGTTTACCCGCGCCTCCTCCAATGAACATGGAAAATCTATCACAAAAGAAGCAGAAGAAACTATTTCAGATGGATCCCTTTGTAGGAGCTATGAAAGAGTGCGGAAAAGATAATGAAAGAAAAGGGAAGTATAAAGGTTTTGTATCTTCATCTAAGATTCTGAAAAGCACAAAAGCATCGGAGATATCTTCATCTAAGATTCAACAAACCAATTTCTTTCCAAACCATAAAGTAGATTTCAACTTACAAATGTAATATCGTAAAGGAAATATTATTTTCTGAATTTTTTTCCATATATTATTGAATTTTGGCATGTTTGTGTTGCTTTGTGATAATAGCTGTGTCCAATAAAATAAATATTTAAGGTGAAGTTATTTTTTATTGAAAACAAATGATTTTGATTCTGAAACATTAAGGGATGAGTAATATGTGTATCTAATGTAAGAGCTGCCTGAAGGTGTAGTCTTTGTCGAATGTTGTTAGAATAGTTTGTTCTAATAGTAACTAAACAAAATGAATTAAAAAAATTGCATAAAATGTTGCTCTCTGCATTTGAAATTGTTTATTAGAGTCTTTTCAGAATCTTTATTGTAAGGGAAGTTTAGACTCAAGAGAACTCAATACAAGTCTACTAAGTCTTGGTCACTTACAAGGGCCATTTCTAATCAGAAAAATAACATATAATTAAGCATGAATTGACTTAGATTTATTCTAGGATTGCAGATTTTTAATGAATCTTAAAGAATAGACTTCCTTGGGAAATAAATAATCAGTGTTAATAAGAAGAAAAGTTTTATTTTTTTCAGACATATATGAAAAATTAGTCCTTGTTTCAAAGAATTAGTAGATTTTTAGTAAGAAAAGTTGATTCTTTTTTCCCAGGTACATACTGCACTCAGAACTTCAATAAATTCAACAAGTTATCTGACCACCACCTAATTGCTATCCCATTGCACTGGATTGCTCTCCTTTTCCGGTAGTGTGATCTACAGATTGTACACATTTGGGAGCCGCGGGTTTTTTTTTCCTAAGCATAGATTGTATGTCTATGAATAAACAATTTCAAATGCAGAACATTTTATGCAATTTTTGTAATTCATTTAGCATACACAAAATAAAATGCAGATCATTTTATGCAATTTTCGTAATTCATTTTGCTTAGAATTTGTTTTTCCAAGAATTTAGAATATCTGTTAGAGTAAGTGCTTCAACCGTTTTTATTTCCTTTGACGAGTTTAGATACTCATATTACTTATTCCTTAGTGTTTCAGAATCCGAATCATCTTTTTACATAAAAAATAACTTCACCCTGAATATTTTTATTATTGGACAACAAATACATTTTAAAATTCAATAAGAAATGGAAAGAGTCTTGACAAAATAATCTTTCCATTAAGATGTTACATTTATAACCTGAAATTCACTATGCTTTGGAAAAAAATTGGTTCGATGGATCCTAGATGAGGATGGATCGAAAGCATTTGCGATTTTCATTATCTTTCCCGCATTCTACCGTAGCTGCTACAAAGGGATGCCTCTAAAATAGTTTCATCTGCTACTTCAGTGATAGCTTTTCCATATTCCTTGGATCAAGCGGTGGAAGATGATGATGATCATGATCATCCTTGGGAAAGCACAGTGAAATATTACTTCTGGTTGTTGTAGTCGTTCTCCTTACTAATTCCTTTTTTTGACATATGAAACTGTTACTTCCGTATAGGAAGTCAGATGAATGAAGCTACAGTGAAGAAAGATCATCATCATATACATTACTTAGCCTATTGTATTAAGCTTTCATATTGAACCGTTCTTATGAATTTTATATACTTTCCAAAATTTAATAGTGACATAGAGGCATGGAATGAATACTATCTTCTTTATCCACCAATATTTCATATTCAATTTCGTTTCTAATTTTTAGTTTCAATTTTCACTTCAGTCTTGGACATATTATACATTCCTTTATTATTTCTATTTTGTATGATTCTGATCATACTGTATAAATTATGAGGCTAGATGTGTTTATTTGATATCTATTATAGGTTTAAAAAACTCAAAGAGCTATAATAGTTTCTAGTAGCTACAGATGTGTAGTAATAATGCTAAAGCATCCTCCTCCTTGATGAAATTTTGTGCTCTTTTTTCACTCTTATTATTTGTTAAGTTTCACCAGATATTAAGTTCTAGTGTGGAATATGACTAGAGATAAATGTTTGATACCTCATTTCCAAAATGTCCATATTCGTTAGAAAAATCAGAAATGCTTCATTAAGGACTTTGTATAAATTCAACTTGGAAGAGGGTATTGGACAACTATTGAGAATTTTATGTCATCCTTATGAGGTTAATTTTCTCATCTATTCTCAGGCCATCAATTTATGAAATTTTCTATAATTTTTCAATTGATATCAACTCTATGTATTTGAAGTCTTTTTTACCAAGGTTTTCATTTATTTTTTTCATAATTTTATGTTTTGGTAAAACTATTGAAATTATGATTATTTCTAACTCAATTCTATAATGGTATTGAAGAATGCAAAATAATTGAAACTTGAAAGTTCGATTTGATAAAAATAATTAATAATTATTATACTTTTAATGAATAAGATATTGAGTGTAATTTTACTTATAATCTTTTTCTAGAGACTCTATAATTATAAACACTTTAAAATCTCTTTGCAAATTATTTATTTGTTCACCCTCTAGTTTCTTAACTCCTTTCATAATGATTCCTTCCCAAATAAATGGCGAGTGAATTCAATTTCTTTCTCGAATTGATTGGTATTTAAATTGTTTAGATCTCATGATATCTTGCTAATAACCACAAAATGTAAAATTAAGTTATAAAATTTAGTTGATACAATGGGATTAATTATAATCCATATTAATAAAAAAAATTCAATCCATATGAAAATTAATTTCATAGAAGGGTAGTTGAGCACCATTAATGTTTTTAGTCGGATTTTTTTAGTATTTTTTTTTTTTTTTTGGTGTTTTTTTGAGATAATTTTTTTATATTTCAGGATTTGATCTTTCAATATGAATATGAATATAGAAATTTTTAAATGTTCTCATCCAAAATCTCAATCTGGGTTGGGGGCAAAGGAGGGGGAAGGAGGTAAGGGATAACCCCTTGCAAGGTTAGGGGGATTTTCCTCCAATAGGGTTTTGGGGAAACAATTTTGAAATTCTCATTTTATTTATAATCTATTGTAAATCTTGACCATTTATTATTAGGTCATATATCTAACAATAGATATATTGTGTCCTATGATTTCCTTATATGAAATCCCTATTTTATAAGGGTATTTTATTATGGATATGTATTATGATGTATATTGAGAGTCTAATACCCATTGAGTTGCTCCTAGGTATTCATTAGTTATACTTTTGTGAGAAGGTTGTTGCAAAAGTATATAGTAATCTATTATTGTTTTCCAAATAATATATTCGATAAATTTTAGAGTGTGGGGTTTTTCTCTTGAAACAATTTTCCGCATGTAAATCATTATGTTGTGGTATGCATGTTGTTTATGTCTATTTCTATAATTTTTGTAAAGATCTCAAAAATTTTATAGAACCCTCCTATCAAGATTAGTGTAGGAAATTTCTCCACTACCTTAACTTTATAAGGTGTTGAGTTTGATCTATAATGCTTTGAAAAAAAAGATAAACTAGTTTGAAAACTTGCCATATGTATAAAAGAGTGGAAAGTTAGTTTGAAAGCTATTATTGGAATTATTTCCCAAATCGGCTTTATTGATGAGCATACATACATAATTGTTGTTTCAAACCATATTCTCTTGTTATACATAATCTTTGTTGGAAACCATGTTCTCTTTGTTATATTAAGATTAGCGTTTTTTACGGATCTATGAATAAGAAATGGATTTTGAAGTATTTCTTGTTATTTCTCTTATTTATCATTATTTATCATGGTTTTCTTCACATTCAAAATAGTCAATCTTGTGGATTTCCAATATAAGGGAGGTGGTATATACCTTTCATTTGTAACATAGGTAGGTACCTCTCACAAGTCCTTTATTAGAAACCATATATAGATCCAAAAACAGATCATCAGAAATCATTAACTATAAAAAAAATCCATTTCCATCCATTTTAATTTCCAACAACTTTAAAAGCGCGTGATAGGAATTAGCTCTCCCGTATAAATTTCTCATCTACTGTACCCTCATTCATCCAAGTTGCTATATATTATGAATCAGTGAGTCAGTAGCTCCTGCAATATAGTATAATGTGGTTTGTGCTGAAGAGGGTGAGAATTCAATGGATATTGGTTTAGGGTTTCACTTTACTGACGCCCCTTTTCCATTTCCTCCTGTTAAGTTAGAACCTGTTCCTCCGCCATCATTCTTCAGCTTAGTTACTGTTTCTCCCATTGTCCCAAAATTCGGCAGGTAAATAGATTTCTTCGGAAAAGCCAGATTGATTTAATTTCTTATTTTTTTGATGTATCTTACTCTAAGATTTTCTTTACCTGCAGATGAAAAATGGGACATGGGCATCCCCACGATCAGGATGATTTGCAGGAGGATTTTACTTAGTGGATTGTTGAGGATGAGCAATGAACAAGTGGACGATGGTATTAAAAGAAGGCTCAGATTGTCAGGATAACAATAAGCACTACAGTGGATTTTGTATGTGTACTTTCCACCATTTACTGACTGTTGATTTTGTGTGTATTTTCTTCGTAGCCATTTTCATTTTCCGATTGTCATAAATTGTTGATCTGTGTTCCCCATCAAAGATTTACAAGCTGTGGATTATATCTATGCCATCAAAATTTATTTATTCTACTAAACTTTTTTATTAATATTTTGTAATTTTTACACAGAATTCAAAGAGCATAGTAGAGGAAAGAATCCTGGGAAGAAAACCTCTGGTCACATCTCATAAAATAAACCTATAGTATCTAACAGATCAGTTTATACACCCTGCCCAAAAACACATACAAAATGCGGTATCAGTTTTGCATAGAGCCCATATGACAATTTGTCAAAAAAACCCATCAGATAATTTTCAAATGTAGACACCACATCTGCTATCAGTGGAAAAAGATAAAATTTTCCAAAGCCCTATGCCAAATCCCATGAGCCAAAACCCTTCCTGCCAAAAAAGAAAGTATCAAAAAAACTTTGAAAAAACACTATTGTATCAAATACCATGAGCTCGAACTCTCCTCCAGACAAGGAACATGAATACTTGAAAGGGGAATAATTATCATCATAAAATTTTACATCAACTTTACTCAAGAAAATCACATAACTATTACTGCAAACCTTCCCATACCCTAGAAGGAATTTCCTCAAAACCCACCTCTCGCTGATTGGCATTGCTATCAATGGCTAAATTTGCCAAATAATCCGCAATCTTAATAACTTCTTTGTAACAATGGGATACCAAAAAAGATTCAAACAATTCTAATTTTTGTAAAATGGGATCAAGTATATACTGCAAATTCCAACAATTCGATTTCTTTTTCATAACACATTGAATAATCACCATAGAATCGCCTTCAATTATCAAGTCCTTAATTCCCAAAGAGATTGCCATATCCAAACCAAAAGACAAAGCATGAAATTCCGCATAATTGTTATTTTTAAAGCCAATAGCATGACACTTAGCTCGAATAAAATTTGCATTGTGATCATAAATTACCATGCCCATCCCAGCCAACCCAGGGTTACCATGAGAGGCCCCATCAAAATTCGGTTTAAAGTGCCCCTATGGAGGAGGTTTCCATCTAGAAGAGCATCTCTTACCTTTTGCATCATTCTTTTTAAAAATTGAACCATGAGAGGGTAAAACTGACAGCATCTTCCAAACTCTAGTAACTCTACTCTTCCAGTGCAAAAAAGATGTAAGATTTTCTAAATTCTTATAAATAAACAATAAAGCAACCTCAGAGATTGAAGACTCAATTTTTAATAGAACCTCGGACATAGGAGACCTTGTTTTTTTAAATATCCTGTTATTTCTCTCTAGCCAGACATTCCAAATCACAATAGATGGAGATATGATCCAAAGGCATGCATAAAAAGATGAGGCAAACATAAAGGGCCAAGATCTAAAATGGGAAATGATATCCTTACCAATAACAAAGGAAATAATTAACTTCTCAAACAACCACTGCTAACATTCATAACCATAATCACAATGTAGGAATAGGTGTGAAGAAGATTCCAAATTTTTGTTACAAAGGACACAAGGGAAAACAGTAGTAATAGCAAGCCTGTCTAGTCTCATACCTGTAAGGACTCTGTCCTGAACTACCAACCAACCAAAGGCTCTAGCTTTAGGAAGACAAGCCGAATGCCAAAACAACTTATAAGGCCAAGATGATAAATCTTTAGCAACCATAAGAGAGTTGTAACCATCTTTAATAGTGTACTTACCAGAAATATTCTTTGTCCAAATAAGTTCATCCTCAGAATTAGAAAGAAATACAATTCTATCCCCCAAAATTTTCTCAAAATCTAATTTCATGCTTTGATCAACATCTAAGAAATCAACCGACTTCCATCTAGCTAGCTTTGATCTGGTTTAGTTTTATTTTATTGTTTCAGTTGATCAATAGCTAGTTTTAATAGCTACTCAGTTACTATCGATCAACTATAAATAAATAATTATTTTAAGGCTGCATTTTAAGATTACCTTTAAAAATCATTTTCTGTGTAAAGATTCAGAAACATATTGAAAAGTTAATTCAAAATTGATTTTAATGTATTTTACAATTCATTCTTGATTAGCATAGGTCTTGCTATGGTTTAATTATGAGGAGAATATAATATAAATTATATAGAGTATTATAGTTTTTATGAATTGTTATTATTATTCTTTCATAGTATCCTCTAATTGATGGACCCATATTTAAATTTTTCTTTATATATTATTAAAAAACTTTAAATATTTTTCTTTTTATTTTAATAGTGCCGAAAGGAAGCTCTCGTGGTGCATCTAAATATTAGCCCTCAACAAATAAACATTTGCTTTAAGAATAGGAGGACCAGGTAATAATCTTTACCCATTTACCACTCATTTCATGAGTATAATATAATTTGAGAAAGAAAATCATGGTGTTTTAAGCATTCGTAATACTGCCAACACTTATACAAAGAACGTTTGGAGAAATTTTTGAAGAGATTATCATACATATTACACTGATTTTTGAAAATCTAAAGCCCTTGAATAGATCAAATAAGTCAATTCATGATTCATTATTAGAAATGGCCCTTGTCAGTGGCCAAGATTTAGTAAACTGTTGGTTGAGTTCTCTAGAGTCTAATCTTCTTTTATAATAAAGTTTGTAAAAAATGTTCTAACAAACAATTTCAAACATTTCGGGCAGAACATTTTATTTTTGCTTAAAAGATTTTGTTTTTTTAAATTTAAAGTTTTTGTTAGAGTAAATGTATCAACTGGTTTTACTTCCTTGAACAGTTTCTTCTGCTAGCATAAATTATTTAGGGTTTTTGTTAGAGTACACATTTCAACCATTTTTACATCCTTTGAACAGTTTCACAGCATTTGACAACCACAACTCTTGTATTACTCATTCCTTGTTGTGTAGATTCAAAGTCATCTTTTTACCTTAAAAAAATAACTTCACCTTGAATATTTTTTATTATTGAGGACACCTATTACCATAAAGCAACACAAACATGCCAAAATTCAATGATACATGAAAAGAGACTTCAGAAAATATTCTTCCATGTAAGATATTACATTTATTAGCTGAAATCCGCTTAATGCTTTGAAAGAAAATTGGTTCGTTGATTCCTAGATGTGGATGGATCAAATGCCTTTGTTCTTTTCAGAAGTTGCCTTTCATTTCGTTATCTTTCCCGCACTCTACCATAGCCGCTACAAAGGGGTCCGTCTGAAATAGTGTCTTCTGCTTCTTTTGTGATAGTTTTTCCATATCAATGGAGGAGGCCCATCAAAAATGATGATGATGATGATCATTATCATCCTTGGGAAAGCTCTCTGAAATACTATTTCTCGGTTGTTGTTGTCTTTCTCCTTGTTAATTCTATTTTTTTTAATATTTGAAATTGTTAAAACTCTCAAGACGATGAAGAATTGGAAGCCATGACTGACTGACTAATAATACTACATAGCAAATCAATCAGATGAATGAAGGAAGAACTAATGATAATAATGGAAGAAAGGGAACTCCTATCACACGCAATGGGGAATGCACAATTTGAAAAATAATGAGGTATTTGCATTCTTCATCATCTTGGTAGTTGTGGCCATCTGATTTACTATGTAGTATTATCAGTTCTTCATCGTCTTGGCAGTTGTGGCCATCTTGTCCTCCACCTCCCAAAGGATTAATACTACAAATTTCAAATGTCAAAAAAGATGGAATTAGCAAGGAGCCGCAGGTTTTTTTTTCCTAAGCATAGATTGTATTTCTATGAATAAACAATTTCAAATGCAAAACATTTTATGCAATTTTCGTAATTCATTTAGCATACACAATTTCAAATGCAGAAAATTTTATGCAATTTTTGTAATTCATTTTGCTTAGAATTTTTTTTTCCAAGAATTTAGAATATGTGTTAGAGTAAGTACTTCAACCGTTTTCATTTCCTTTGATGAGTTTTTGTTAGTGCAAACTATTCTAATAACATTTGACAATGACTACACCTTCACCACAGCTCCTGCATTAAATACTCATATTACTTATTCCTTAGTGTTTCAGAATCTGAATCATCTTTTTACATAAAAAATAACTTAACCCTGAATATTTTTATTATTGGACAACAAATACATGTTAAAATTCAATAAGAAATGGAAAGAGACTTGACAAAATAATCTTTCCATTAAGATGTTACATTTATAACCTGAAATTCACTGTTCTTTGAAAAAAAATTGGTTTGATAGATCCTAGATGAGGATGGATCGAATGCATTTGCGCTTTTCATTATCTTTCCGGCACTCTACCATAGCTGCTACAAAGGGATATCTCTGAAATAGGTTCATCTTCTACGTCAGTGATAGCTTTTCCATATTCCTTCGATCAAGCGGTGAAAGATGATGATGATGATGATGATCATCCTTGGGAAAGCACAGTGAAAACTTGCAATATGTATAAAAGAGAGGAAAGCTAGTTTGAAAGCTATTATTGGAATTATTTCCCAAATCCGCTTTATTGATGAGCATACATACATAATTGTTGTTCCAAACCATATTCTCTTGTTATACATAATCTTTGTTGGAAATCCTGTTCTCTTTGTTATATTAAGATTAGCGTTTTTGACAGATCTATGAATAAGAAATGGATTTTGAAGTATTTCTTGTTATTTCTCTTATTTATCATTATTTATCATGGTTTTCTTCACACACAAAATAGTCAATATTGTGGATTTCCAATATAAAGGAGGTGGTATATACCTTTCATTTGTAGCCTAGGTAGATACCTCTCACAAGTCCTTTATTAGAAACCATCTATAGATCCAAAAACAGATCATCAGAAATCATTAACTATAAAAAAGAATCCATTTCCATCCATTTTAAGTTCCAATAACTTTAAAAGCGCGTGATAGGAATCGGCTCTCCCCTTTAAATTTCTCATCTACTATATCCTCATTCATCCAAGTTGCTATATATTATGAATCAGTGAGTCATTAGCTCCTGCAATATAGTATAATGTGGTTTGTGCTGAAGAGGGTTAGAATTCAATGGATATTGGTTTAGGGTTTCACTTTACTGACGCCCCTTTTCCATTTCCTCCTGTTAAGTTAGAACCTTTTCCCCCGCCATCATTCTCCAGCTTAGTTACTGTTTCTCCCATTGTCCCAAAATTCGGCAGGTAAATAGATTTCTTCCAAAAAGTCAGATTGATTTGATTTCTTATTTTTTGATGTATCTTACTCTAAGATTTTCTCTAAGATTTTCTTTACCTCCAGATTAAAAATGGGACATGGGCATCCCCACGGTCAGGATGATTTGTAGGAGCATTTTACTTAATGGATTGTTCGGGATGAGAAATGAACAAGTGGACGATGGTATTAAAAGAGGGCTCAGATTGTCAGGATAACAATAAGCACTACAGTGGATTTTGTATGTGTACTTTCGACCATTTACTGACTGTTGATTTTGTGTGTATTTTCCTCGTACCCATTTTCATTTTCCGATTGTCATAAATTGTTGATCTGTGTTCCCCATCAAAGATTTACAAGCTGTGGATTATATCTATGCCATCAAAATTTATTTTGTTAATGTTGGATCTGGTTTAGTTTTATTTTATTGTTTCAGTTGATCAATAGCTAGTTTTAATAGCTACTCAGTTACTATGGATCAACTATAAATAAATAATTATTTTAGGGCTGGATTTTAAGATTACCTTTAAAAATCATTTTCTGTGTAAAGGTTCAGAAACATATTGAAAAGTTAATTCAAAATTGATTTTAATGTATTTTACAATTCATTCTTGATCAGCATAGATCTTGCTATGGTTCAATTATCAGGAGAATATAATATAGATTATATAGAGTATTATAGTTTTCATGAATTGTTATTATTATTCTTTATGAGAGCACAAGTCTATACTAATATTTCATTGGGTAAGAAAGGAAATGTGAGAGCTATCTATTTTGTCAAAATTGTCCCATACCCACTTCAAACTTTATATCATGCCTCAAATGATTTAAACCTTGATAAATGATATAATACAAAAGTAAATTATTTACATAATTTTACAATAAATATTAATAGTATCCTCTAATTGATGGACCGATATTTAAATTTTTCTTTTATGTATTATTAAAAAACTTTAATTATTTTCCTTTTTATTTTAACAGTACTGAAAGGAAGCTCTCCCGATGCATCTAAATATCAGCCCTCAACAAATAAACATTTGCTTTAAGAATAGGAGGACCAGGCAATAATCTTTACCCGTTTACCACTCATTTCATGAGTATAATATAATTTGAGAAAGAAAATCATGGTGTTTTAAGCAAATACTGTCGACACTTATACAAAGAATGTTTGGACAAATTTTTGAAGAGATTATCATACATATTACATTGATTTTTGAAAATCTGGAGCCCTTGAATAGATCGAATAAGTCAATTCATGCTTCATTATTAGAAATGGCCCTTGTCAGTGGCCGAGATTTAGTAAACTGTTGGTTGAGTTCTCTCGAGTCTAATCTTCTTTTATAATAAAGTTTGTAAAAGATGTTCTGATAAACAATTTCAAACATTTCGGGCAGAACATTTTATTTTGCTTAAAAGATTTTTTTTAAAAAAATTTAAAGTTTTTGTTAGAGTAAATGTATCAACTGGTTTTACTTCCTTGAACATTTTCTGCTAGCGCAAACTATTTAGGGTTTTTGTTAGAGTACACATTTCAACCATTTTTACATCCTTTGAACAGTTTCACAGCATTTGACAACCACAACTCTTGTATTACTCATTCCTTGCTGTGTAGAATCAAAGTCATCTTTTTACATTAAAAAAATAACTTCACCTTGAATATTTTTAATTATTGGGGACACCTATTACCATAGAGCAACACAAACATGCCAAAATTCAATAATACATGAAAAGAGACTTCAGAAAATAATCTTCCATGTAAGATATTACATTTATTAGCTGAAATCCGCTTAATGCTTTGGAAGAAAATTTGGTTCGTTGATTCCTAGATGTGGATGGATCAAATGCCTTTGTACTTTTCAGAATTTGCCTTTCGTTTCGTTATCTTTCCCGCACTCTACCATAGCCGCTACAAAGGGGTCCGTCTGAAATAGTGTCTTCTGCTTCTTTTGTGATAGTTTTTCCATATCATTGGAGGAGGCCCGTGGAAAATGATGATGATCATCATCATTATCATCATTGGGAAAGCTGTGTGAAATACTATTTCTCGGTTGTTGTTGTCTTTCTCCTTGTTAATTCTATTTTTTTAATATTTGAAATCGTTAAAACTCTCAAGACCATGAAGAATTGGAAGCCATGACTGACTGACTAATAATACTACATAGCAAATTAGATGAATGAAGGAAGCACTAATGATAATAATGGAAGAAAAGGAAATCCTATCACACACTATGGGGAATGCACAATTTGAAAAATAACGAGGTATTCGCATTCTTCCTCGTCTTGGTAGTTGTGGCCAACTGATTTGCTATGTAGTATTATCAGTTCTTCATCGTCTTGGCAGTTGTGGCCATCTTGTCCTCCATGTCACAAAGGATTAATACTACCAAAATCAAATTTTAAAAAAAATGAAACTAGCAAGGAGAACGACTACAATAACCAGAGGTCGTATTTCATGCAGCTTTTCGGAAGATGATCATCATCATCGTTTACCCGCGCCTCCTCCAATGAACATGGAAAATCTATCACAAAAGAAGCAGAAGAAACTATTTCAGATGGATCCCTTTGTAGGAGCTATGAAAGAGTGCGGAAAAGATAATGAAAGAAAAGGGAAGTATAAAGGTTTTGTATCTTCATCTAAGATTCTGAAAAGCACAAAAGCATCGGAGATATCTTCATCTAAGATTCAACAAACCAATTTCTTTCCAAACCATAATGTAGATTTCAACTTACAAATGTAATATCGTAAAGGAAATATTATTTTCTGAATTTTTTTCCATATATTATTGAATTTTGGCATGTTTGTGTTGCTTTGTGATAATAGCTGTGTCCAATAAAATAAATATTTAAGGTGAAGTTATTTTTTATTGAAAACAAATGATTTTGATTCTGAAACATTAAGGGATGAGTAATATGTGTATCTAATGTAAGAGCTGCCTGAAGGTGTAGTCTTTGTCAAATGTTGTTAGAATAGTTTGTTCTAATAGTAACTAAACAAAATGAATTAAAAAAATTGCATAAAATGTTGCTCTCTGCATTTGAAATTGTTTATTAGAGTCTTTTCAGAATCTTTATTGTAAGGGAAGTTTAGACTCAAGAGAACTCAATACAAGTCTACTAAGTCTTGGTCACTTACAAGGGCCATTTCTAATCAGAAAAATAACATATAATTAAGCATGAATTGACTTAGATTTATTCTAGGATTGCAGATTTTTAATGAATCTTAAAGAATAGACTTCCTTGGGAAATAAATAATCAGTGTTAATAAGAAGAAAAGTTTTATTTTTTTCAGACATATATGAAAAATTAGTCCTTGTTTCAAAGAATTAGTAGATTTTTAGTAAGAAAAGTTGATTCTTTTTTCCCAGGTACATACTGCACTCAGAACTTCAATAAATTCAACAAGTTATCTGACCACCACCTAATTGCTATCCCATTGCACTGGATTGCTCTCCTTTTCCGGTAGTGTGATCTACAGATTGTACACATTTGGGAGCCGCGGGTTTTTTTTTCCTAAGCATAGATTGTATGTCTATGAATAAACAATTTCAAATGCAGAACATTTTATGCAATTTTTGTAATTCATTTAGCATACACAAAATAAAATGCAGATCATTTTATGCAATTTTCGTAATTCATTTTGCTTAGAATTTGTTTTTCCAAGAATTTAGAATATCTGTTAGAGTAAGTGCTTCAACCGTTTTTATTTCCTTTGACGAGTTTAGATACTCATATTACTTATTCCTTAGTGTTTCAGAATCCGAATCATCTTTTTACATAAAAAATAACTTCACCCTGAATATTTTTATTATTGGACAACAAATACATTTTAAAATTCAATAAGAAATGGAAAGAGTCTTGACAAAATAATCTTTCCATTAAGATGTTACATTTATAACCTGAAATTCACTATGCTTTGGAAAAAAATTGGTTCGATGGATCCTAGATGAGGATGGATCGAAAGCATTTGCGATTTTCATTATCTTTCCCGCATTCTACCGTAGCTGCTACAAAGGGATGCCTCTAAAATAGTTTCATCTGCTACTTCAGTGATAGCTTTTCCATATTCCTTGGATCAAGCGGTGGAAGATGATGATGATCATGATCATCCTTGGGAAAGCACAGTGAAATATTACTTCTGGTTGTTGTAGTCGTTCTCCTTACTAATTCCTTTTTTTGACATATGAAACTGTTACTTCCGTATAGGAAGTCAGATGAATGAAGCTACAGTGAAGAAAGATCATCATCATATACATTACTTAGCCTATTGTATTAAGCTTTCATATTGAACCGTTCTTATGAATTTTATATACTTTCCAAAATTTAATAGTGACATAGAGGCATGGAATGAATACTATCTTCTTTATCCACCAATATTTCATATTCAATTTCATTTCTAATTTTTAGTTTCAATTTTCACTTCAGTCTTGGACATATTATACATTCCTTTATTATTTCTATTTTGTATGATTCTGATCATACTGTATAAATTATGAGGCTAGATGTGTTTATTTGATATCTATTATAGGTTTAAAAAACTCAAAGAGCTATAATAGTTTCTAGTAGCTACAGATGTGTAGTAATAATGCTAAAGCATCCTCCTCCTTGATGAAATTTTGTGCTCTTTTTTCACTCTTATTATTTGTTAAGTTTCACCAGATATTAAGTTCTAGTGTGGAATATGACTAGAGATAAATGTTTGATACCTCATTTCCAAAATGTCCATATTCGTTAGAAAAATCAGAAATGCTTCATTAAGGACTTTGTATAAATTCAACTTGGAAGAGGGTATTGGACAACTATTGAGAATTTTATGTCATCCTTATGAGGTTAATTTTCTCATCTATTCTCAGGCCATCAATTTATGAAATTTTCTATAATTTTTCAATTGATATCAACTCTATGTATTTGAAGTCTTTTTTACCAAGGTTTTCATTTATTTTTTTCATAATTTTATGTTTTGGTAAAACTATTGAAATTATGATTATTTCTAACTCAATTCTATAATGGTATTGAAGAATGCAAAATAATTGAAACTTGAAAGTTCGATTTGATAAAAATAATTAATAATTATTATACTTTTAATGAATAAGATATTGAGTGTAATTTTACTTATAATCTTTTTCTAGAGACTCTATAATTATAAACACTTTAAAATCTCTTTGCAAATTATTTATTTGTTCACCCTCTAGTTTCTTAACTCCTTTCATAATGATTCCTTCCCAAATAAATGGCGAGTGAATTCAATTTCTTTCTCGAATTGATTGGTATTTAAATTGTTTAGATCTCATGATATCTTGCTAATAACCACAAAATGTAAAATTAAGTTATAAAATTTAGTTGATACAATGGGATTAATTATAATCCATATTAATAAAAAAAATTCAATCCATATGAAAATTAATTTCATAGAAGGGTAGTTGAGCACCATTAATGTTTTTAGTCGGATTTTTTTAGTATTTTTTTTTTTTTTTTGGTGTTTTTTTGAGATAATTTTTTTATATTTCAGGATTTGATCTTTCAATATGAATATGAATATAGAAATTTTTAAATGTTCTCATCCAAAATCTCAATCTGGGTTGGGGGCAAAGGAGGGGGAAGGAGGTAAGGGATAACCCCTTGCAAGGTTAGGGGGATTTTCCTCCAATAGGGTTTTGGGGAAACAATTTTGAAATTCTCATTTTATTTATAATCTATTGTAAATCTTGACCATTTATTATTAGGTCATATATCTAACAATAGATATATTGTGTCCTATGATTTCCTTATATGAAATCCCTATTTTATAAGGGTATTTTATTATGGATATGTATTATGATGTATATTGAGAGTCTAATACCCATTGAGTTGCTCCTAGGTATTCATTAGTTATACTTTTGTGAGAAGGTTGTTGCAAAAGTATATAGTAATCTATTATTGTTTTCCAAATAATATATTCGATAAATTTTAGAGTGTGGGGTTTTTCTCTTGAAACAATTTTCCGCATGTAAATCATTATGTTGTGGTATGCATGTTGTTTATGTCTATTTCTATAATTTTTGTAAAGATCTCAAAAATTTTATAGAACCCTCCTATCAAGATTAGTGTAGGAAATTGCTCCACTACCTTAACTTTATAAGGTGTTGAGTTTGATCTATAATGCTTTGAAAAAAAAGATAAACTAGTTTGAAAACTTGCCATATGTATAAAAGAGTGGAAAGTTAGTTTGAAAGCTATTATTGGAATTATTTCCCAAATCGGCTTTATTGATGAGCATACATACATAATTGTTGTTTCAAACCATATTCTCTTGTTATACATAATCTTTGTTGGAAACCATGTTCTCTTTGTTATATTAAGATTAGCGTTTTTTACGGATCTATGAATAAGAAATGGATTTTGAAGTATTTCTTGTTATTTCTCTTATTTATCATTATTTATCATGGTTTTCTTCACATTCAAAATAGTCAATCTTGTGGATTTCCAATATAAGGGAGGTGGTATATACCTTTCATTTGTAACATAGGTAGGTACCTCTCACAAGTCCTTTATTAGAAACCATATATAGATCCAAAAACAAATCATCAGAAATCATTAACTATAAAAAAAATCCATTTCCATCCATTTTAATTTCCAACAACTTTAAAAGCGCGTGATAGGAATTAGCTCTCCCGTATAAATTTCTCATCTACTGTACCCTCATTCATCCAAGTTGCTATATATTATGAATCAGTGAGTCAGTAGCTCCTGCAATATAGTATAATGTGGTTTGTGCTGAAGAGGGTGAGAATTCAATGGATATTGGTTTAGGGTTTCACTTTACTGACGCCCCTTTTCCATTTCCTCCTGTTAAGTTAGAACCTGTTCCTCCGCCATCATTCTTCAGCTTAGTTACTGTTTCTCCCATTGTCCCAAAATTCGGCAGGTAAATAGATTTCTTCGGAAAAGCCAGATTGATTTAATTTCTTATTTTTTTGATGTATCTTACTCTAAGATTTTCTTTACCTGCAGATGAAAAATGGGACATGGGCATCCCCACGATCAGGATGATTTGCAGGAGGATTTTACTTAGTGGATTGTTGAGGATGAGCAATGAACAAGTGGACGATGGTATTAAAAGAAGGCTCAGATTGTCAGGATAACAATAAGCACTACAGTGGATTTTGTATGTGTACTTTCCACCATTTACTGACTGTTGATTTTGTGTGTATTTTCTTCGTAGCCATTTTCATTTTCCGATTGTCATAAATTGTTGATCTGTGTTCCCCATCAAAGATTTACAAGCTGTGGATTATATCTATGCCATCAAAATTTATTTATTCTACTAAACTTTTTTATTAATATTTTGTAATTTTTACACAGAATTCAAAGAGCATAGTAGAGGAAAGAATCCTGGGAAGAAAACCTCTGGTCACATCTCATAAAATAAACCTATAGTATCTAACAGATCAGTTTATACACCCTGCCCAAAAACACATACAAAATGCGGTATCAGTTTTGCATAGAGCCCATATGACAATTTGTCAAAAAAACCCATCAGATAATTTTCAAATGTAGACACCACATCTGCTATCAGTGGAAAAAGATAAAATTTTCCAAAGCCCTATGCCAAATCCCATGAGCCAAAACCCTTCCTGCCAAAAAAGAAAGTATCAAAAAAACTTTGAAAAAACACTATTGTATCAAATACCATGAGCTCGAACTCTCCTCCAGACAAGGAACATGAATACTTGAAAGGGGAATAATTATCATCATAAAATTTTACATCAACTTTACTCAAGAAAATCACATAACTATTACTGCAAACCTTCCCATACCCTAGAAGGAATTTCCTCAAAACCCACCTCTCGCTGATTGGCATTGCTATCAATGGCTAAATTTGCCAAATAATCCGCAATCTTAATAACTTCTTTGTAACAATGGGATACCAAAAAAGATTCAAACAATTCTAATTTTTGTAAAATGGGATCAAGTATATACTGCAAATTCCAACAATTCGATTTCTTTTTCATAACACATTGAATAATCACCATAGAATCGCCTTCAATTATCAAGTCCTTAATTCCCAAAGAGATTGCCATATCCAAACCAAAAGACAAAGCATGAAATTCCGCATAATTGTTATTTTTAAAGCCAATAGCATGACACTTAGCTCGAATAAAATTTGCATTGTGATCATAAATTACCATGCCCATCCCAGCCAACCCAGGGTTACCATGAGAGGCCCCATCAAAATTCGGTTTAAAGTGCCCCTATGGAGGAGGTTTCCATCTAGAAGAGCATCTCTTACCTTTTGCATCATTCTTTTTAAAAATTGAACCATGAGAGGGTAAAACTGACAGCATCTTCCAAACTCTAGTAACTCTACTCTTCCAGTGCAAAAAAGATGTAAGATTTTCTAAATTCTTATAAATAAACAATAAAGCAACCTCAGAGATTGAAGACTCAATTTTTAATAGAACCTCGGACATAGGAGACCTTGTTTTTTTAAATATCCTGTTATTTCTCTCTAGCCAGACATTCCAAATCACAATAGATGGAGATATGATCCAAAGGCATGCATAAAAAGATGAGGCAAACATAAAGGGCCAAGATCTAAAATGGGAAATGATATCCTTACCAATAACAAAGGAAATAATTAACTTCTCAAACAACCACTGCTAACATTCATAACCATAATCACAATGTAGGAATAGGTGTGAAGAAGATTCCAAATTTTTGTTACAAAGGACACAAGGGAAAACAGTAGTAATAGCAAGCCTGTCTAGTCTCATACCTGTAAGGACTCTGTCCTGAACTACCAACCAACCAAAGGCTCTAGCTTTAGGAAGACAAGCCGAATGCCAAAACAACTTATAAGGCCAAGATGATAAATCTTTAGCAACCATAAGAGAGTTGTAACCATCTTTAATAGTGTACTTACCAGAAATATTCTTTGTCCAAATAAGTTCATCCTCAGAATTAGAAAGAAATACAATTCTATCCCCCAAAATTTTCTCAAAATCTAATTTCATGCTTTGATCAACATCTAAGAAATCAACCGACTTCCATCTAGCTAGCTTTGATCTGGTTTAGTTTTATTTTATTGTTTCAGTTGATCAATAGCTAGTTTTAATAGCTACTCAGTTACTATCGATCAACTATAAATAAATAATTATTTTAAGGCTGCATTTTAAGATTACCTTTAAAAATCATTTTCTGTGTAAAGATTCAGAAACATATTGAAAAGTTAATTCAAAATTGATTTTAATGTATTTTACAATTCATTCTTGATTAGCATAGGTCTTGCTATGGTTTAATTATGAGGAGAATATAATATAAATTATATAGAGTATTATAGTTTTTATGAATTGTTATTATTATTCTTTCATAGTATCCTCTAATTGATGGACCCATATTTAAATTTTTCTTTATATATTATTAAAAAACTTTAAATATTTTTCTTTTTATTTTAATAGTGCCGAAAGGAAGCTCTCGTGGTGCATCTAAATATTAGCCCTCAACAAATAAACATTTGCTTTAAGAATAGGAGGACCAGGTAATAATCTTTACCCATTTACCACTCATTTCATGAGTATAATATAATTTGAGAAAGAAAATCATGGTGTTTTAAGCATTCGTAATACTGCCAACACTTATACAAAGAACGTTTGGAGAAATTTTTGAAGAGATTATCATACATATTACACTGATTTTTGAAAATCTAAAGCCCTTGAATAGATCAAATAAGTCAATTCATGCTTCATTATTAGAAATGGCCCTTGTCAGTGGCCAAGATTTAGTAAACTGTTGGTTGAGTTCTCTAGAGTCTAATCTTCTTTTATAATAAAGTTTGTAAAAAATGTTCTAACAAACAATTTCAAACATTTCGGGCAGAACATTTTATTTTTGCTTAAAAGATTTTGTTTTTTTAAATTTAAAGTTTTTGTTAGAGTAAATGTATCAACTGGTTTTACTTCCTTGAACAGTTTCTTCTGCTAGCATAAATTATTTAGGGTTTTTGTTAGAGTACACATTTCAACCATTTTTACATCCTTTGAACAGTTTCACAGCATTTGACAACCACAACTCTTGTATTACTCATTCCTTGTTGTGTAGATTCAAAGTCATCTTTTTACCTTAAAAAAATAACTTCACCTTGAATATTTTTTATTATTGAGGACACCTATTACCATAAAGCAACACAAACATGCCAAAATTCAATGATACATGAAAAGAGACTTCAGAAAATATTCTTCCATGTAAGATATTACATTTATTAGCTGAAATCCGCTTAATGCTTTGAAAGAAAATTGGTTCGTTGATTCCTAGATGTGGATGGATCAAATGCCTTTGTTCTTTTCAGAAGTTGCCTTTCGTTTCGTTATCTTTCCCGCACTCTACCATAGCCGCTACAAAGGGGTCCGTCTGAAATAGTGTCTTCTGCTTCTTTTGTGATAGTTTTTCCATATCAATGGAGGAGGCCCATCAAAAATGATGATGATGATGATCATTATCATCCTTGGGAAAGCTCTCTGAAATACTATTTCTCGGTTGTTGTTGTCTTTCTCCTTGTTAATTCTATTTTTTTTAATATTTGAAATTGTTAAAACTCTCAAGACGATGAAGAATTGGAAGCCATGACTGACTGACTAATAATACTACATAGCAAATCAATCAGATGAATGAAGGAAGAACTAATGATAATAATGGAAGAAAGGGAACTCCTATCACACGCAATGGGGAATGCACAATTTGAAAAATAATGAGGTATTTGCATTCTTCATCATCTTGGTAGTTGTGGCCATCTGATTTACTATGTAGTATTATCAGTTCTTCATCGTCTTGGCAGTTGTGGCCATCTTGTCCTCCACCTCCCAAAGGATTAATACTACAAATTTCAAATGTAAAAAAAGATGGAATTAGCAAGGAGCCGCAGGTTTTTTTTTCCTAAGCATAGATTGTATTTCTATGAATAAACAATTTCAAATGCAAAACATTTTATGCAATTTTCGTAATTCATTTAGCATACACAATTTCAAATGCAGAAAATTTTATGCAATTTTTGTAATTCATTTTGCTTAGAATTTTTTTTTCCAAGAATTTAGAATATGTGTTAGAGTAAGTACTTCAACCGTTTTCATTTCCTTTGATGAGTTTTTGTTAGTGCAAACTATTCTAATAACATTTGACAATGACTACACCTTCACCACAGCTCCTGCATTAAATACTCATATTACTTATTCCTTAGTGTTTCAGAATCTGAATCATCTTTTTACATAAAAAATAACTTAACCCTGAATATTTTTATTATTGGACAACAAATACATGTTAAAATTCAATAAGAAATGGAAAGAGACTTGACAAAATAATCTTTCCATTAAGATGTTACATTTATAACCTGAAATTCACTGTTCTTTGAAAAAAAATTGGTTTGATAGATCCTAGATGAGGATGGATCGAATGCATTTGCGCTTTTCATTATCTTTCCGGCACTCTACCATAGCTGCTACAAAGGTATATCTCTGAAATAGTTTCATCTTCTACGTCAGTGATAGCTTTTCCATATTCCTTCGATCAAGCGGTGAAAGATGATGATGATGATGATCATCCTTGGGAAAGCACAGTGAAAACTTGCAATATGTATAAAAGAGAGGAAAGCTAGTTTGAAAGCTATTATTGGAATTATTTCCCAAATCCGCTTTATTGATGAGCATACATACATAATTGTTGTTCCAAACCATATTCTCTTGTTATACATAATCTTTGTTGGAAATCCTGTTCTATTTGTTATATTAAGATTAGCGTTTTTGACATATCTATGAATAAGAAATGGATTTTGAAGTATTTCTTGTTATTTCTCTTATTTATCATTATTTATCATGGTTTTCTTCACACACAAAATAGTCAATATTGTGGATTTCCAATATAAAAGAGGTGGTATATACCTTTCATTTGTAGCATAGGTAGATACCTCTCACAAGTCCTTTATTAGAAACCATCTATAGATCCAAAAACAGATCATCAGAAATCATTAACTATAAAAAAGAATCCATTTCCATCCATTTTAAGTTCCAATAACTTTAAAATCGCGTGATAGGAATCGGCTCTCCCCTTTAAATTTCTCATCTACTATATCCTCATTCATCCAAGTTGCTATATATTATGAATCAGTGAGTCATTAGCTCCTGCAATATAGTATAATGTGGTTTATGCTGAAGAGGGTTAGAATTCAATGGATATTGGTTTAGGGTTTCACTTTACTGACGCCCCTTTTCCATTTCCTCCTGTTAAGTTAGAACCTTTTCCCCCGCCATCATTCTCCAGCTTAGTTACTGTTTCTCCCATTGTCCCAAAATTCGGCAGGTAAATAGATTTCTTCCAAAAAGTCAGATTGATTTGATTTCTTATTTTTTGATGTATCTTACTCTAAGATTTTCTCTAAGATTTTCTTTACCTCCAGATTAAAAATGGGACGTGGGCATCCCCACGGTCAGGATGATTTGCAGGAGGATTTTACTTAATGGATTGTTCGGGATGAGAAATGAACAAGTGGACGATGGTATTAAAAGAGGGCTCAGATTGTCAGGATAACAATAAGCACTACAGTGGATTTTGTATGTGTACTTTCGACCATTTACTGACTGTTGATTTTGTGTGTATTTTCCTCGTACCCATTTTCATTTTCCGATTGTCATAAATTGTTGATCTGTGTTCCCCATCAAAGATTTACAAGCTGTGGATTATATCTATGCCATCAAAATTTATTTTGTTAATGTTGGATCTGGTTTAGTTTTATTTTATTGTTTCAGTTGATCAATAGCTAGTTTTAATAGCTACTCAGTTACTATGGATCAACTATAAATAAATAATTATTTTAGGGCTGGATTTTAAGATTACCTTTAAAAATCATTTTCTGTGTAAAGGTTCAGAAACATATTGAAAAGTTAATTCAAAATTGATTTTAATGTATTTTACAATTCATTCTTGATCAGCATAGATCTTGCTATGGTTCAATTATCAGGAGAATATAATATAGATTATATAGAGTATTATAGTTTTCATGAATTGTTATTATTATTCTTTATGAGAGCACAAGTCTATACTAATATTTCATTGGGTAAGAAAGGAAATGTGAGAGCTATCTATTTTGTCAAAATTGTCCCATACCCACTTCAAACTTTATATCATGCCTCAAATGATTTAAACCTTGATAAATGATATAATACAAAAGTAAATTATTTACATAATTTTACAATAAATATTAATAGTATCCTCTAATTGATGGACCGATATTTAAATTTTTCTTTTATGTATTATTAAAAAACTTTAATTATTTTCCTTTTTATTTTAACAGTACTGAAAGGAAGCTCTCCCGATGCATCTAAATATCAGCCCTCAACAAATAAACATTTGCTTTAAGAATAGGAGGACCAGGCAATAATCTTTACCCGTTTACCACTCATTTCATGAGTATAATATAATTTGAGAAAGAAAATCATGGTGTTTTAAGCAAATACTGTCGACACTTATACAAAGAATGTTTGGACAAATTTTTGAAGAGATTATCATACATATTACATTGATTTTTGAAAATCTGGAGCCCTTGAATAGATCGAATAAGTCAATTCATGCTTCATTATTAGAAATGGCCCTTGTCAGTGGCCGAGATTTAGTAAACTGTTGGTTGAGTTCTCTCGAGTCTAATCTTCTTTTATAATAAAGTTTGTAAAAGATGTTCTGATAAACAATTTCAAACATTTCGGGCAGAACATTTTATTTTGCTTAAAAGATTTTTTTTAAAAAAATTTAAAGTTTTTGTTAGAGTAAATGTATCAACTGGTTTTACTTCCTTGAACATTTTCTGCTAGCGCAAACTATTTAGGGTTTTTGTTAGAGTACACATTTCAACCATTTTTACATCCTTTGAACAGTTTCACAGCATTTGACAACCACAACTCTTGTATTACTCATTCCTTGCTGTGTAGAATCAAAGTCATCTTTTTACATTAAAAAAATAACTTCACCTTGAATATTTTTAATTATTGGGGACACCTATTACCATAGAGCAACACAAACATGCCAAAATTCAATAATACATGAAAAGAGACTTCAGAAAATAATCTTCCATGTAAGATATTACATTTATTAGCTGAAATCCGCTTAATGCTTTGGAAGAAAATTTGGTTCGTTGATTCCTAGATGTGGATGGATCAAATGCCTTTGTACTTTTCAGAATTTGCCTTTCGTTTCGTTATCTTTCCCGCACTCTACCATAGCCGCTACAAAGGGGTCCGTCTGAAATAGTGTCTTCTGCTTCTTTTGTGATAGTTTTTCCATATCATTGGAGGAGGCCCGTGGAAAATGATGATGATCATCATCATTATCATCATTGGGAAAGCTGTGTGAAATACTATTTCTCGATTGTTGTTGTCTTTGTCCTTGTTAATTCTATTTTTTTAATATTTGAAATCGTTAAAACTCTCAAGACCATGAAGAATTGGAAGCCATGACTGACTGACTAATAATACTACATAGCAAATTAGATGAATGAAGGAAGCACTAATGATAATAATGGAAGAAAAGGAAATCCTATCACACACTATGGGGAATGCACAATTTGAAAAATAACGAGGTATTCGCATTCTTCCTCGTCTTGGTAGTTGTGGCCAACTGATTTGCTATGTAGTATTATCAGTTCTTCATCGTCTTGGCAGTTGTGGCCATCTTGTCCTCCATCTCACAAAGGATTAATACTACCAAAATCAAATTTTAAAAAAAATGAAACTAGCAAGGAGAACGACTACAATAACCAGAGGTCGTATTTCATGCAGCTTTTCGGAAGATGATCATCATCATCGTTTACCCGCGCCTCCTCCAATGAACATGGAAAATCTATCACAAAAGAAGCAGAAGAAACTATTTCAGATGGATCCCTTTGTAGGAGCTATGAAAGAGTGCGGAAAAGATAATGAAAGAAAAGGGAAGTATAAAGGTTTTGTATCTTCATCTAAGATTCTGAAAAGCACAAAAGCATCGGAGATATCTTCATCTAAGATTCAACAAACCAATTTCTTTCCAAACCATAAAGTAGATTTCAACTTACAAATGTAATATCGTAAAGGAAATATTATTTTCTGAATTTTTTTCCATATATTATTGAATTTTGGCATGTTTGTGTTGCTTTGTGATAATAGCTGTGTCCAATAAAATAAATATTTAAGGTGAAGTTATTTTTTATTGAAAACAAATGATTTTGATTCTGAAACATTAAGGGATGAGTAATATGTGTATCTAATGTAAGAGCTGCCTGAAGGTGTAGTCTTTGTCAAATGTTGTTAGAATAGTTTGTTCTAATAGTAACTAAACAAAATGAATTAAAAAAATTGCATAAAATGTTGCTCTCTGCATTTGAAATTGTTTATTAGAGTCTTTTCAGAATCTTTATTGTAAGGGAAGTTTAGACTCAAGAGAACTCAATACAAGTCTACTAAGTCTTGGTCACTTACAAGGGCCATTTCTAATCAGAAAAATAACATATAATTAAGCATGAATTGACTTAGATTTATTCTAGGATTGCAGATTTTTAATGAATCTTAAAGAATAGACTTCCTTGGGAAATAAATAATCAGTGTTAATAAGAAGAAAAGTTTTATTTTTTTCAGACATATATGAAAAATTAGTCCTTGTTTCAAAGAATTAGTAGATTTTTAGTAAGAAAAGTTGATTCTTTTTTCCCAGGTACATACTGCACTCAGAACTTCAATAAATTCAACAAGTTATCTGACCACCACCTAATTGCTATCCCATTGCACTGGATTGCTCTCCTTTTCCGGTAGTGTGATCTACAGATTGTACACATTTGGGAGCCGCGGGTTTTTTTTTCCTAAGCATAGATTGTATGTCTATGAATAAACAATTTCAAATGCAGAACATTTTATGCAATTTTTGTAATTCATTTAGCATACACAAAATAAAATGCAGATCATTTTATGCAATTTTCGTAATTCATTTTGCTTAGAATTTGTTTTTCCAAGAATTTAGAATATCTGTTAGAGTAAGTGCTTCAACCGTTTTTATTTCCTTTGACGAGTTTAGATACTCATATTACTTATTCCTTAGTGTTTCAGAATCCGAATCATCTTTTTACATAAAAAATAACTTCACCCTGAATATTTTTATTATTGGACAACAAATACATTTTAAAATTCAATAAGAAATGGAAAGAGTCTTGACAAAATAATCTTTCCATTAAGATGTTACATTTATAACCTGAAATTCACTATGCTTTGGAAAAAAATTGGTTCGATGGATCCTAGATGAGGATGGATCGAAAGCATTTGCGATTTTCATTATCTTTCCCGCATTCTACCGTAGCTGCTACAAAGGGATGCCTCTAAAATAGTTTCATCTGCTACTTCAGTGATAGCTTTTCCATATTCCTTGGATCAAGCGGTGGAAGATGATGATGATCATGATCATCCTTGGGAAAGCACAGTGAAATATTACTTCTGGTTGTTGTAGTCGTTCTCCTTACTAATTCCTTTTTTTGACATATGAAACTGTTACTTCCGTATAGGAAGTCAGATGAATGAAGCTACAGTGAAGAAAGATCATCATCATATACATTACTTAGCCTATTGTATTAAGCTTTCATATTGAACCGTTCTTATGAATTTTATATACTTTCCAAAATTTAATAGTGACATAGAGGCATGGAATGAATACTATCTTCTTTATCCACCAATATTTCATATTCAATTTCGTTTCTAATTTTTAGTTTCAATTTTCACTTCAGTCTTGGACATATTATACATTCCTTTATTATTTCTATTTTGTATGATTCTGATCATACTGTATAAATTATGAGGCTAGATGTGTTTATTTGATATCTATTATAGGTTTAAAAAACTCAAAGAGCTATAATAGTTTCTAGTAGCTACAGATGTGTAGTAATAATGCTAAAGCATCCTCCTCCTTGATGAAATTTTGTGCTCTTTTTTCACTCTTATTATTTGTTAAGTTTCACCAGATATTAAGTTCTAGTGTGGAATATGACTAGAGATAAATGTTTGATACCTCATTTCCAAAATGTCCATATTCGTTAGAAAAATCAGAAATGCTTCATTAAGGACTTTGTATAAATTCAACTTGGAAGAGGGTATTGGACAACTATTGAGAATTTTATGTCATCCTTATGAGGTTAATTTTCTCATCTATTCTCAGGCCATCAATTTATGAAATTTTCTATAATTTTTCAATTGATATCAACTCTATGTATTTGAAGTCTTTTTTACCAAGGTTTTCATTTATTTTTTTCATAATTTTATGTTTTGGTAAAACTATTGAAATTATGATTATTTCTAACTCAATTCTATAATGGTATTGAAGAATGCAAAATAATTGAAACTTGAAAGTTCGATTTGATAAAAATAATTAATAATTATTATACTTTTAATGAATAAGATATTGAGTGTAATTTTACTTATAATCTTTTTCTAGAGACTCTATAATTATAAACACTTTAAAATCTCTTTGCAAATTATTTATTTGTTCACCCTCTAGTTTCTTAACTCCTTTCATAATGATTCCTTCCCAAATAAATGGCGAGTGAATTCAATTTCTTTCTCGAATTGATTGGTATTTAAATTGTTTAGATCTCATGATATCTTGCTAATAACCACAAAATGTAAAATTAAGTTATAAAATTTAGTTGATACAATGGGATTAATTATAATCCATATTAATAAAAAAAATTCAATCCATATGAAAATTAATTTCATAGAAGGGTAGTTGAGCACCATTAATGTTTTTAGTCGGATTTTTTTAGTATTTTTTTTTTTTTTTTGGTGTTTTTTTGAGATAATTTTTTTATATTTCAGGATTTGATCTTTCAATATGAATATGAATATAGAAATTTTTAAATGTTCTCATCCAAAATCTCAATCTGGGTTGGGGGCAAAGGAGGGGGAAGGAGGTAAGGGATAACCCCTTGCAAGGTTAGGGGGATTTTCCTCCAATAGGGTTTTGGGGAAACAATTTTGAAATTCTCATTTTATTTATAATCTATTGTAAATCTTGACCATTTATTATTAGGTCATATATCTAACAATAGATATATTGTGTCCTATGATTTCCTTATATGAAATCCCTATTTTATAAGGGTATTTTATTATGGATATGTATTATGATGTATATTGAGAGTCTAATACCCATTGAGTTGCTCCTAGGTATTCATTAGTTATACTTTTGTGAGAAGGTTGTTGCAAAAGTATATAGTAATCTATTATTGTTTTCCAAATAATATATTCGATAAATTTTAGAGTGTGGGGTTTTTCTCTTGAAACAATTTTCCGCATGTAAATCATTATGTTGTGGTATGCATGTTGTTTATGTCTATTTCTATAATTTTTGTAAAGATCTCAAAAATTTTATAGAACCCTCCTATCAAGATTAGTGTAGGAAATTGCTCCACTACCTTAACTTTATAAGGTGTTGAGTTTGATCTATAATGCTTTGAAAAAAAAGATAAACTAGTTTGAAAACTTGCCATATGTATAAAAGAGTGGAAAGTTAGTTTGAAAGCTATTATTGGAATTATTTCCCAAATCGGCTTTATTGATGAGCATACATACATAATTGTTGTTTCAAACCATATTCTCTTGTTATACATAATCTTTGTTGGAAACCATGTTCTCTTTGTTATATTAAGATTAGCGTTTTTTACGGATCTATGAATAAGAAATGGATTTTGAAGTATTTCTTGTTATTTCTCTTATTTATCATTATTTATCATGGTTTTCTTCACATTCAAAATAGTCAATCTTGTGGATTTCCAATATAAGGGAGGTGGTATATACCTTTCATTTGTAACATAGGTAGGTACCTCTCACAAGTCCTTTATTAGAAACCATATATAGATCCAAAAACAGATCATCAGAAATCATTAACTATAAAAAAAATCCATTTCCATCCATTTTAATTTCCAACAACTTTAAAAGCGCGTGATAGGAATTAGCTCTCCCGTATAAATTTCTCATCTACTGTACCCTCATTCATCCAAGTTGCTATATATTATGAATCAGTGAGTCAGTAGCTCCTGCAATATAGTATAATGTGGTTTGTGCTGAAGAGGGTGAGAATTCAATGGATATTGGTTTAGGGTTTCACTTTACTGACGCCCCTTTTCCATTTCCTCCTGTTAAGTTAGAACCTGTTCCTCCGCCATCATTCTTCAGCTTAGTTACTGTTTCTCCCATTGTCCCAAAATTCGGCAGGTAAATAGATTTCTTCGGAAAAGCCAGATTGATTTAATTTCTTATTTTTTTGATGTATCTTACTCTAAGATTTTCTTTACCTGCAGATGAAAAATGGGACATGGGCATCCCCACGATCAGGATGATTTGCAGGAGGATTTTACTTAGTGGATTGTTGAGGATGAGCAATGAACAAGTGGACGATGGTATTAAAAGAAGGCTCAGATTGTCAGGATAACAATAAGCACTACAGTGGATTTTGTATGTGTACTTTCCACCATTTACTGACTGTTGATTTTGTGTGTATTTTCTTCGTAGCCATTTTCATTTTCCGATTGTCATAAATTGTTGATCTGTGTTCCCCATCAAAGATTTACAAGCTGTGGATTATATCTATGCCATCAAAATTTATTTATTCTACTAAACTTTTTTATTAATATTTTGTAATTTTTACACAGAATTCAAAGAGCATAGTAGAGGAAAGAATCCTGGGAAGAAAACCTCTGGTCACATCTCATAAAATAAACCTATAGTATCTAACAGATCAGTTTATACACCCTGCCCAAAAACACATACAAAATGCGGTATCAGTTTTGCATAGAGCCCATATGACAATTTGTCAAAAAAACCCATCAGATAATTTTCAAATGTAGACACCACATCTGCTATCAGTGGAAAAAGATAAAATTTTCCAAAGCCCTATGCCAAATCCCATGAGCCAAAACCCTTCCTGCCAAAAAAGAAAGTATCAAAAAAACTTTGAAAAAACACTATTGTATCAAATACCATGAGCTCGAACTCTCCTCCAGACAAGGAACATGAATACTTGAAAGGGGAATAATTATCATCATAAAATTTTACATCAACTTTACTCAAGAAAATCACATAACTATTACTGCAAACCTTCCCATACCCTAGAAGGAATTTCCTCAAAACCCACCTCTCGCTGATTGGCATTGCTATCAATGGCTAAATTTGCCAAATAATCCGCAATCTTAATAACTTCTTTGTAACAATGGGATACCAAAAAAGATTCAAACAATTCTAATTTTTGTAAAATGGGATCAAGTATATACTGCAAATTCCAACAATTCGATTTCTTTTTCATAACACATTGAATAATCACCATAGAATCGCCTTCAATTATCAAGTCCTTAATTCCCAAAGAGATTGCCATATCCAAACCAAAAGACAAAGCATGAAATTCCGCATAATTGTTATTTTTAAAGCCAATAGCATGACACTTAGCTCGAATAAAATTTGCATTGTGATCATAAATTACCATGCCCATCCCAGCCAACCCAGGGTTACCATGAGAGGCCCCATCAAAATTCGGTTTAAAGTGCCCCTATGGAGGAGGTTTCCATCTAGAAGAGCATCTCTTACCTTTTGCATCATTCTTTTTAAAAATTGAACCATGAGAGGGTAAAACTGACAGCATCTTCCAAACTCTAGTAACTCTACTCTTCCAGTGCAAAAAAGATGTAAGATTTTCTAAATTCTTATAAATAAACAATAAAGCAACCTCAGAGATTGAAGACTCAATTTTTAATAGAACCTCGGACATAGGAGACCTTGTTTTTTTAAATATCCTGTTATTTCTCTCTAGCCAGACATTCCAAATCACAATAGATGGAGATATGATCCAAAGGCATGCATAAAAAGATGAGGCAAACATAAAGGGCCAAGATCTAAAATGGGAAATGATATCCTTACCAATAACAAAGGAAATAATTAACTTCTCAAACAACCACTGCTAACATTCATAACCATAATCACAATGTAGGAATAGGTGTGAAGAAGATTCCAAATTTTTGTTACAAAGGACACAAGGGAAAACAGTAGTAATAGCAAGCCTGTCTAGTCTCATACCTGTAAGGACTCTGTCCTGAACTACCAACCAACCAAAGGCTCTAGCTTTAGGAAGACAAGCCGAATGCCAAAACAACTTATAAGGCCAAGATGATAAATCTTTAGCAACCATAAGAGAGTTGTAACCATCTTTAATAGTGTACTTACCAGAAATATTCTTTGTCCAAATAAGTTCATCCTCAGAATTAGAAAGAAATACAATTCTATCCCCCAAAATTTTCTCAAAATCTAATTTCATGCTTTGATCAACATCTAAGAAATCAACCGACTTCCATCTAGCTAGCTTTGATCTGGTTTAGTTTTATTTTATTGTTTCAGTTGATCAATAGCTAGTTTTAATAGCTACTCAGTTACTATCGATCAACTATAAATAAATAATTATTTTAAGGCTGCATTTTAAGATTACCTTTAAAAATCATTTTCTGTGTAAAGATTCAGAAACATATTGAAAAGTTAATTCAAAATTGATTTTAATGTATTTTACAATTCATTCTTGATTAGCATAGGTCTTGCTATGGTTTAATTATGAGGAGAATATAATATAAATTATATAGAGTATTATAGTTTTTATGAATTGTTATTATTATTCTTTCATAGTATCCTCTAATTGATGGACCCATATTTAAATTTTTCTTTATATATTATTAAAAAACTTTAAATATTTTTCTTTTTATTTTAATAGTGCCGAAAGGAAGCTCTCGTGGTGCATCTAAATATTAGCCCTCAACAAATAAACATTTGCTTTAAGAATAGGAGGACCAGGTAATAATCTTTACCCATTTACCACTCATTTCATGAGTATAATATAATTTGAGAAAGAAAATCATGGTGTTTTAAGCATTCGTAATACTGCCAACACTTATACAAAGAACGTTTGGAGAAATTTTTGAAGAAATTATCATACATATTACACTGATTTTTGAAAATCTAAAGCCCTTGAATAGATCAAATAAGTCAATTCATGCTTCATTATTAGAAATGGCCCTTGTCAGTGGCCAAGATTTAGTAAACTGTTGGTTGAGTTCTCTAGAGTCTAATCTTCTTTTATAATAAAGTTTGTAAAAAATGTTCTAACAAACAATTTCAAACATTTCGGGCAGAACATTTTATTTTTGCTTAAAAGATTTTGTTTTTTTAAATTTAAAGTTTTTGTTAGAGTAAATGTATCAACTGGTTTTACTTCCTTGAACAGTTTCTTCTGCTAGCATAAATTATTTAGGGTTTTTGTTAGAGTACACATTTCAACCATTTTTACATCCTTTGAACAGTTTCACAGCATTTGACAACCACAACTCTTGTATTACTCATTCCTTGTTGTGTAGATTCAAAGTCATCTTTTTACCTTAAAAAAATAACTTCACCTTGAATATTTTTTATTATTGAGGACACCTATTACCATAAAGCAACACAAACATGCCAAAATTCAATGATACATGAAAAGAGACTTCAGAAAATATTCTTCCATGTAAGATATTACATTTATTAGCTGAAATCCGCTTAATGCTTTGAAAGAAAATTGGTTCGTTGATTCCTAGATGTGGATGGATCAAATGCCTTTGTTCTTTTCAGAAGTTGCCTTTCGTTTCGTTATCTTTCCCGCACTCTACCATAGCCGCTACAAAGGGGTCCGTCTGAAATAGTGTCTTCTGCTTCTTTTGTGATAGTTTTTCCATATCAATGGAGGAGGCCCATCAAAAATGATGATGATGATGATCATTATCATCCTTGGGAAAGCTCTCTGAAATACTATTTCTCGGTTGTTGTTGTCTTTCTCCTTGTTAATTCTATTTTTTTTAATATTTGAAATTGTTAAAACTCTCAAGACGATGAAGAATTGGAAGCCATGACTGACTGACTAATAATACTACATAGCAAATCAATCAGATGAATGAAGGAAGAACTAATGATAATAATGGAAGAAAGGGAACTCCTATCACACGCAATGGGGAATGCACAATTTGAAAAATAATGAGGTATTTGCATTCTTCATCATCTTGGTAGTTGTGGCCATCTGATTTACTATGTAGTATTATCAGTTCTTCATCGTCTTGGCAGTTGTGGCCATCTTGTCCTCCACCTCCCAAAGGATTAATACTACAAATTTCAAATGTCAAAAAAGATGGAATTAGCAAGGAGCCGCAGGTTTTTTTTTCCTAAGCATAGATTGTATTTCTATGAATAAACAATTTCAAATGCAAAACATTTTATGCAATTTTCGTAATTCATTTAGCATACACAATTTCAAATGCAGAAAATTTTATGCAATTTTTGTAATTCATTTTGCTTAGAATTTTTTTTTCCAAGAATTTAGAATATGTGTTAGAGTAAGTACTTCAACCGTTTTCATTTCCTTTGATGAGTTTTTGTTAGTGCAAACTATTCTAATAACATTTGACAATGACTACACCTTCACCACAGCTCCTGCATTAAATACTCATATTACTTATTCCTTAGTGTTTCAGAATCTGAATCATCTTTTTACATAAAAAATAACTTAACCCTGAATATTTTTATTATTGGACAACAAATACATGTTAAAATTCAATAAGAAATGGAAAGAGACTTGAAAAAATAATCTTTCCATTAAGATGTTACATTTATAACCTGAAATTCACTGTTCTTTGAAAAAAAACTGGTTTGATAGATCCTAGATGAGGATGGATCGAATGCATTTGCGCTTTTCATTATCTTTCCGGCACTCTACCATAGCTGCTACAAAGGGATATCTCTGAAATAGGTTCATCTTCTATGTCAGTGATAGCTTTTCCATATTCCTTCGATCAAGTGGTGAAAGATGATGATGATGATGATGATCATCCTTGGGAAAGCACAGTGAAAACTTGCAATATGTATAAAAGAGAGGAAAGCTAGTTTGAAAGCTATTATTGGAATTATTTCCCAAATCCGCTTTATTGATGAGCATACATACATAATTGTTGTTCCAAACCATATTCTCTTGTTATACATAATCTTTGTTGGAAATCCTGTTCTCTTTGTTATATTAAGATTAGCGTTTTTGACAGATCTATGAATAAGAAATGGATTTTGAAGTATTTCTTGTTATTTCTCTTATTTATCATTATTTATCATGGTTTTCTTCACACACAAAATAGTCAATATTGTGGATTTCCAATATAAAGGAGGTGGTATATACATTTCATTTGTAGCCTAGGTAGATACCTCTCACAAGTCCTTTATTAGAAACCATCTATAGATCCAAAAACAGATCATCAGAAATCATTAACTATAAAAAAGAATCCATTTCCATCCATTTTAAGTTCCAATAACTTTAAAAGCGCGTGATAGGAATCGGCTCTCCCCTTTAAATTTCTCATCTACTATATCCTCATTCATCCAAGTTGCTATATATTATGAATCAGTGAGTCATTAGCTCCTGCAATATAGTATAATGTGGTTTGTGCTGAAGAGGGTTAGAATTCAATGGATATTGGTTTAGGGTTTCACTTTACTGACGCCCCTTTTCCATTTCCTCCTGTTAAGTTAGAACCTTTTCCCCCGCCATCATTCTCCAGCTTAGTTACTGTTTCTCCCATTGTCCCAAAATTCGGCAGGTAAATAGATTTCTTCCAAAAAGTCAGATTGATTTGATTTCTTATTTTTTGATGTATCTTACTCTAAGATTTTCTCTAAGATTTTCTTTACCTCCAGATTAAAAATGGGACATGGGCATCCCCACGGTCAGGATGATTTGTAGGAGGATTTTACTTAATGGATTGTTCGGGATGAGAAATGAACAAGTGGACGATGGTATTAAAAGAGGGCTCAGATTGTCAGGATAACAATAAGCACTACAGTGGATTTTGTATGTGTACTTTCGACCATTTACTGACTGTTGATTTTGTGTGTATTTTCCTCGTACCCATTTTCATTTTCCGATTGTCATAAATTGTTGATCTGTGTTCCCCATCAAAGATTTACAAGCTGTGGATTATATCTATGCCATCAAAATTTATTTTGTTAATGTTGGATCTGGTTTAGTTTTATTTTATTGTTTCAGTTGATCAATAGCTAGTTTTAATAGCTACTCAGTTACTATGGATCAACTATAAATAAATAATTATTTTAGGGCTGGATTTTAAGATTACCTTTAAAAATCATTTTCTGTGTAAAGGTTCAGAAACATATTGAAAAGTTAATTCAAAATTGATTTTAATGTATTTTACAATTCATTCTTGATCAGCATAGATCTTGCTATGGTTCAATTATCAGGAGAATATAATATAGATTATATAGAGTATTATAGTTTTCATGAATTGTTATTATTATTCTTTATGAGAGCACAAGTCTATACTAATATTTCATTGGGTAAGAAAGGAAATGTGAGAGCTATCTATTTTGTCAAAATTGTCCCATACCCTGTAGTACCCCTACCCTAGTCTATTTCTAACCTTGGTTTAATCTTGATCAGTTTATCGTGATATTATGATTATAGTCAGATGTTGTTGATTAACGCATAGCTATTGATGTGGTTTTCTCACTAGTTGTATGCAGGTTATTCAGTGTCCCTATTTCGTGGTATTAGTATCGGACTAATGATTTCATTAATTTTATATATGTATGCATGTATGATCGTTGGTTGCAGGAGATTTCAGGTACGAAGTCGCATGAGTGCGAGGTTCGTCGTCACCTGGTTTTGCAGGTTTGAGTGTACCCTTTTTAATCCCTAGAGTCGGATTAGGTGGTCGTAAGACCTTAGTCGACCTTAGTCGTGCTCTAGTGAGCATCGCCAATCGTCGTCGGTAATCCCTGTTGGTTTGGGTTTGTGAGTCGTCTGTTTGGTTGGCTTTCTCGATTTGCGTGCCTGGTGTGTTTGGTTAATTGATTAATTAGTCCTTAATAATTTCTTGATTAAATATGCGTTAGTGCATTGATGATTAATGGATTAATTAATCTGGTTTCCGTTAGGTGATTTTCATTGATATTGATTGCTTATTTTAAGTTGGGAGTGAATTCGATCAAATGACTGTTTTTGAATATTAAATGCATTATTATATATGTTGTCGAAAAGAAAGTTGGTTTTTATTATCGCAATGGATTGACTGTATTCTGTCGGATTATTAAATTAGAACGGCTAAATTTGTTTAAATGAGGAAATCGAATTTTTAATTGAAATAGCAAGCGATATTGTTGATATTGTTAAAAAGGATTAAATTTAAAGGATTATTTGTAAATAAAAGATTTTCTTTCCAAAAATAGAAAATTTTGGGTCAACTCTTCCATATAACCCAATTTGGGAAATTTGGAGAGGATGGACAATTTTGGAGGAGATTTTGGGGAATCTGACAGGTGGGCTCTCCCTCAGCCATACCAGGATTGCGAATTGAGGTAGGATTCTGAATCGGTTATTGAAAATCAATTTGATTGTTCATATGAAATTGGCTGGAAAATTTAGTTTTGAGTTTTTGGTTTTGAGATGCTGTTAATTCCTCATGTTTTGGGCGTTTGAAACCCTTGGGTGTTGGATAGAATGGGAAAACCCTCAAGAAGATGTGGTACTAAAACGTAGTTCTTTTAAAATCGAACTTTTATTCGACCGAAATCTGCCCGGTCCATTTGGGCGTTTTTGTTTTTGGAAGTTTTCGGACTGTGTGTTTACTTCCAACTGTGTTTCAAAAAAAAAATATGTTATATCGTTTTCAACTGTGAGTGGTTTATATTTATTTTATGCGAAGTTGGGCGTTTTTAATGGTTTAAGCGGACTGTGGGATTTGGGGTTTGGGAGAGCGGGGAGCGGAGCTCCACCCGCTCCCCTCCCCTTCCCCACTCTTCCTCCCTATCGCCGTGCATCCTCTGTGTTTTTCCCCCCCCATTGCCGGTGCTTCGACCTTGGCCGCGGCACACTGCGGTGGCCGCAGGGCCGCGGTGGCCGCAGGGCGCCGCGGGCCTGCGGGCACCGCAGGGCGCCGCCGCCTGGTCGTGATGAGTGGCGCCGCCCGCGAATTCACCCAGCGTTGCGGCTAGGGATAGGGCACGGCCCTTCCCAGCTCGCTTCGCCCTAACTTTTTAATGCGTTTTCGTTGGTGTTAAAAAAAAAAGGGGGTTTATTTAATGTTTTTTTTTTGTGTGTTTTTTTATCATTCAAAAAAAAACATATGTGTAATATCATGTTAATATATGTTACCTTAATGCGGAGTTTTAATTAGTTTTAATTATGATCAAGGGGCAAGAGAAAAAAAAAAAAAAAGAGATAAATGTTAATTGGTATTGTTTCATTGCATAATGGAATTTATCGATTAAGCATTACTCAACTTCACTTCGAGACCTTGCCCCCTTCTAATTAAGTTTTTCAACTGTAATACTGCAATTTTTATATCATTGATTATATTCTGATCGATCTTGGATTATTAATCTAGATCTTACCTTCTAGCTGTTTAGCGCGCTTGGCTAACTGAAGTAGTATTGTTTAAAGATAATAGAGAAAAATATATTATTGGAAGATCGTTGAAATACGATATTGTAGAGGTCGGTTTTAGACCAGTGTGTTAATGATGTTTTCTTTTGTTGAAGATTAAATGTCTTATTCAGTTGATTAATGGTTGTCTGAACTTTATTAATACGAATTGGTTAAAAACTCATCATGGCTTATATGTCTATTTATACTTTGAATTTTAACGAGTTAGAAAACCAAGAACGACTTATCCCTTGACAAGGTAGATAACTGTAATATGTTTTTAGATCATGTAGAAAACTTGATCGTTTTTAATGTTTAAATCAACTTGAGGGAATAATGTCTTTTCTGATTATTGCATTGCGAGTTTAATTACTGTATTCGCCTTTAATTACGAAATGGCATGTTTTGCTTGGTGTAAAAAAAAAGACCCTGTCGTATGGATGATTCGGTGTTCCTGTTTCAGTCCTCGAATTTTGAGTGGACTATTGTATTGGGATGTGGTCTTAGTTGGTTATATCCTCTTTGAGTGAGTCGAATAATGATCCGTGGTTAACCTTATTTGTCAGGTCTCTAGTTAGAGCACCGTCAGTAAGTGACTACCCTTGAGTCGTGTTCGACCTGATGTTTGTATCTTCTTGAACTCCGTTCGTCTTACCATGTGTATTCCGTGGTTTGAGTTCGTTTGAGTCAGTCTAGTGTCGTATGGGAAAGTGGCTTTTGATTGGGGGCCGCGCCCAAAGTGGCTGCTGGATAACCCGTCGAAAGTGAGTCTAATAAGTGATAACCTAAGTAGATTAGAAAATAATCTCTAAATAAGATAATGTGCCTCACACATGGGACGAATGGTATCATAGATTCGGCATGCTGTGAGAAGGCCTGAAATGGCAAACTACCTTCCTTGTCTTCACGAGAGGATGTGTGGGTCCACATGAGGCTTGGATGGGCCGGAAGTTCGGATTAGGTTGCCAGGGTAACCCAGTGTATGGGGCCGGGACCTATGAAGACTTGCCATGGTATCCATACCAGTTTGTGTGATGACACTTGTCCCTACATTCGCTAGTGTGTTGTTGTTTGTCCTGTTTGAGTACCTTTGTGGGTCGTCCTTTTGTCTCTGCCCTTGTGAGTATCGGTTTCGTGTTTAACCTTGGGTGGTGATGGCTCAGTTTTATGGATGCTCTTCTGGACCTTTGTTTTAGCTTTGATTATGTTCAGCTGGATCCTGTTCTTTGTAAGGATCGTTTATGTATTATGGACCGATGTGGTCATCTGTATATTCTTTATGTATCGCCTTGATGGCTGGATTGTATGGTGTAACCTTTTGTACTCTTAACCTTATTATTTATCCGAGGGGGTCTTGCAGTTGAGCAGACCCGGAGATGTAGCCCATTAGGGGTGAACTCCGAGATCATTATGGTGTTATGTGGTGTATTCTCTTATGTTTCCTTAATTCAGCTTTTCATGTATGATTAATTTATGTTAGAATGACTAGTGGATAATTGAGATTAACTTTAAATGCTTATATTCAGTTCTATCTTGAATGCCATGTTGTTCGAATGCCTAATTGGTTGGGATGCGATTTATCGTAAATGTATGGGTGTAATCGTCCTTTAAATGCATTAAGTTGGAATATGGAATAATGTAACTTAGAGTAATGAATTATACTCAGTTGTTGTTAAGAAATTTAAATATGCTTGGAAAGATCTCTTATGTTTATGGTGAAAATCCTAGTGTATTAGTATGTAGATGTATGGTTGGTAATTTTAAAATGAAAGGTTTGAATGAGAATCATGAATGGATCTTAATGATGAATCCTTGCTTGTGATTTATAATTCCGTCTTTTGAAAGAAATTGTCTTGATTATGAATTATCTCGTTATTAAAATAATCAGCTTATTGGATTAACCGTGTGAGTTAATGGAATTGTGAAAATTAAGTAATCTCGTTGGGAAACTCTTTAGGAGATTGTTGTTAAGGTCTTCCGCTATGTAATCTGAATCTTTGTTGTCTTGTTGCTTCTTATGTGTTGTAACTTTAAAAAAAAAATTTGCTCTCTATTCTTGTAATTTTGGCTTATCCCTTCGGGGTTTCCTGGCGGGGCATTACATTTGGTATCAGAGCCCATGTTGCAAACATTGGGATCTCTGGTGTCGCGTGTGCCCTCTATTTGTGTGAGGTGTATCGACCTTATGTGTATTCTTGTCCTCCTTTGCATGTAAGTGATTGAGCAGACCTTGGCTGGTGTGTAACGTGTGTGTTCACACCTTGTTTTGGCCTTCTTGATGTTGGTGTTTGAGTGTTGTACTCTTTAGACTAACCCATTTGGATTGGTCCGTGCTTGTCTTGAATCTGAAAGTGCGAATTATGTTTGTTTAAGATTATGATCTAGCTTAGTGTTGTCCACTTGAGGGACTGATATGGCAATTATTGAATGCTTATTTTGTAGAAAATTAAATGATCCTCTCTCTCTTTCTGGAAATTAAAATGATTAAGATATGTGTAATTATCTTTGATTCGAATTTTCTTGTTTGCAAGAGAGAAAAGGTTGTGACTTCTTGAACCTTTGTGCGAGCCTTATGACGTTTATGTTTTTAGATTATTAAAAGGGCTATGGGTTTAAAAAAATTTATATTGGGTGATGGGAGAAAACTGTATTTTTATGTTTAAAGAATTCTCCATGTGTATGTTGTAGGAGTAGCATGATTAAATTCTACCTTAGTAAGGTGCATTAATATGCGAATAGATGAATTATGTGAAACTGCTTGGTTATAGAAGAAGTATTATAAAAGAGCATGTTATTGTAGCTTCGAGAGAGTATTAATGTGTCTTCCGAAAGATTGTTTTATGTGTTTCATTAAACCAGTTTGATTGAAGATTTATTTTAGCAAATGCTCCATTGAACTCGCTTTTGGGTATAGGTAATTACCTTAATGTGTTTAGAAAGTGCGAATGAAAGGCTTGTTTGATGTGCATGCATTAATATGTGTTATTTGGGTAATAGCTTCTTTGCTTATCTTTGATCGTAATGTGATCTTCTCTAGTAGGTTGCAATTATGACATGTGCCTATATTGTATTATTATAAGTGAGTGTTCTTACGAGGTCTTGCATTATCGAAAGGATTGCTTCCCTTGATCTCTGTTTTGGTTTAAGAAATCTAGAACCTCTTGTTGCAACCATAATTAATGGAAATGTTTGTTAGGCTGATTGTCATCCTTCTAATGGTAGCGAAATGAAAACCGTGTAATTATATGATAGGCTTATAGTGGGAAATTTAATATTGCAGCGTGATCTTGTTTGATCTTGCGTGTTTGTAGGAAATGGTTTGGTTATCAAACTCTCTTTCCCTTCTCTTTGCCTAATCATGAGATTTTTTTTTAGAAATGGTATTAAGAGTGCATTGATTTAAATAGAATGCTTATAAAACATGTGGAATTGTTTGTTTGCTTTTGGCTTCATAGTGATAGATGAAAGTCTTAAGCTTTAGAAATGAATTTGCTTAGCTAGCAATTTAAATTATGAATGCTTAGTAAGATTCGAGAAAGTTATAAGAATGGTGTTATTTCCTTATGAAATTGTGAATTGTTAATAATTTCAGTACTTGAATCTAGAGTAAACTTGATTCAATTATTTATATAGAAAGCATATTTGAAATCTTCCTCGAATAGATGTTAGCGTACTGAAAAGTATTCCCCGTAAATGTGACTAAACCAGTACTGGTGTAATTGTGTGTATTGTAAGAAACCAGTGCTTATCTTATGTGCCCATGGATTGGTGATGTAATCAACCATGGAGGATATGTTGCTTATGAGTATGGGAAACCATACTGTTTATGTAATGTTGCTTATTTGTTCCCTACTGAGTACTAAACCTCGGGTTGTGGGTAACTCGGTATGTTAAGGGGTAGTATTCGAAGCGACCGTTCCTTGAATAGTATGGATTGGCGTGCGAGTAATGTCGACGCGAAGCGACTTTAGCTTCTCTACTTCGAGGAATGATATAGTTGTACTACTAAACTGTATCAAGGTGTACTCAATACTTTCCCTTTGATGAATCTATTTATAGGTTTATGTGTGTTAGCCTATTCTCTTCCTTATCTGAGCATATAGATGGTAGTTTTTGTGCATATTGTTGGATTCTATTGGAGTATCTGTTGCCTTGTCTTCTTGAGAGGCGTGTTATTATTCTTACATAAGTTGCCAACTGGCCTGTGTTGGTAGACTTGTGGGTGGACCAGAGTCATGTATACCTCTGACTTACGGCGAGTATCCTTCTAGATACGTCGCTATGCGGGATGTGGCTTGCGCGTGCTTTTTTCCGCGAGGTGCACTACCATGCGGGATACGTCCATTGTGTGTTCTCTCCACTTGGGGTATTGCCATGCCACGTGACGACGTGATGCGGGGTGATGTCGAGGTGCACACCGCCATGCCATGTGGATAGTGTGACTATGTTGCACCACATGATGAGCTACTGCAATAGCTAGTCAGTTGTTCCTTCCTTCCTCGTTGGTGGCTAGATGCTAGTCACACAGTGATGTTACGTGCAGTTGTGATATTCTTTATATTTCTTTGGGGATCAGCAATTTATTTTACTTTGACTTTGAAGGTTTAGCCATGATCTTGTGATCTGTTGCACTTTGATTTGGTGTTGAAATTCTGGATTATTTTCTTGCCTTACTGTTGGAATTGATGATTTATTATCTTTATTCATCTGTGCTTTGGTGGTTGAACTGGTTTATCCTTATTGTTTTCGGATGCTGATCTTGTGTCGAAATGTGAAATTCCTCTCCAAGGACGTATGATACGGAATTGGTAGAGTGTGTGCGAGGAAGTTGTTGTAGGGAACCGTGAGGATGGGGGTATGTGAGGCTGTGATGCAGCTAGTACCCACTACCTACCTATGTGTGGTGACTATCTCTTGGAGGCTAACCACCTTGTACAACAAGGGATATTCACAAAGGTCTTGTATGGAAGGTAGCACCGCTATGGTGTGCCTAGCACCATCGAGCCTTTGAGCGAGATATTGGATATTTATGATCATATTGTTGTTTTGAGATCAGGCATAGAGATGCTGATCGTGCATGTTATCATTGACCGAGCATTCGACATGCTCCCATGTGGCCCTTCCTGTTATGCATTCCAGTCATGTGGATGGTTATTATTTGTATCATGGAGTAAATTGTGTTAGCTTGTCGCTATGTTATGGGACATAGTCTTTGGGAAGGTTTTCTTATGCCTGGCAAGTGTAACCGATTGAGTTATTTATGTTGCTCTTATTTCATGAAAGTTAATTTGGTTGTAGAAATCAATGTTTTGAGTTAGTTCTATTTGATAAAATCTTATGATAAAGATGGATTGGTAAAGGAAATTGATCATTATGGCATGTTTTTCTGTCATTTTTGATCGATGATTATGGTAATTGACGTTTACCTCATTGTGATGTTTTAATTTGGTGTAATGAATGGAAGAAAATTTCCGTTTCTCTGCTATGATTGTGGATAATGCCTAGAATATTTTAAGGAATGTATGGTTTAGATGTATCTTGCCAATGGATAATGGCGTTTGTAAGGAATTTTGCAATTATATTTCATTTATTTATGCAAAGTTTTCTATGTGCAATTTGATCTTTGTTGAATGAGTTTCAGGGCTGATGCGTACGACATGTTCTCCATCTAGCCTTACGACTTCCAGGAGTAAGTCGGAACCTAGGGGGGGAGAATGTAGTACCCCTACCCTAGTCTATTTCTAACCTTGGTTTAATCTTGATCAGTTTATCGTGATATTATGATTATAGTCAGATGTTGTTGATTAACGCATAGCTATTGATGTGGTTTTCTCACTAGTTGTATGCAGGTTATTCAGTGTCCCTATTTCGTGGTATTAGTATCAGACTAATGATTTCATTAATTTTATATATGTATGCATGTATGATCGTTGGTTGCAGGAGATTTCAGGTACGAAGTCGCATGAGTGCGAGGTTCGTCGTCACCTGGTTTTGCAGGTTTGAGTGTACCCTTTTTAATCCCTAGAGTCGGATTAGGTGGTCGTAAGACCTTAGTCGACCTTAGTCGTGCTCTAGTGAGCATCGCCAATCGTCGTCGGTAATCCCTGTTGGTTTGGGTTTGTGAGTCGTCTGTTTGGTTGGCTTTCTCGATTTGCGTGCCTGGTGTGTTTGGTTAATTGATTAATTAGTCCTTAATAATTTCTTGATTAAATATGCGTTAGTGCATTGATGATTAATGGATTAATTAATCTGGTTTCCGTTAGGCGATTTTCATTGATATTGATTGCTTATTTTAAGTTGGGAGTGAATTCGATCAAATGACTGTTTTTGAATATTAAATGCATTATTATATATGTTGTCGAAAAGAAAGTTGGTTTTTATTATCGCAATGGATTGACTGTATTCTGTCGGATTATTAAATTAGAACGGCTAAATTTGTTTAAATGAGGAAATCGAATTTTTAATTGAAATAGCAAGCGATATTGTTGATATTGTTAAAAAGGATTAAATTTAAAGGATTATTTGTAAATAAAAGATTTTCTTTCCAAAAATAGAAAATTTTGGGTCAACTCTTCCATATAACCCAATTTGGGAAATTTGGAGAGGATGGACAATTTTGGAGGAGATTTTGGGGAATCTGACAGGTGGGCTCTCCCTCAGCCATACCAGGATTGCGAATTGAGGTAGGATTCTGAATCGGTTATTGAAAATCAATTTGATTGTTCATATGAAATTGGCTGGAAAATTTAGTTTTGAGTTTTTGGTTTTGAGATGCTGTTAATTCCTCATGTTTTGGGTGTTTGAAACCCTTGGGTGTTGGATAGAATGGGAAAACCCTCAAGAAGATGTGGTACTAAAACGTAGTTCTTTTAAAATCGAACTTTTATTCGACCGAAATCTGCCCGGTCCATTTGGGCGTTTTTGTTTTTGGAAGTTTTCGGACTGTGTGTTTACTTCCAACTGTGTTTCAAAAAAAAAATATGTTATATCGTTTTCAACTGTGAGTGGTTTATATTTATTTTATGCGAAGTTGGGCGTTTTTAATGGTTTAAGCGGACTGTGGGATTTGGGGTTTGGGAGAGCGGGGAGCGGAGCTCCACCCGCTCCCCTCCCCTTCCCCACTCTTCCTCCCTATCGCCGTGCGTCCTCTGTGTTTTTCCCCCCCCATTGCCGGTGCTTCGACCTTGGCCGCGGCACACTGCGGTGGCCGCAGGGCCGCGGTGGCCGCAGGGCGCCGCGGGCCTGCGGGCACCGCAGGGCGCCGCCGCCTGGTCGTGATGAGTGGCACCGCCCGCGAATTCACCCAGCGTTGCGGCTAGGGATAGGGCACGGCCCTTCCCAGCTCGCTTCGCCCTAACTTTTTAATGCGTTTTCGTTGGTGTTAAAAAAAAAAGGGGGTTTATTTAATGTTTTTTTTTTGTGTGTTTTTTTATCATTCAAAAAAAAACATATGTGTAATATCATGTTAATATATGTTACCTTAATGCGGAGTTTTAATTAGTTTTAATTATGATCAAGGGGCAAGAGAAAAAAAAAAAAAAAGAGATAAATGTTAATTGGTATTGTTTCATTGCATAATGGAATTTATCGATTAAGCATTACTCAACTTCACTTCGAGACCTTGCCCCCTTCTAATTAAGTTTTTCAACTGTAATACTGCAATTTTTATATCATTGATTATATTCTGATCGATCTTGGATTATTAATCTAGATCTTACCTTCTAGCTGTTTAGCGCGCTTGGCTAACTGAAGTAGTATTGTTTAAAGATAATAGAGAAAAATATATTATTGGAAGATCGTTGAAATACGATATTGTAGAGGTCGGTTTTAGACCAGTGTGTTAATGATGTTTTCTTTTGTTGAAGATTAAATGTCTTATTCAGTTGATTAATGGTTGTCTGAACTTTATTAATACGAATTGGTTAAAAACTCATCATGGCTTATATGTCTATTTATACTTTGAATTTTAACGAGTTAGAAAACCAAGAACGACTTATCCCTTGACAAGGTAGATAACTGTAATATGTTTTTAGATCATGTAGAAAACTTGATCGTTTTTAATGTTTAAATCAACTTGAGGGAATAATGTCTTTTCTGATTATTGCATTGCGAGTTTAATTACTGTATTCGCCTTTAATTACGAAATGGCATGTTTTGCTTGGTGTAAAAAAAAAGACCCTGTCGTATGGATGATTTGGTGTTCCTTTTTCAGTCCTCGAATTTTGAGTGGACTATTGTATTGGGATGTGGTCTTAGTTGGTTATATCCTCTTTGAGTGAGTCGAATAATGATCCGTGGTTAACCTTATTTGTCAGGTCTCTAGTTAGAGCACCGTCAGTAAGTGACTACCCTTGAGTCGTGTTCGACCTGATGTTTGTATCTTCTTGAACTCCGTTCGTCTTACCATGTGTATTCCGTGGTTTGAGTTCGTTTGAGTCAGTCTAGTGTCGTATGGGAAAGTGGCTTTTGATTGGGGGCCGCGCCCAAAGTGGCTGCTGGATAACCCGTCGAAAGTGAGTCTAATAAGTGATAACCTAAGTAGATTAGAAAATAATCTCTAAATAAGATAATGTGCCTCACACATGGGACGAATGCTATCATAGATTCGGCATGCTGTGAGAAGGCCTGAAATGGCAAACTACCTTCCTTGTCTTCACGAGAGGATGTGTGGGTCCACATGAGGCTTGGATGGGCCGGAAGTTCGGATTAGGTTGCCAGGGTAACCCAGTGTATGGGGCCGGGACCTATGAAGACTTGCCATGGTATCCATACCAGTTTGTGTGATGACACTTGTCCCTACATTCGCTAGTGTGTTGTTGTTTGTCCTGTTTGAGTACCTTTGTGGGTCGTCCTTTTGTCTCTGCCCTTGTGAGTATCGGTTTCGTGTTTAACCTTGGGTGGTGATGGCTCAGTTTTATGGATGCTCTTCTGGACCTTTGTTTTAGCTTTGATTATGTTCAGCTGGATCCTGTTCTTTGTAAGGATCGTTTATGTATTATGGACCGATGTGGTCATCTGTATATTCTTTATGTATCGCCTTGATGGCTGGATTGTATGGTGTAACCTTTTGTACTCTTAACCTTATTATTTATCCGAGGGGGTCTTGCAGTTGAGCAGACCCGGAGATGTAGCCCATTAGGGGTGAACTCCGAGATCATTATGGTGTTATGTGGTGTATTCTCTTATGTTTCCTTAATTCAGCTTTTCATGTATGATTAATTTATGTTAGAATGACTAGTGGATAATTGAGATTAACTTTAAATGCTTATATTCAGTTCTATCTTGAATGCCATGTTGTTCGAATGCCTAATTGGTTGGGATGCGATTTATCGTAAATGTATGGGTGTAATCGTCCTTTAAATGCATTAAGTTGGAATATGGAATAATGTAACTTAGAGTAATGAATTATACTCAGTTGTTGTTAAGAAATTTAAATATGCTTGGAAAAATCTCTTATGTTTATGGTGAAAATCCTAGTGTATTAGTATGTAGATGTATGGTTGGTAATTTTAAAATGAAAGGTTTGAATGAGAATCATGAATGGATCTTAATGATGAATCCTTGCTTGTGATTTATAATTCCGTCTTTTGAAAGAAATTGTCTTGATTATGAATTATCTCGTTATTAAAATAATCAGCTTATTGGATTAACCGTGTGAGTTAATGGAATTGTGAAAATTAAGTAATCTCGTTGGGAAACTCTTTAGGAGATTGTTGTTAAGGTCTTCCGCTATGTAATCTGAATCTTTGTTGTCTTGTTGCTTCTTATGTGTTGTAACTTTAAAAAAAAATTTTGCTCTCTATTCTTGTAATTTTGGCTTATCCCTTCGGGGTTTCCTGGCGGGGCATTACATACCCACTTCAAACTTTATATCATGCCTCAAATGATTTAAACCTTAATAAATGATATAATACAAAAGTAAATTATTCACATAATTTTACAATAAATATTAATAGTATCCTCTAATTGATGGACCGATATTTAAATTTTTCTTTTATGTATTATTAAAAAACTTTAATTATTTTCTTTTTTATTTTAACAGTACTGAAAGGAAGCTCTCCCGATGCATCTAAATATCAGCCCTCAACAAATAAACATTTGCTTTAAGAATAGGAGGACCAGGCAATAATCTTTACCCGTTTACCACTCATTTCATGAATATAATATAATTTGAGAAAGAAAATCATGGTGTTTTAAGCAAATACTGTCGACACTTATACAAAGAATGTTTGGACAAGTTTTTGAAGAGATTATCATACATATTACATTGATTTTTGAAAATCTGGAGCCCTTGAATAGATCGAATAAGTCAATTCATGCTTCATTATTAGAAATGGCCCTTGTCAGTGGCCGAGATTTAGTAAACTGTTGGTTGAGTTCTCTCGAGTCTAATCTTCTTTTATAATAAAGTTTGTAAAAGATGTTCTGATAAACAATTTCAAACATTCCGGGCAGAACATTTTATTTTGCTTAAAAGATTTTTTTTAAAAAAATTTAAAGTTTTTGTTAGAGTAAATGTATCAACTGGTTTTACTTCCTTGAACATTTTCTGCTAGCGCAAACTATTTAGGGTTTTTGTTAGAGTACACATTTCAACCATTTTTACATCCTTTGAACAGTTTCACAGCATTTGACAACCACAACTCTTGTATTACTCATTCCTTGCTGTGTAGAATCAAAGTCATCTTTTTACATTAAAAAAATAACTTCACCTTGAATATTTTTAATTATTGGGGACACCTATTACCATAGAGCAACACAAACATGCCAAAATTCAATAATACATGAAAAGAGACTTCAGAAAATAATCTTCCATGTAAGATATTACATTTATTAGCTGAAATCCGCTTAATGCTTTGGAAGAAAATTTGGTTCGTTGATTCCTAGATGTGGATGGATCAAATGCCTTTGTACTTTTCAGAATTTGCCTTTCGTTTCGTTATCTTTCCCGCACTCTACCATAGCCGCTACAAAGGGGTCCGTCTGAAATAGTGTCTTCTGCTTCTTTTGTGATAGTTTTTCCATATCATTGGAGGAGGCCCGTGGAAAATGATGATGATGATCATCATTATCATCCTTGGGAAAGCTGTGTGAAATACTATTTCTCGGTTGTTATTGTCTTTCTCCTTGTTAATTGTATTTTTTTAATATTTGAAATCGTTAAAACTCTCAAGACCATGAAGAATTGGAAGCCATGACTGACTGACTAATAATACTACATAGCAAATTAGATGAATGAAGGAAGCACTAATGATAATAATGGAAGAAAAGGAAATCCTATCACACACTATGGGGAATGCACAATTTGAAAAATAACGAGGTATTCGCATTCTTCCTCGTCTTGGTAGTTGTGGCCAACTGATTTGCTATGTAGTATTATCAGTTCTTCATCGTCTTGGCAGTTGTGGCCATCTTGTCCTCCATCTCACAAAGGATTAATACTACCAAAATCAAATTTTAAAAAAAATGAAACTAGCAAGGAGAACGACTACAATAACCAGAGGTCGTATTTCATGCAGCTTTTCGGAAGATGATCATCATCATCGTTTACCCGCGCCTCCTCCAATGAACATGGAAAATCTATCACAAAAGAAGCAGAAGAAACTATTTCAGATGGATCCCTTTGTAGGAGCTATGAAAGAGTGCGGAAAAGATAATGAAAGAAAAGGGAAGTATAAAGGTTTTGTATCTTCATCTAAGATTCTGAAAAGCACAAAAGCATCGGAGATATCTTCATCTAAGATTCAACAAACCAATTTCTTTCCAAACCATAATGTAGATTTCAACTTACAAATGTAATATCGTAAAGGAAATATTATTTTCTGAATTTTTTTCCATATATTATTGAATTTTGGCATGTTTGTGTTGCTTTGTGATAATAGCTGTGTCCAATAAAATAAATATTTAAGGTGAAGTTATTTTTTATTGAAAACAAATGATTTTGATTCTGAAACATTAAGGGATGAGTAATATGTGTATCTAATGTAAGAGCTGCCTGAAGGTGTAGTCTTTGTCAAATGTTGTTAGAATAGTTTGTTCTAATAGTAACTAAACAAAATGAATTAAAAAAATTGCATAAAATGTTGCTCTCTGCATTTGAAATTGTTTATTAGAGTCTTTTCAGAATCTTTATTGTAAGGGAAGTTTAGACTCAAGAGAACTCAATACAAGTCTACTAAGTCTTGGTCACTTACAAGGGCCATTTCTAATCAGAAAAATAACATATAATTAAGCATGAATTGACTTAGATTTATTCTAGGATTGCAGATTTTTAATGAATCTTAAAGAATAGACTTCCTTGGGAAATAAATAATCAGTGTTAATAAGAAGAAAAGTTTTATTTTTTTCAGACATATATGAAAAATTAGTCCTTGTTTCAAAGAATTAGTAGATTTTTAGTAAGAAAAGTTGATTCTTTTTTCCCAGGTACATACTGCACTCAGAACTTCAATAAATTCAACAAGTTATCTGACCACCACCTAATTGCTATCCCATTGCACTGGATTGCTCTCCTTTTCCGGTAGTGTGATCTACAGATTGTACACATTTGGGAGCCGCGGGTTTTTTTTTCCTAAGCATAGATTGTATGTCTATGAATAAACAATTTCAAATGCAGAACATTTTATGCAATTTTTGTAATTCATTTAGCATACACAAAATAAAATGCAGATCATTTTATGCAATTTTCGTAATTCATTTTGCTTAGAATTTGTTTTTCCAAGAATTTAGAATATCTGTTAGAGTAACTGCTTCAACCGTTTTTATTTCCTTTGACGAGTTTAGATACTCATATTACTTATTCCTTAGTGTTTCAGAATCCGAATCATCTTTTTACATAAAAAATAACTTCACCCTGAATATTTTTATTATTGGACAACAAATACATTTTAAAATTCAATAAGAAATGGAAAGAGTCTTGACAAAATAATCTTTCCATTAAGATGTTACATTTATAACCTGAAATTCACTATGCTTTGGAAAAAAATTGGTTCGATGGATCCTAGATGAGGATGGATCGAAAGCATTTGCGATTTTCATTATCTTTCCCGCATTCTACCGTAGCTGCTACAAAGGGATGCCTCTAAAATAGTTTCATCTGCTACTTCAGTGATAGCTTTTCCATATTCCTTGGATCAAGCGGTGGAAGATGATGATGATCATGATCATCCTTGGGAAAGCACAGTGAAATATTACTTCTGGTTGTTGTAGTCGTTCTCCTTACTAATTCCTTTTTTTGACATATGAAACTGTTACTTCCGTATAGGAAGTCAGATGAATGAAGCTACAGTGAAGAAAGATCATCATCATATACATTACTTAGCCTATTGTATTAAGCTTTCATATTGAACCGTTCTTATGAATTTTATATACTTTCCAAAATTTAATAGTGACATAGAGGCATGGAATGAATACTATCTTCTTTATCCACCAATATTTCATATTCAATTTCGTTTCTAATTTTTAGTTTCAATTTTCACTTCAGTCTTGGACATATTATACATTCCTTTATTATTTCTATTTTGTATGATTCTGATCATACTGTATAAATTATGAGGTTAGATGTGTTTATTTGATATCTATTATAGGTTTAAAAAACTCAAAGAGCTATAATAGTTTCTAGTAGCTACAGATGTGTAGTAATAATGCTAAAGCATCCTCCTCCTTGATGAAATTTTGTGCTCTTTTTTCACTCTTATTATTTGTTAAGTTTCACCAGATATTAAGTTCTAGTGTGGAATATGACTAGAGATAAATGTTTGATACCTCATTTCCAAAATGTCCATATTCGTTAGAAAAATCAGAAATGCTTCATTAAGGACTTTGTATAAATTCAACTTGGAAGAGGGTATTGGACAACTATTGAGAATTTTATGTCATCCTTATGAGGTTAATTTTCTCATCTATTCTCAGGCCATCAATTTATGAAATTTTCTATAATTTTTCAATTGATATCAACTCTATGTATTTGAAGTCTTTTTTACCAAGGTTTTCATTTATTTTTTTCATAATTTTATGTTTTGGTAAAACTATTGAAATTATGATTATTTCTAACTCAATTCTATAATGGTATTGAAGAATGCAAAATAATTGAAACTTGAAAGTTCGATTTGATAAAAATAATTAATAATTATTATACTTTTAATGAATAAGATATTGAGTGTAATTTTACTTATAATCTTTTTCTAGAGACTCTATAATTATAAACACTTTAAAATCTCTTTGCAAATTATTTATTTGTTCACCCTCTAGTTTCTTAACTCCTTTCATAATGATTCCTTCCCAAATAAATGGCGAGTGAATTCAATTTCTTTCTCGAATTGATTGGTATTTAAATTGTTTAGATCTCATGATATCTTGCTAATAACCACAAAATGTAAAATTAAGTTATAAAATTTAGTTGATACAATGGGATTAATTATAATCCATATTAATAAAAAAAAATTCAATCCATATGAAAATTAATTTCATAGAAGGGTAGTTGAGCACCATTAATGTTTTTAGTCGGATTTTTTTAGTATTTTTTTTTTTTTTTTGGTGTTTTTTTGAGATAATTTTTTTATATTTCAGGATTTGATCTTTCAATATGAATATGAATATAGAAATTTTTAAATGTTCTCATCCAAAATCTCAATCTGGGTTGGGGGCAAAGGAGGGGGAAGGAGGTAAGGGATAACCCCTTGCAAGGTTAGGGGGATTTTCCTCCAATAGGGTTTTGGGGAAACAATTTTGAAATTCTCATTTTATTTATAATCTATTGTAAATCTTGACCATTTATTATTAGGTCATATATCTAACAATAGATATATTGTGTCCTATGATTTCCTTATATGAAATCCCTATTTTATAAGGGTATTTTATTATGGATATGTATTATGATGTATATTGAGAGTCTAATACCCATTGAGTTGCTCCTAGGTATTCATTAGTTATACTTTTGTGAGAAGGTTGTTGCAAAAGTATATAGTAATCTATTATTGTTTTCCAAATAATATATTCGATAAATTTTAGAGTGTGGGGTTTTTCTCTTGAAACAATTTTCCGCATGTAAATCATTATGTTGTGGTATGCATGTTGTTTATGTCTATTTCTATAATTTTTGTAAAGATCTCAAAAATTTTATAGAACCCTCCTATCAAGATTAGTGTAGGAAATTGCTCCACTACCTTAACTTTATAAGGTGTTGAGTTTGATCTATAATGCTTTGAAAAAAAAGATAAACTAGTTTGAAAACTTGCCATATGTATAAAAGAGTGGAAAGTTAGTTTGAAAGATATTATTGGAATTATTTCCCAAATCGGCTTTATTGATGAGCATACATACATAATTGTTGTTTCAAACCATATTCTCTTGTTATACATAATCTTTGTTGGAAACCATGTTCTCTTTGTTATATTAAGATTAGCGTTTTTTACGGATCTATGAATAAGAAATGGATTTTGAAGTATTTCTTGTTATTTCTCTTATTTATCATTATTTATCATGGTTTTCTTCACATTCAAAATAGTCAATCTTGTGGATTTCCAATATAAGGGAGGTGGTATATACCTTTCATTTGTAACATAGGTAGGTACCTCTCACAAGTCCTTTATTAGAAACCATATATAGATCCAAAAACAGATCATCAGAAATCATTAACTATAAAAAAAATCCATTTCCATCCATTTTAATTTCCAACAACTTTAAAAGCGCGTGATAGGAATTAGCTCTCCCGTATAAATTTCTCATCTACTGTACCCTCATTCATCCAAGTTGCTATATATTATGAATCAGTGAGTCAGTAGCTCCTGCAATATAGTATAATGTGGTTTGTGCTGAAGAGGGTGAGAATTCAATGGATATTGGTTTAGGGTTTCACTTTACTGACGCCCCTTTTCCATTTCCTCCTGTTAAGCTAGAACCTGTTCCTCCGCCATCATTCTTCAGCTTAGTTACTGTTTCTCCCATTGTCCCAAAATTCGGCAGGTAAATAGATTTCTTCGGAAAAGCCAGATTGATTTAATTTCTTATTTTTTTTGATGTATCTTACTCTAAGATTTTCTTTACCTGCAGATGAAAAATGGGACATGGGCATCCCCACGATCAGGATGATTTGCAGGAGGATTTTACTTAGTGGATTGTTGAGGATGAGCAATGAACAAGTGGACGATGGTATTAAAAGAAGGCTCAGATTGTCAGGATAACAATAAGCACTACAGTGGATTTTGTATGTGTACTTTCCACCATTTACTGACTGTTGATTTTGTGTGTATTTTCTTCGTAGCCATTTTCATTTTCCGATTGTCATAAATTGTTGATCTGTGTTCCCCATCAAAGATTTACAAGCTGTGGATTATATCTATGCCATCAAAATTTATTTATTCTACTAAACTTTTTTATTAATATTTTGTAATTTTTACACAGAATTCAAAGAGCATAGTAGAGGAAAGAATCCTGGGAAGAAAACCTCTGGTCACATCTCATAAAATAAACCTATAGTATCTAACAGATCAGTTTATACACCCTGCCCAAAAACACATACAAAATGCGGTATCAGTTTTGCATAGAGCCCATATGACAATTTGTCAAAAAAACCCATCAGATAATTTTCAAATGTAGACACCACATCTGCTATCAGTGGAAAAAGATAAAATTTTCCAAAGCCCTATGCCAAATCCCATGAGCCAAAACCCTTCCTGCCAAAAAAGAAAGTATCAAAAAAACTTTGAAAAAACACTATTGTATCAAATACCATGAGCTCGAACTCTCCTCCAGACAAGGAACATGAATACTTGAAAGGGGAATAATTATCATCATAAAATTTTACATCAACTTTACTCAAGAAAATCACATAACTATTACTGCAAACCTTCCCATACCCTAGAAGGAATTTCCTCAAAACCCACCTCTCGCTGATTGGCATTGCTATCAATGGCTAAATTTGCCAAATAATCCGCAATCTTAATAACTTCTTTGTAACAATGGGATACCAAAAAAGATTCAAACAATTCTAATTTTTGTAAAATGGGATCAAGTATATACTGCAAATTCCAACAATTCGATTTCTTTTTCATAACACATTGAATAATCACCATAGAATCGCCTTCAATTATCAAGTCCTTAATTCCCAAAGAGATTGCCATATCCAAACCAAAAGACAAAGCATGAAATTCCGCATAATTGTTATTTTTAAAGCCAATAGCATGACACTTAGCTCGAATAAAATTTGCATTGTGATCATAAATTACCATGCCCATCCCAGCCAACCCAGGGTTACCATGAGAGGCCCCATCAAAATTCGGTTTAAAGTGCCCCTATGGAGGAGGTTTCCATCTAGAAGAGCATCTCTTACCTTTTGCATCATTCTTTTTAAAAATTGAACCATGAGAGGGTAAAACTGACAGCATCTTCCAAACTCTAGTAACTCTACTCTTCCAGTGCAAAAAAGATGTAAGATTTTCTAAATTCTTATAAATAAACAATAAAGCAACCTCAGGGATTGAAGACTCAATTTTTAATAGAACCTCGGACATAGGAGACCTTGTTTTTTTAAATATCCTGTTATTTCTCTCTAGCCAGACATTCCAAATCACAATAGATGGAGATATGATCCAAAGGCATGCATAAAAAGATGAGGCAAACATAAAGGGCCAAGATCTAAAATGGGAAATGATATCCTTACCAATAACAAAGGAAATAATTAACTTCTCAAACAACCACTGCTAACATTCATAACCATAATCACAATGTAGGAATAGGTGTGAAGAAGATTCCAAATTTTTGTTACAAAGGACACAAGGGAAAACAGTAGTAATAGCAAGCCTGTCTAGTCTCATACCTGTAAGGACTCTGTCCTGAACTACCAACCAACCAAAGGCTCTAGCTTTAGGAAGACAAGCCAAATGCCAAAACAACTTATAAGGCCAAGATGATAAATCTTTAGCAACCATAAGAGAGTTGTAACCATCTTTAATAGTGTACTTACCAGAAATATTCTTTGTCCAAATAAGTTCATCCTCAGAATTAGAAAGAAATACAATTCTATCCCCCAAAATTTTCTCAAAATCTAATTTCATGCTTTGATCAACATCTAAGAAATCAACCGACTTCCATCTAGCTAGCTTTGATCTGGTTTAGTTTTATTTTATTGTTTCAGTTGATCAATAGCTAGTTTTAATAGCTACTCAGTTACTATCGATCAACTATAAATAAATAATTATTTTAGGGCTGCATTTTAAGATTACCTTTAAAAATCATTTTCTGTGTAAAGATTCAGAAACATATTGAAAAGTTAATTCAAAATTGATTTTAATGTATTTTACAATTCATTCTTGATTAGCATAGGTCTTGCTATGGTTTAATTATGAGGAGAATATAATATAAATTATATAGAGTATTATAGTTTTTATGAATTGTTATTATTATTCTTTAATAGTATCCTCTAATTGATGGACCCATATTTAAATTTTTCTTTATATATTATTAAAAAACTTTAAATATTTTTCTTTTTATTTTAACAGTGCCGAAAGGAAGCTCTCGTGGTGCATCTAAATATTAGCCCTCAACAAATAAACATTTGCTTTAAGAATAGGAGGACCAGGTAATAATCTTTACCCATTTACCACTCATTTCATGAGTATAATATAATTTGAGAAAGAAAATCATGGTGTTTTAAGCATTCGTAATACTGCCAACACTTATACAAAGAACGTTTGGAGAAATTTTTGAAGAGATTATCATACATATTACACTGATTTTTGAAAATCTAACGCCCTTGAATAGATCGAATAAGTCAATTCATGCTTCATTATTAGAAATGGCCCTTGTCAGTGGCCAAGATTTAGTAAACTGTTGGTTGAGTTCTCTAGAGTCTAATCTTCTTTTATAATAAAGTTTGTAAAAAATGTTCTAACAAACAATTTCAAACATTTCGGGCAGAACATTTTATTTTTGCTTAAAAGATTTTGTTTTTTTAAATTTAATGTTTTTGTTAGAGTAAATGTATCAACTGGTTTTACTTCCTTGAACAGTTTCTTCTGCTAGCATAAATTATTTAGGGTTTTTGTTAGAGTACACATTTCAACCATTTTTACATCCTTTGAACAGTTTCACAGCATTTGACAACCACAACTCTTGTATTACTCATTCCTTGTTGTGTAGATTCAAAGTCATCTTTTTACCTTAAAAAAATAACTTCACCTTGAATATTTTTTATTATTGAGGACACCTATTACCATAAAGCAACACAAACATGCCAAAATTCAATAATACATGAAAAGAGACTTCAGAAAATATTCTTCCATGTAAGATATTACATTTATTAGCTGAAATCCGCTTAATGCTTTGAAAGAAAATTGGTTCGTTGATTCCTAGATGTGGATGGATCAAATGCCTTTGTTCTTTTCAGAAGTTGCCTTTCGTTTCGTTATCTTTCCCGCACTCTACCATAGCCGCTACAAAGGGGTCCGTCTGAAATAGTGTCTTCTGCTTCTTTTGTGATAGTTTTTCCATATCAATGGAGGAGGCCCATCAAAAATGATGATGATGATGGTCATTATCATCCTTGGGAAAGCTCTCTGAAATACTATTTCTCGGTTGTTGTTGTCTTTCTCCTTGTGAATTCTATTTTTTTTAATATTTGAAATTGTTAAAACTCTCAAGACGATGAAGAATTGGAAGCCATGACTGACTGACTAATAATACTACATAGCAAATCAATCAGATGAATGAAGGAAGAACTAATGATAATAATGGAAGAAAGGGAACTCCTATCACACGCAATGGGGAATGGACAATTTGAAAAATAATGAGGTATTTGCATTCTTCATCATCTTGGTAGTTGTGGCCATCTGATTTACTATGTAGTATTATCAGTTCTTCATCGTCTTGGCAGTTGTGGCCATCTTGTCCTCCACCTCCCAAAGGATTAATACTACAAATTTCAAATGTAAAAAAAGATGGAATTAGCAAGGAGCCGCAGGTTTTTTTTTCCTAAGCATAGATTGTATTTCTATGAATAAACAATTTCAAATGCAAAACATTTTATGCAATTTTCGTAATTCATTTAGCATACACAATTTCAAATGCAGAAAATTTTATGCAATTTTTGTAATTCATTTTGCTTAGAATTTTTTTTTCCAAGAATTTAGAATATGTGTTAGAGTAAGTACTTCAACCGTTTTCATTTCCTTTGATGAGTTTTTGTTAGTGCAAACTATTCTAATAACATTTGACAATGACTACACCTTCACCACAGCTCCTGCATTAAATACTCATATTACTTATTCCTTAGTGTTTCAGAATCTGAATCATCTTTTTACATAAAAAATAACTTAACCCTGAATATTTTTATTATTGGACAACAAATACATGTTAAAATTCAATAAGAAATGGAAAGAGACTTGACAAAATAATCTTTCCATTAAGATGTTACATTTATAACCTGAAATTCACTGTTCTTTGAAAAAAAATTGGTTTGATAGATCCTAGATGAGGATGGATCGAATGCATTTGCGCTTTTCATTATCTTTCCGGCACTCTACCATAGCTGCTACAAAGGTATATCTCTGAAATAGTTTCATCTTCTACGTCAGTGATAGCTTTTCCATATTCCTTCGATCAAGCGGTGAAAGATGATGATGATGATCATCATCCTTGGGAAAGCACAGTGAAAACTTGCAATATGTATAAAAGAGAGGAAAGCTAGTTTGAAAGCTATTATTGGAATTATTTCCCAAATCCGCTTTATTGATGAGCATACATACATAATTGTTGTTCCAAACCATATTCTCTTGTTATACATAATCTTTGTTGGAAATCCTGTTCTATTTGTTATATTAAGATTAGCGTTTTTGACAGATCTATGAATAAGAAATGGATTTTGAAGTATTTCTTGTTATTTCTCTTATTTATCATTATTTATCATGGTTTTCTTCACACACAAAATAGTCAATATTGTGGATTTCCAATATAAAAGAGGTGGTATATACCTTTCATTTGTAGCATAGGTAGATACCTCTCACAAGTCCTTTATTAGAAACCATCTATAGATCCAAAAACAGATCATCAGAAATCATTAACTATAAAAAAGAATCCATTTCCATCCATTTTAAGTTCCAATAACTTTAAAAGCGCGTGATAGGAATCGGCTCTCCCCTTTAAATTTCTCATCTACTATATCCTCATTCATCCAAGTTGCTATATATTATGAATCAGTGAGTCATTAGCTCCTGCAATATAGTATAATGTGGTTTGTGCTGAAGAGGGTTAGAATTCAATGGATATTGGTTTAGGGTTTCACTTTACTGACGCCCCTTTTCCATTTCCTCCTGTTAAGTTAGAACCTTTTCCCCCGCCATCATTCTCCAGCTTAGTTACTGTTTCTCCCATTGTCCCAAAATTCGGCAGGTAAATAGATTTCTTCCAAAAAGTCAGATTGATTTGATTTCTTATTTTTTGATGTATCTTACTCTAAGATTTTCTCTAAGATTTTCTTTACCTCCAGATTAAAAATGGGACGTGGGCATCCCCACGGTCAGGATGATTTGCAGAAGGATTTTACTTAATGGATTGTTCGGGATGAGAAATGAACAAGTGGACGATGGTATTAAAAGAGGGCTCAGATTGTCAGGATAACAATAAGCACTACAGTGGATTTTGTATGTGTACTTTCGACCATTTACTGACTGTTGATTTTGTGTGTATTTTCCTCGTACCCATTTTCATTTTCCGATTGTCATAAATTGTTGATCTGTGTTCCCCATCAAAGATTTACAAGCTGTGGATTATATCTATGCCATCAAAATTTATTTTGTTAATGTTGGATCTGGTTTAGTTTTATTTTATTGTTTCAGTTGATCAATAGCTAGTTTTAATAGCTACTCAGTTACTATGGATCAACTATAAATAAATAATTATTTTAGGGCTGGATTTTAAGATTACCTTTAAAAATCATTTTCTGTGTAAAGGTTCAGAAACATATTGAAAAGTTAATTCAAAATTGATTTTAATGTATTTTACAATTCATTCTTGATCAGCATAGATCTTGCTATGGTTCAATTATCAGGAGAATATAATATAGATTATATAGAGTATTATAGTTTTCATGAATTGTTATTATTATTCTTTATGAGAGCACAAGTCTATACTAATATTTCATTGGGTAAGAAAGGAAATGTGAGAGCTATCTATTTTGTCAAAATTGTCCCATACCCACTTCAAACTTTATATCATGCCTCAAATGATTTAAACCTTGATAAATGATATAATACAAAAGTAAATTATTTACATAATTTTACAATAAATATTAATAGTATCCTCTAATTGATGGACCGATATTTAAATTTTTCTTTTATGTATTATTAAAAAACTTTAATTATTTTCCTTTTTATTTTAACAGTACTGAAAGGAAGCTCTCCCGATGCATCTAAATATCAGCCCTCAACAAATAAACATTTGCTTTAAGAATAGGAGGACCAGGCAATAATCTTTACCCGTTTACCACTCATTTCATGAGTATAATATAATTTGAGAAAGAAAATCATGGTGTTTTAAGCAAATACTGTCGACACTTATACAAAGAATGTTTGGACAAATTTTTGAAGAGATTATCATACATATTACATTGATTTTTGAAAATCTGGAGCCCTTGAATAGATCGAATAAGTCAATTCATGCTTCATTATTAGAAATGGCCCTTGTCAGTGGCCGAGATTTAGTAAACTGTTGGTTGAGTTCTCTCGAGTCTAATCTTCTTTTATAATAAAGTTTGTAAAAGATGTTCTGATAAACAATTTCAAACATTTCGGGCAGAACATTTTATTTTGCTTAAAAGATTTTTTTTTAAAAAATTTAAAGTTTTTGTTAGAGTAAATGTATCAACTGGTTTTACTTCCTTGAACATTTTCTGCTAGCGCAAACTATTTAGGGTTTTTGTTAGAGTACACATTTCAACCATTTTTACATCCTTTGAACAGTTTCACAGCATTTGACAACCACAACTCTTGTATTACTCATTCCTTGCTGTGTAGAATCAAAGTCATCTTTTTACATTAAAAAAATAACTTCACCTTGAATATTTTTAATTATTGGGGACACCTATTACCATAGAGCAACACAAACATGCCAAAATTCAATAATACATGAAAAGAGACTTCAGAAAATAATCTTCCATGTAAGATATTACATTTATTAGCTGAAATCCGCTTAATGCTTTGGAAGAAAATTTGGTTCGTTGATTCCTAGATGTGGATGGATCAAATGCCTTTGTACTTTTCAGAATTTGCCTTTCGTTTCGTTATCTTTCCCGCACTCTACCATAGCCGCTACAAAGGGGTCCGTCTGAAATAGTGTCTTCTGCTTCTTTTGTGATAGTTTTTCCATATCATTGGAGGAGGCCCGTGGAAAATGATGATGATCATCATCATTATCATCATTGGGAAAGCTGTGTGAAATACTATTTCTCGGTTGTTGTTGTCTTTCTCCTTGTTAATTCTATTTTTTTAATATTTGAAATCGTTAAAACTCTCAAGACCATGAAGAATTGGAAGCCATGACTGACTGACTAATAATACTACATAGCAAATTAGATGAATGAAGGAAGCACTAATGATAATAATGGAAGAAAAGGAAATCCTATCACACACTATGGGGAATGCACAATTTGAAAAATAACGAGGTATTCGCATTCTTCCTCGTCTTGGTAGTTGTGGCCAACTGATTTGCTATGTAGTATTATCAGTTCTTCATCGTCTTGGCAGTTGTGGCCATCTTGTCCTCCATCTCACAAAGGATTAATACTACCAAAATCAAATTTAAAAAAAAATGAAACTAGCAAGGAGAACGACTACAATAACCAGAGGTCGTATTTCATGCAGCTTTTCGGAAGATGATCATCATCATCGTTTACCCGCGCCTCCTCCAATGAACATGGAAAATCTATCACAAAAGAAGCAGAAGAAACTATTTCAGATGGATCCCTTTGTAGGAGCTATGAAAGAGTGCGGAAAAGATAATGAAAGAAAAGGGAAGTATAAAGGTTTTGTATCTTCATCTAAGATTCTGAAAAGCACAAAAGCATCGGAGATATCTTCATCTAAGATTCAACAAACCAATTTCTTTCCAAACCATAAAGTAGATTTCAACTTACAAATGTAATATCGTAAAGGAAATATTATTTTCTGAATTTTTTTCCATATATTATTGAATTTTGGCATGTTTGTGTTGCTTTGTGATAATAGCTGTGTCCAATAAAATAAATATTTAAGGTGAAGTTATTTTTTATTGAAAACAAATGATTTTGATTCTGAAACATTAAGGGATGAGTAATATGTGTATCTAATGTAAGAGCTGCCTGAAGGTGTAGTCTTTGTCAAATGTTGTTAGAATAGTTTGTTCTAATAGTAACTAAACAAAATGAATTAAAAAAATTGCATAAAATGTTGCTCTCTGCATTTGAAATTGTTTATTAGAGTCTTTTCAGAATCTTTATTGTAAGGGAAGTTTAGACTCAAGAGAACTCAATACAAGTCTACTAAGTCTTGGTCACTTACAAGGGCCATTTCTAATCAGAAAAATAACATATAATTAAGCATGAATTGACTTAGATTTATTCTAGGATTGCAGATTTTTAATGAATCTTAAAGAATAGACTTCCTTGGGAAATAAATAATCAGTGTTAATAAGAAGAAAAGTTTTATTTTTTTCAGACATATATGAAAAATTAGTCCTTGTTTCAAAGAATTAGTAGATTTTTAGTAAGAAAAGTTGATTCTTTTTTCCCAGGTACATACTGCACTCAGAACTTCAATAAATTCAACAAGTTATCTGACCACCACCTAATTGCTATCCCATTGCACTGGATTGCTCTCCTTTTCCGGTAGTGTGATCTACAGATTGTACACATTTGGGAGCCGCGGGTTTTTTTTTCCTAAGCATAGATTGTATGTCTATGAATAAACAATTTCAAATGCAGAACATTTTATGCAATTTTTGTAATTCATTTAGCATACACAAAATAAAATGCAGATCATTTTATGCAATTTTCGTAATTCATTTTGCTTAGAATTTGTTTTTCCAAGAATTTAGAATATCTGTTAGAGTAACTGCTTCAACCGTTTTTATTTCCTTTGACGAGTTTAGATACTCATATTACTTATTCCTTAGTGTTTCAGAATCCGAATCATCTTTTTACATAAAAAATAACTTCACCCTGAATATTTTTATTATTGGACAACAAATACATTTTAAAATTCAATAAGAAATGGAAAGAGTCTTGACAAAATAATCTTTCCATTAAGATGTTACATTTATAACCTGAAATTCACTATGCTTTGGAAAAAAATTGGTTCGATGGATCCTAGATGAGGATGGATCGAAAGCATTTGCGATTTTCATTATCTTTCCCGCATTCTACCGTAGCTGCTACAAAGGGATGCCTCTAAAATAGTTTCATCTGCTACTTCAGTGATAGCTTTTCCATATTCCTTGGATCAAGCGGTGGAAGATGATGATGATCATGATCATCCTTGGGAAAGCACAGTGAAATATTACTTCTGGTTGTTGTAGTCGTTCTCCTTACTAATTCCTTTTTTTGACATATGAAACTGTTACTTCCGTATAGGAAGTCAGATGAATGAAGCTACAGTGAAGAAAGATCATCATCATATACATTACTTAGCCTATTGTATTAAGCTTTCATATTGAACCGTTCTTATGAATTTTATATACTTTCCAAAATTTAATAGTGACATAGAGGCATGGAATGAATACTATCTTCTTTATCCACCAATATTTCATATTCAATTTCGTTTCTAATTTTTAGTTTCAATTTTCACTTCAGTCTTGGACATATTATACATTCCTTTATTATTTCTATTTTGTATGATTCTGATCATACTGTATAAATTATGAGGCTAGATGTGTTTATTTGATATCTATTATAGGTTTAAAAAACTCAAAGAGCTATAATAGTTTCTAGTAGCTACAGATGTGTAGTAATAATGCTAAAGCATCCTCCTCCTTGATGAAATTTTGCGCTCTTTTTTCACTCTTATTATTTGTTAAGTTTCACCAGATATTAAGTTCTAGTGTGGAATATGACTAGAGATAAATGTTTGATACCTCATTTCCAAAATGTCCATATTCGTTAGAAAAATCAGAAATGCTTCATTAAGGACTTTGTATAAATTCAACTTGGAAGAGGGTATTGGACAACTATTGAGAATTTTATGTCATCCTTATGAGGTTAATTTTCTCATCTATTCTCAGGCCATCAATTTATGAAATTTTCTATAATTTTTCAATTGATATCAACTCTATGTATTTGAAGTCTTTTTTACCAAGGTTTTCATTTATTTTTTTCATAATTTTATGTTTTGGTAAAACTATTGAAATTATGATTATTTCTAACTCAATTCTATAATGGTATTGAAGAATGCAAAATAATTGAAACTTGAAAGTTCGATTTGATAAAAATAATTAATAATTATTATACTTTTAATGAATAAGATATTGAGTGTAATTTTACTTATAATCTTTTTCTAGAGACTCTATAATTATAAACACTTTAAAATCTCTTTGCAAATTATTTATTTGTTCACCCTCTAGTTTCTTAACTCCTTTCATAATGATTCCTTCCCAAATAAATGGCGAGTGAATTCAATTTCTTTCTCGAATTGATTGGTATTTAAATTGTTTAGATCTCATGATATCTTGCTAATAACCACAAAATGTAAAATTAAGTTATAAAATTTAGTTGATACAATGGGATTAATTATAATCCATATTAATAAAAAAAATTCAATCCATATGAAAATTAATTTCATAGAAGGGTAGTTGAGCACCATTAATGTTTTTAGTCGGATTTTTTTAGTATTTTTTTTTTTTTTTTGGTGTTTTTTTGAGATAATTTTTTTATATTTCAGGATTTGATCTTTCAATATGAATATGAATATAGAAATTTTTAAATGTTCTCATCCAAAATCTCAATCTGGGTTGGGGGCAAAGGAGGGGGAAGGAGGTAAGGGATAACCCCTTGCAAGGTTAGGGGGATTTTCCTCCAATAGGGTTTTGGGGAAACAATTTTGAAATTCTCATTTTATTTATAATCTATTGTAAATCTTGACCATTTATTATTAGGTCATATATCTAACAATAGATATATTGTGTCCTATGATTTCCTTATATGAAATCCCTATTTTATAAGGGTATTTTATTATGGATATGTATTATGATGTATATTGAGAGTCTAATACCCATTGAGTTGCTCCTAGGTATTCATTAGTTATACTTTTGTGAGAAGGTTGTTGCAAAAGTATATAGTAATCTATTATTGTTTTCCAAATAATATATTCGATAAATTTTAGAGTGTGGGGTTTTTCTCTTGAAACAATTTTCCGCATGTAAATCATTATGTTGTGGTATGCATGTTGTTTATGTCTATTTCTATAATTTTTGTAAAGATCTCAAAAATTTTATAGAACCCTCCTATCAAGATTAGTGTAGGAAATTGCTCCACTACCTTAACTTTATAAGGTGTTGAGTTTGATCTATAATGCTTTGAAAAAAAAGATAAACTAGTTTGAAAACTTGCCATATGTATAAAAGAGTGGAAAGTTAGTTTGAAAGCTATTATTGGAATTATTTCCCAAATCGGCTTTATTGATGAGCATACATACATAATTGTTGTTTCAAACCATATTCTCTTGTTATACATAATCTTTGTTGGAAACCATGTTCTCTTTGTTATATTAAGATTAGCGTTTTTTACGGATCTATGAATAAGAAATGGATTTTGAAGTATTTCTTGTTATTTCTCTTATTTATCATTATTTATCATGGTTTTCTTCACATTCAAAATAGTCAATCTTGTGGATTTCCAATATAAGGGAGGTGGTATATACCTTTCATTTGTAACATAGGTAGGTACCTCTCACAAGTCCTTTATTAGAAACCATATATAGATCCAAAAACAGATCATCAGAAATCATTAACTATAAAAAAAATCCATTTCCATCCATTTTAATTTCCAACAACTTTAAAAGCGCGTGATAGGAATTAGCTCTCCCGTATAAATTTCTCATCTACTGTACCCTCATTCATCCAAGTTGCTATATATTATGAATCAGTGAGTCAGTAGCTCCTGCAATATAGTATAATGTGGTTTGTGCTGAAGAGGGTGAGAATTCAATGGATATTGGTTTAGGGTTTCACTTTACTGACGCCCCTTTTCCATTTCCTCCTGTTAAGTTAGAACCTGTTCCTCCGCCATCATTCTTCAGCTTAGTTACTGTTTCTCCCATTGTCCCAAAATTCGGCAGGTAAATAGATTTCTTCGGAAAAGCCAGATTGATTTAATTTCTTATTTTTTTGATGTATCTTACTCTAAGATTTTCTTTACCTGCAGATGAAAAATGGGACATGGGCATCCCCACGATCAGGATGATTTGCAGGAGGATTTTACTTAGTGGATTGTTGAGGATGAGCAATGAACAAGTGGACGATGGTATTAAAAGAAGGCTCAGATTGTCAGGATAACAATAAGCACTACAGTGGATTTTGTATGTGTACTTTCCACCATTTACTGACTGTTGATTTTGTGTGTATTTTCTTCGTAGCCATTTTCATTTTCCGATTGTCATAAATTGTTGATCTGTGTTCCCCATCAAAGATTTACAAGCTGTGGATTATATCTATGCCATCAAAATTTATTTATTCTACTAAACTTTTTTATTAATATTTTGTAATTTTTACACAGAATTCAAAGAGCATAGTAGAGGAAAGAATCCTGGGAAGAAAACCTCTGGTCACATCTCATAAAATAAACCTATAGTATCTAACAGATCAGTTTATACACCCTGCCCAAAAACACATACAAAATGCGGTATCAGTTTTGCATAGAGCCCATATGACAATTTGTCAAAAAAACCCATCAGATAATTTTCAAATGTAGACACCACATCTGCTATCAGTGGAAAAAGATAAAATTTTCCAAAGCCCTATGCCAAATCCCATGAGCCAAAACCCTTCCTGCCAAAAAAGAAAGTATCAAAAAAACTTTGAAAAAACACTATTGTATCAAATACCATGAGCTCGAACTCTCCTCCAGACAAGGAACATGAATACTTGAAAGGGGAATAATTATCATCATAAAATTTTACATCAACTTTACTCAAGAAAATCACATAACTATTACTGCAAACCTTCCCATACCCTAGAAGGAATTTCCTCAAAACCCACCTCTCGCTGATTGGCATTGCTATCAATGGCTAAATTTGCCAAATAATCCGCAATCTTAATAACTTCTTTGTAACAATGGGATACCAAAAAAGATTCAAACAATTCTAATTTTTGTAAAATGGGATCAAGTATATACTGCAAATTCCAACAATTCGATTTCTTTTTCATAACACATTGAATAATCACCATAGAATCGCCTTCAATTATCAAGTCCTTAATTCCCAAAGAGATTGCCATATCCAAACCAAAAGACAAAGCATGAAATTCCGCATAATTGTTATTTTTAAAGCCAATAGCATGACACTTAGCTCGAATAAAATTTGCATTGTGATCATAAATTACCATGCCCATCCCAGCCAACCCAGGGTTACCATGAGAGGCCCCATCAAAATTCGGTTTAAAGTGCCCCTATGGAGGAGGTTTCCATCTAGAAGAGCATCTCTTACCTTTTGCATCATTCTTTTTAAAAATTGAACCATGAGAGGGTAAAACTGACAGCATCTTCCAAACTCTAGTAACTCTACTCTTCCAGTGCAAAAAAGATGTAAGATTTTCTAAATTCTTATAAATAAACAATAAAGCAACCTCAGAGATTGAAGACTCAATTTTTAATAGAACCTCGGACATAGGAGACCTTGTTTTTTTAAATATCCTGTTATTTCTCTCTAGCCAGACATTCCAAATCACAATAGATGGAGATATGATCCAAAGGCATGCATAAAAAGATGAGGCAAACATAAAGGGCCAAGATCTAAAATGGGAAATGATATCCTTACCAATAACAAAGGAAATAATTAACTTCTCAAACAACCACTGCTAACATTCATAACCATAATCACAATGTAGGAATAGGTGTGAAGAAGATTCCAAATTTTTGTTACAAAGGACACAAGGGAAAACAGTAGTAATAGCAAGCCTGTCTAGTCTCATACCTGTAAGGACTCTGTCCTGAACTACCAACCAACCAAAGGCTCTAGCTTTAGGAAGACAAGCCGAATGCCAAAACAACTTATAAGGCCAAGATGATAAATCTTTAGCAACCATAAGAGAGTTGTAACCATCTTTAATAGTGTACTTACCAGAAATATTCTTTGTCCAAATAAGTTCATCCTCAGAATTAGAAAGAAATACAATTCTATCCCCCAAAATTTTCTCAAAATCTAATTTCATGCTTTGATCAACATCTAAGAAATCAACCGACTTCCATCTAGCTAGCTTTGATCTGGTTTAGTTTTATTTTATTGTTTCAGTTGATCAATAGCTAGTTTTAATAGCTACTCAGTTACTATCGATCAACTATAAATAAATAATTATTTTAAGGCTGCATTTTAAGATTACCTTTAAAAATCATTTTCTGTGTAAAGATTCAGAAACATATTGAAAAGTTAATTCAAAATTGATTTTAATGTATTTTACAATTCATTCTTGATTAGCATAGGTCTTGCTATGGTTTAATTATGAGGAGAATATAATATAAATTATATAGAGTATTATAGTTTTTATGAATTGTTATTATTATTCTTTCATAGTATCCTCTAATTGATGGACCCATATTTAAATTTTTCTTTATATATTATTAAAAAACTTTAAATATTTTTCTTTTTATTTTAATAGTGCCGAAAGGAAGCTCTCGTGGTGCATCTAAATATTAGCCCTCAACAAATAAACATTTGCTTTAAGAATAGGAGGACCAGGTAATAATCTTTACCCATTTACCACTCATTTCATGAGTATAATATAATTTGAGAAAGAAAATCATGGTGTTTTAAGCATTCGTAATACTGCCAACACTTATACAAAGAACGTTTGGAGAAATTTTTGAAGAGATTATCATACATATTACACTGATTTTTGAAAATCTAAAGCCCTTGAATAGATCAAATAAGTCAATTCATGCTTCATTATTAGAAATGGCCCTTGTCAGTGGCCAAGATTTAGTAAACTGTTGGTTGAGTTCTCTAGAGTCTAATCTTCTTTTATAATAAAGTTTGTAAAAAATGTTCTAACAAACAATTTCAAACATTTCGGGCAGAACATTTTATTTTTGCTTAAAAGATTTTGTTTTTTTAAATTTAAAGTTTTTGTTAGAGTAAATGTATCAACTGGTTTTACTTCCTTGAACAGTTTCTTCTGCTAGCATAAATTATTTAGGGTTTTTGTTAGAGTACACATTTCAACCATTTTTACATCCTTTGAACAGTTTCACAGCATTTGACAACCACAACTCTTGTATTACTCATTCCTTGTTGTGTAGATTCAAAGTCATCTTTTTACCTTAAAAAAATAACTTCACCTTGAATATTTTTTATTATTGAGGACACCTATTACCATAAAGCAACACAAACATGCCAAAATTCAATGATACATGAAAAGAGACTTCAGAAAATATTCTTCCATGTAAGATATTACATTTATTAGCTGAAATCCGCTTAATGCTTTGAAAGAAAATTGGTTCGTTGATTCCTAGATGTGGATGGATCAAATGCCTTTGTTCTTTTCAGAAGTTGCCTTTCGTTTCGTTATCTTTCCCGCACTCTACCATAGCCGCTACAAAGGGGTCCGTCTGAAATAGTGTCTTCTGCTTCTTTTGTGATAGTTTTTCCATATCAATGGAGGAGGCCCATCAAAAATGATGATGATGATGATCATTATCATCCTTGGGAAAGCTCTCTGAAATACTATTTCTCGGTTGTTGTTGTCTTTCTCCTTGTTAATTCTATTTTTTTTAATATTTGAAATTGTTAAAACTCTCAAGACGATGAAGAATTGGAAGCCATGACTGACTGACTAATAATACTACATAGCAAATCAATCAGATGAATGAAGGAAGAACTAATGATAATAATGGAAGAAAGGGAACTCCTATCACACGCAATGGGGAATGCACAATTTGAAAAATAATGAGGTATTTGCATTCTTCATCATCTTGGTAGTTGTGGCCATCTGATTTACTATGTAGTATTATCAGTTCTTCATCGTCTTGGCAGTTGTGGCCATCTTGTCCTCCACCTCCCAAAGGATTAATACTACAAATTTCAAATGTCAAAAAAGATGGAATTAGCAAGGAGCCGCAGGTTTTTTTTTCCTAAGCATAGATTGTATTTCTATGAATAAACAATTTCAAATGCAAAACATTTTATGCAATTTTCGTAATTCATTTAGCATACACAATTTCAAATGCAGAAAATTTTATGCAATTTTTGTAATTCATTTTGCTTAGAATTTTTTTTTCCAAGAATTTAGAATATGTGTTAGAGTAAGTACTTCAACCGTTTTCATTTCCTTTGATGAGTTTTTGTTAGTGCAAACTATTCTAATAACATTTGACAATGACTACACCTTCACCACAGCTCCTGCATTAAATACTCATATTACTTATTCCTTAGTGTTTCAGAATCTGAATCATCTTTTTACATAAAAAATAACTTAACCCTGAATATTTTTATTATTGGACAACAAATACATGTTAAAATTCAATAAGAAATGGAAAGAGACTTGACAAAATAATCTTTCCATTAAGATGTTACATTTATAACCTGAAATTCACTGTTCTTTGAAAAAAAATTGGTTTGATAGATCCTAGATGAGGATGGATCGAATGCATTTGCGCTTTTCATTATCTTTCCGGCACTCTACCATAGCTGCTACAAAGGGATATCTCTGAAATAGGTTCATCTTCTACGTCAGTGATAGCTTTTCCATATTCCTTCGATCAAGCGGTGAAAGATGATGATGATGATGATGATCATCCTTGGGAAAGCACAGTGAAAACTTGCAATATGTATAAAAGAGAGGAAAGCTAGTTTGAAAGCTATTATTGGAATTATTTCCCAAATCCGCTTTATTGATGAGCATACATACATAATTGTTGTTCCAAACTATATTCTGTTGTTATACATAATCTTTGTTGGAAATCCTGTTCTCTTTGTTATATTAAGATTAGCGTTTTTGACAGATCTATGAATAAGAAATGGATTTTGAAGTATTTCTTGTTATTTCTCTTATTTATCATTATTTATCATGGTTTTCTTCACACACAAAATAGTCAATATTGTGGATTTCCAATATAAAGGAGGTGGTATATACCTTTCATTTGTAGCCTAGGTAGATACCTCTCACAAGTCCTTTATTAGAAACCATCTATAGATCCAAAAACAGATCATCAGAAATCATTAACTATAAAAAAGAATCCATTTCCATCCATTTTAAGTTCCAATAACTTTAAAAGCGCGTGATAGGAATCGGCTCTCCCCTTTAAATTTCTCATCTACTATATCCTCATTCATCCAAGTTGCTATATATTATGAATCAGTGAGTCATTAGCTCCTGCAATATAGTATAATGTGGTTTGTGCTGAAGAGGGTTAGAATTCAATGGATATTGGTTTAGGGTTTCACTTTACTGACGCCCCTTTTCCATTTCCTCCTGTTAAGTTAGAACCTTTTCCCCCGCCATCATTCTCCAGCTTAGTTACTGTTTCTCCCATTGTCCCAAAATTCGGCAGGTAAATAGATTTCTTCCAAAAAGTCAGATTGATTTGATTTCTTATTTTTTGATGTATCTTACTCTAAGATTTTCTCTAAGATTTTCTTTACCTCCAGATTAAAAATGGGACATGGGCATCCCCACGGTCAGGATGATTTGTAGGAGCATTTTACTTAATGGATTGTTCGGGATGAGAAATGAACAAGTGGACGATGGTATTAAAAGAGGGCTCAGATTGTCAGGATAACAATAAGCACTACAGTGGATTTTGTATGTGTACTTTCGACCATTTACTGACTGTTGATTTTGTGTGTATTTTCCTCGTACCCATTTTCATTTTCCGATTGTCATAAATTGTTGATCTGTGTTCCCCATCAAAGATTTACAAGCTGTGGATTATATCTATGCCATCAAAATTTATTTTGTTAATGTTGGATCTGGTTTAGTTTTATTTTATTGTTTCAGTTGATCAATAGCTAGTTTTAATAGCTACTCAGTTACTATGGATCAACTATAAATAAATAATTATTTTAGGGCTGGATTTTAAGATTACCTTTAAAAATCATTTTCTGTGTAAAGGTTCAGAAACATATTGAAAAGTTAATTCAAAATTGATTTTAATGTATTTTACAATTCATTCTTGATCAGCATAGATCTTGCTATGGTTCAATTATCAGGAGAATATAATATAGATTATATAGAGTATTATAGTTTTCATGAATTGTTATTATTATTCTTTATGAGAGCACAAGTCTATACTAATATTTCATTGGGTAAGAAAGGAAATGTGAGAGCTATCTATTTTGTCAAAATTGTCCCATACCCACTTCAAACTTTATATCATGCCTCAAATGATTTAAACCTTGATAAATGATATAATACAAAAGTAAATTATTTACATAATTTTACAATAAATATTAATAGTATCCTCTAATTGATGGACCGATATTTAAATTTTTCTTTTATGTATTATTAAAAAACTTTAATTATTTTCCTTTTTATTTTAACAGTACTGAAAGGAAGCTCTCCCGATGCATCTAAATATCAGCCCTCAACAAATAAACATTTGCTTTAAGAATAGGAGGACCAGGCAATAATCTTTACCCGTTTACCACTCATTTCATGAGTATAATATAATTTGAGAAAGAAAATCATGGTGTTTTAAGCAAATACTGTCGACACTTATACAAAGAATGTTTGGACAAATTTTTGAAGAGATTATCATACATATTACATTGATTTTTGAAAATCTGGAGCCCTTGAATAGATCGAATAAGTCAATTCATGCTTCATTATTAGAAATGGCCCTTGTCAGTGGCCGAGATTTAGTAAACTGTTGGTTGAGTTCTCTCGAGTCTAATCTTCTTTTATAATAAAGTTTGTAAAAGATGTTCTGATAAACAATTTCAAACATTTCGGGCAGAACATTTTATTTTGCTTAAAAGATTTTTTTTAAAAAAATTTAAAGTTTTTGTTAGAGTAAATGTATCAACTGGTTTTACTTCCTTGAACATTTTCTGCTAGCGCAAACTATTTAGGGTTTTTGTTAGAGTACACATTTCAACCATTTTTACATCCTTTGAACAGTTTCACAGCATTTGACAACCACAACTCTTGTATTACTCATTCCTTGCTGTGTAGAATCAAAGTCATCTTTTTACATTAAAAAAATAACTTCACCTTGAATATTTTTAATTATTGGGGACACCTATTACCATAGAGCAACACAAACATGCCAAAATTCAATAATACATGAAAAGAGACTTCAGAAAATAATCTTCCATGTAAGATATTACATTTATTAGCTGAAATCCGCTTAATGCTTTGGAAGAAAATTTGGTTCGTTGATTCCTAGATGTGGATGGATCAAATGCCTTTGTACTTTTCAGAATTTGCCTTTCGTTTCGTTATCTTTCCCGCACTCTACCATAGCCGCTACAAAGGGGTCCGTCTGAAATAGTGTCTTCTGCTTCTTTTGTGATAGTTTTTCCATATCATTGGAGGAGGCCCGTGGAAAATGATGATGATCATCATCATTATCATCATTGGGAAAGCTGTGTGAAATACTATTTCTCGGTTGTTGTTGTCTTTCTCCTTGTTAATTCTATTTTTTTAATATTTGAAATCGTTAAAACTCTCAAGACCATGAAGAATTGGAAGCCATGACTGACTGACTAATAATACTACATAGCAAATTAGATGAATGAAGGAAGCACTAATGATAATAATGGAAGAAAAGGAAATCCTATCACACACTATGGGGAATGCACAATTTGAAAAATAACGAGGTATTCGCATTCTTCCTCGTCTTGGTAGTTGTGGCCAACTGATTTGCTATGTAGTATTATCAGTTCTTCATCGTCTTGGCAGTTGTGGCCATCTTGTCCTCCATCTCACAAAGGATTAATACTACCAAAATCAAATTTAAAAAAAAATGAAACTAGCAAGGAGAACGACTACAATAACCAGAGGTCGTATTTCATGCAGCTTTTCGGAAGATGATCATCATCATCGTTTACCCGCGCCTCCTCCAATGAACATGGAAAATCTATCACAAAAGAAGCAGAAGAAACTATTTCAGATGGATCCCTTTGTAGGAGCTATGAAAGAGTGCGGAAAAGATAATGAAAGAAAAGGGAAGTATAAAGGTTTTGTATCTTCATCTAAGATTCTGAAAAGCACAAAAGCATCGGAGATATCTTCATCTAAGATTCAACAAACCAATTTCTTTCCAAACCATAAAGTAGATTTCAACTTACAAATGTAATATCGTAAAGGAAATATTATTTTCTGAATTTTTTTCCATATATTATTGAATTTTGGCATGTTTGTGTTGCTTTGTGATAATAGCTGTGTCCAATAAAATAAATATTTAAGGTGAAGTTATTTTTTATTGAAAACAAATGATTTTGATTCTGAAACATTAAGGGATGAGTAATATGTGTATCTAATGTAAGAGCTGCCTGAAGGTGTAGTCTTTGTCAAATGTTGTTAGAATAGTTTGTTCTAATAGTAACTAAACAAAATGAATTAAAAAAATTGCATAAAATGTTGCTCTCTGCATTTGAAATTGTTTATTAGAGTCTTTTCAGAATCTTTATTGTAAGGGAAGTTTAGACTCAAGAGAACTCAATACAAGTCTACTAAGTCTTGGTCACTTACAAGGGCCATTTCTAATCAGAAAAATAACATATAATTAAGCATGAATTGACTTAGATTTATTCTAGGATTGCAGATTTTTAATGAATCTTAAAGAATAGACTTCCTTGGGAAATAAATAATCAGTGTTAATAAGAAGAAAAGTTTTTTTTTTTTCAGACATATATGAAAAATTAGTCCTTGTTTCAAAGAATTAGTAGATTTTTAGTAAGAAAAGTTGATTCTTTTTTCCCAGGTACATACTGCACTCAGAACTTCAATAAATTCAACAAGTTATCTGACCACCACCTAATTGCTATCCCATTGCACTGGATTGCTCTCCTTTTCCGGTAGTGTGATCTACAGATTGTACACATTTGGGAGCCGCGGTTTTTTTTTTCCTAAGCATAGATTGTATGTCTATGAATAAACAATTTCAAATGCAGAACATTTTATGCAATTTTTGTAATTCATTTAGCATACACAAAATAAAATGCAGATCATTTTATGCAATTTTCGTAATTCATTTTGCTTAGAATTTGTTTTTCCAAGAATTTAGAATATCTGTTAGAGTAACTGCTTCAACCGTTTTTATTTCCTTTGACGAGTTTAGATACTCATATTACTTATTCCTTAGTGTTTCAGAATCCGAATCATCTTTTTACATAAAAAATAACTTCACCCTGAATATTTTTATTATTGGACAACAAATACATTTTAAAATTCAATAAGAAATGGAAAGAGTCTTGACAAAATAATCTTTCCATTAAGATGTTACATTTATAACCTGAAATTCACTATGCTTTGGAAAAAAATTGGTTCGATGGATCCTAGATGAGGATGGATCGAAAGCATTTGCGATTTTCATTATCTTTCCCGCATTCTACCGTAGCTGCTACAAAGGGATGCCTCTAAAATAGTTTCATCTGCTACTTCAGTGATAGCTTTTCCATATTCCTTGGATCAAGCGGTGGAAGATGATGATGATCATGATCATCCTTGGGAAAGCACAGTGAAATATTACTTCTGGTTGTTGTAGTCGTTCTCCTTACTAATTCCTTTTTTTGACATATGAAACTGTTACTTCCGTATAGGAAGTCAGATGAATGAAGCTACAGTGAAGAAAGATCATCATCATATACATTACTTAGCCTATTGTATTAAGCTTTCATATTGAACCGTTCTTATGAATTTTATATACTTTCCAAAATTTAATAGTGACATAGAGGCATGGAATGAATACTATCTTCTTTATCCACCAATATTTCATATTCAATTTCGTTTCTAATTTTTAGTTTCAATTTTCACTTCAGTCTTGGACATATTATACATTCCTTTATTATTTCTATTTTGTATGATTCTGATCATACTGTATAAATTATGAGGCTAGATGTGTTTATTTGATATCTATTATAGGTTTAAAAAACTCAAAGAGCTATAATAGTTTCTAGTAGCTACAGATGTGTAGTAATAATGCTAAAGCATCCTCCTCCTTGATGAAATTTTGCGCTCTTTTTTCACTCTTATTATTTGTTAAGTTTCACCAGATATTAAGTTCTAGTGTGGAATATGACTAGAGATAAATGTTTGATACCTCATTTCCAAAATGTCCATATTCGTTAGAAAAATCAGAAATGCTTCATTAAGGACTTTGTATAAATTCAACTTGGAAGAGGGTATTGGACAACTATTGAGAATTTTATGTCATCCTTATGAGGTTAATTTTCTCATCTATTCTCAGGCCATCAATTTATGAAATTTTCTATAATTTTTCAATTGATATCAACTCTATGTATTTGAAGTCTTTTTTACCAAGGTTTTCATTTATTTTTTTCATAATTTTATGTTTTGGTAAAACTATTGAAATTATGATTATTTCTAACTCAATTCTATAATGGTATTGAAGAATGCAAAATAATTGAAACTTGAAAGTTCGATTTGATAAAAATAATTAATAATTATTATACTTTTAATGAATAAGATATTGAGTGTAATTTTACTTATAATCTTTTTCTAGAGACTCTATAATTATAAACACTTTAAAATCTCTTTGCAAATTATTTATTTGTTCACCCTCTAGTTTCTTAACTCCTTTCATAATGATTCCTTCCCAAATAAATGGCGAGTGAATTCAATTTCTTTCTCGAATTGATTGGTATTTAAATTGTTTAGATCTCATGATATCTTGCTAATAACCACAAAATGTAAAATTAAGTTATAAAATTTAGTTGATACAATGGGATTAATTATAATCCATATTAATAAAAAAAATTCAATCCATATGAAAATTAATTTCATAGAAGGGTAGTTGAGCACCATTAATGTTTTTAGTCGGATTTTTTTAGTATTTTTTTTTTTTTTTTGGTGTTTTTTTGAGATAATTTTTTTATATTTCAGGATTTGATCTTTCAATATGAATATGAATATAGAAATTTTTAAATGTTCTCATCCAAAATCTCAATCTGGGTTGGGGGCAAAGGAGGGGGAAGGAGGTAAGGGATAACCCCTTGCAAGGTTAGGGGGATTTTCCTCCAATAGGGTTTTGGGGAAACAATTTTGAAATTCTCATTTTATTTATAATCTATTGTAAATCTTGACCATTTATTATTAGGTCATATATCTAACAATAGATATATTGTGTCCTATGATTTCCTTATATGAAATCCCTATTTTATAAGGGTATTTTATTATGGATATGTATTATGATGTATATTGAGAGTCTAATACCCATTGAGTTGCTCCTAGGTATTCATTAGTTATACTTTTGTGAGAAGGTTGTTGCAAAAGTATATAGTAATCTATTATTGTTTTACAAATAATATATTCGATAAATTTTAGAGTGTGGGGTTTTTCTCTTGAAACAATTTTCCGCATGTAAATCATTATGTTGTGGTATGCATGTTGTTTATGTCTATTTCTATAATTTTTGTAAAGATCTCAAAAATTTTATAGAACCCTCCTATCAAGATTAGTGTAGGAAATTGCTCCACTACCTTAACTTTATAAGGTGTTGAGTTTGATCTATAATGCTTTGAAAAAAAAGATAAACTAGTTTGAAAACTTGCCATATGTATAAAAGAGTGGAAAGTTAGTTTGAAAGCTATTATTGGAATTATTTCCCAAATCGGCTTTATTGATGAGCATACATACATAATTGTTGTTTCAAACCATATTCTCTTGTTATACATAATCTTTGTTGGAAACCATGTTCTCTTTGTTATATTAAGATTAGCGTTTTTTACGGATCTATGAATAAGAAATGGATTTTGAAGTATTTCTTGTTATTTCTCTTATTTATCATTATTTATCATGGTTTTCTTCACATTCAAAATAGTCAATCTTGTGGATTTCCAATATAAGGGAGGTGGTATATACCTTTCATTTGTAACATAGGTAGGTACCTCTCACAAGTCCTTTATTAGAAACCATATATAGATCCAAAAACAGATCATCAGAAATCATTAACTATAAAAAAAATCCATTTCCATCCATTTTAATTTCCAACAACTTTAAAAGCGCGTGATAGGAATTAGCTCTCCCGTATAAATTTCTCATCTACTGTACCCTCATTCATCCAAGTTGCTATATATTATGAATCAGTGAGTCAGTAGCTCCTGCAATATAGTATAATGTGGTTTGTGCTGAAGAGGGTGAGAATTCAATGGATATTGGTTTAGGGTTTCACTTTACTGACGCCCCTTTTCCATTTCCTCCTGTTAAGTTAGAACCTGTTCCTCCGCCATCATTCTTCAGCTTAGTTACTGTTTCTCCCATTGTCCCAAAATTCGGCAGGTAAATAGATTTCTTCGGAAAAGCCAGATTGATTTAATTTCTTATTTTTTTGATGTATCTTACTCTAAGATTTTCTTTACCTGCAGATGAAAAATGGGACATGGGCATCCCCACGATCAGGATGATTTGCAGGAGGATTTTACTTAGTGGATTGTTGAGGATGAGCAATGAACAAGTGGACGATGGTATTAAAAGAAGGCTCAGATTGTCAGGATAACAATAAGCACTACAGTGGATTTTGTATGTGTACTTTCCACCATTTACTGACTGTTGATTTTGTGTGTATTTTCTTCGTAGCCATTTTCATTTTCCGATTGTCATAAATTGTTGATCTGTGTTCCCCATCAAAGATTTACAAGCTGTGGATTATATCTATGCCATCAAAATTTATTTATTCTACTAAACTTTTTTATTAATATTTTGTAATTTTTACACAGAATTCAAAGAGCATAGTAGAGGAAAGAATCCTGGGAAGAAAACCTCTGGTCACATCTCATAAAATAAACCTATAGTATCTAACAGATCAGTTTATACACCCTGCCCAAAAACACATACAAAATGCGGTATCAGTTTTGCATAGAGCCCATATGACAATTTGTCAAAAAAACCCATCAGATAATTTTCAAATGTAGACACCACATCTGCTATCAGTGGAAAAAGATAAAATTTTCCAAAGCCCTATGCCAAATCCCATGAGCCAAAACCCTTCCTGCCAAAAAAGAAAGTATCAAAAAAACTTTGAAAAAACACTATTGTATCAAATACCATGAGCTCGAACTCTCCTCCAGACAAGGAACATGAATACTTGAAAGGGGAATAATTATCATCATAAAATTTTACATCAACTTTACTCAAGAAAATCACATAACTATTACTGCAAACCTTCCCATACCCTAGAAGGAATTTCCTCAAAACCCACCTCTCGCTGATTGGCATTGCTATCAATGGCTAAATTTGCCAAATAATCCGCAATCTTAATAACTTCTTTGTAACAATGGGATACCAAAAAAGATTCAAACAATTCTAATTTTTGTAAAATGGGATCAAGTATATACTGCAAATTCCAACAATTCGATTTCTTTTTCATAACACATTGAATAATCACCATAGAATCGCCTTCAATTATCAAGTCCTTAATTCCCAAAGAGATTGCCATATCCAAACCAAAAGACAAAGCATGAAATTCCGCATAATTGTTATTTTTAAAGCCAATAGCATGACACTTAGCTCGAATAAAATTTGCATTGTGATCATAAATTACCATGCCCATCCCAGCCAACCCAGGGTTACCATGAGAGGCCCCATCAAAATTCGGTTTAAAGTGCCCCTATGGAGGAGGTTTCCATCTAGAAGAGCATCTCTTACCTTTTGCATCATTCTTTTTAAAAATTGAACCATGAGAGGGTAAAACTGACAGCATCTTCCAAACTCTAGTAACTCTACTCTTCCAGTGCAAAAAAGATGTAAGATTTTCTAAATTCTTATAAATAAACAATAAAGCAACCTCAGAGATTGAAGACTCAATTTTTAATAGAACCTCGGACATAGGAGACCTTGTTTTTTTAAATATCCTGTTATTTCTCTCTAGCCAGACATTCCAAATCACAATAGATGGAGATATGATCCAAAGGCATGCATAAAAAGATGAGGCAAACATAAAGGGCCAAGATCTAAAATGGGAAATGATATCCTTACCAATAACAAAGGAAATAATTAACTTCTCAAACAACCACTGCTAACATTCATAACCATAATCACAATGTAGGAATAGGTGTGAAGAAGATTCCAAATTTTTGTTACAAAGGACACAAGGGAAAACAGTAGTAATAGCAAGCCTGTCTAGTCTCATACCTGTAAGGACTCTGTCCTGAACTACCAACCAACCAAAGGCTCTAGCTTTAGGAAGACAAGCCGAATGCCAAAACAACTTATAAGGCCAAGATGATAAATCTTTAGCAACCATAAGAGAGTTGTAACCATCTTTAATAGTGTACTTACCAGAAATATTCTTTGTCCAAATAAGTTCATCCTCAGAATTAGAAAGAAATACAATTCTATCCCCCAAAATTTTCTCAAAATCTAATTTCATGCTTTGATCAACATCTAAGAAATCAACCGACTTCCATCTAGCTAGCTTTGATCTGGTTTAGTTTTATTTTATTGTTTCAGTTGATCAATAGCTAGTTTTAATAGCTACTCAGTTACTATCGATCAACTATAAATAAATAATTATTTTAAGGCTGCATTTTAAGATTACCTTTAAAAATCATTTTCTGTGTAAAGATTCAGAAACATATTGAAAAGTTAATTCAAAATTGATTTTAATGTATTTTACAATTCATTCTTGATTAGCATAGGTCTTGCTATGGTTTAATTATGAGGAGAATATAATATAAATTATATAGAGTATTATAGTTTTTATGAATTGTTATTATTATTCTTTCATAGTATCCTCTAATTGATGGACCCATATTTAAATTTTTCTTTATATATTATTAAAAAACTTTAAATATTTTTCTTTTTATTTTAATAGTGCCGAAAGGAAGCTCTCGTGGTGCATCTAAATATTAGCCCTCAACAAATAAACATTTGCTTTAAGAATAGGAGGACCAGGTAATAATCTTTACCCATTTACCACTCATTTCATGAGTATAATATAATTTGAGAAAGAAAATCATGGTGTTTTAAGCATTCGTAATACTGCCAACACTTATACAAAGAACGTTTGGAGAAATTTTTGAAGAGATTATCATACATATTACACTGATTTTTGAAAATCTAAAGCCCTTGAATAGATCAAATAAGTCAATTCATGCTTCATTATTAGAAATGGCCCTTGTCAGTGGCCAAGATTTAGTAAACTGTTGGTTGAGTTCTCTAGAGTCTAATCTTCTTTTATAATAAAGTTTGTAAAAAATGTTCTAACAAACAATTTCAAACATTTCGGGCAGAACATTTTATTTTTGCTTAAAAGATTTTGTTTTTTTAAATTTAAAGTTTTTGTTAGAGTAAATGTATCAACTGGTTTTACTTCCTTGAACAGTTTCTTCTGCTAGCATAAATTATTTAGGGTTTTTGTTAGAGTACACATTTCAACCATTTTTACATCCTTTGAACAGTTTCACAGCATTTGACAACCACAACTCTTGTATTACTCATTCCTTGTTGTGTAGATTCAAAGTCATCTTTTTACCTTAAAAAAATAACTTCACCTTGAATATTTTTTATTATTGAGGACACCTATTACCATAAAGCAACACAAACATGCCAAAATTCAATGATACATGAAAAGAGACTTCAGAAAATATTCTTCCATGTAAGATATTACATTTATTAGCTGAAATCCGCTTAATGCTTTGAAAGAAAATTGGTTCGTTGATTCCTAGATGTGGATGGATCAAATGCCTTTGTTCTTTTCAGAAGTTGCCTTTCGTTTCGTTATCTTTCCCGCACTCTACCATAGCCGCTACAAAGGGGTCCGTCTGAAATAGTGTCTTCTGCTTCTTTTGTGATAGTTTTTCCATATCAATGGAGGAGGCCCATCAAAAATGATGATGATGATGATCATTATCATCCTTGGGAAAGCTCTCTGAAATACTATTTCTCGGTTGTTGTTGTCTTTCTCCTTGTTAATTCTATTTTTTTTAATATTTGAAATTGTTAAAACTCTCAAGACGATGAAGAATTGGAAGCCATGACTGACTGACTAATAATACTACATAGCAAATCAATCAGATGAATGAAGGAAGAACTAATGATAATAATGGAAGAAAGGGAACTCCTATCACACGCAATGGGGAATGCACAATTTGAAAAATAATGAGGTATTTGCATTCTTCATCATCTTGGTAGTTGTGGCCATCTGATTTACTATGTAGTATTATCAGTTCTTCATCGTCTTGGCAGTTGTGGCCATCTTGTCCTCCACCTCCCAAAGGATTAATACTACAAATTTCAAATGTCAAAAAAGATGGAATTAGCAAGGAGCCGCAGGTTTTTTTTTCCTAAGCATAGATTGTATTTCTATGAATAAACAATTTCAAATGCAAAACATTTTATGCAATTTTCGTAATTCATTTAGCATACACAATTTCAAATGCAGAAAATTTTATGCAATTTTTGTAATTCATTTTGCTTAGAATTTTTTTTTCCAAGAATTTAGAATATGTGTTAGAGTAAGTACTTCAACCGTTTTCATTTCCTTTGATGAGTTTTTGTTAGTGCAAACTATTCTAATAACATTTGACAATGACTACACCTTCACCACAGCTCCTGCATTAAATACTCATATTACTTATTCCTTAGTGTTTCAGAATCTGAATCATCTTTTTACATAAAAAATAACTTAACCCTGAATATTTTTATTATTGGACAACAAATACATGTTAAAATTCAATAAGAAATGGAAAGAGACTTGACAAAATAATCTTTCCATTAAGATGTTACATTTATAACCTGAAATTCACTGTTCTTTGAAAAAAAATTGGTTTGATAGATCCTAGATGAGGATGGATCGAATGCATTTGCGCTTTTCATTATCTTTCCGGCACTCTACCATAGCTGCTACAAAGGGATATCTCTGAAATAGGTTCATCTTCTACGTCAGTGATAGCTTTTCCATATTCCTTCGATCAAGCGGTGAAAGATGATGATGATGATGATGATCATCCTTGGGAAAGCACAGTGAAAACTTGCAATATGTATAAAAGAGAGGAAAGCTAGTTTGAAAGCTATTATTGGAATTATTTCCCAAATCCGCTTTATTGATGAGCATACATACATAATTGTTGTTCCAAACTATATTCTGTTGTTATACATAATCTTTGTTGGAAATCCTGTTCTCTTTGTTATATTAAGATTAGCGTTTTTGACAGATCTATGAATAAGAAATGGATTTTGAAGTATTTCTTGTTATTTCTCTTATTTATCATTATTTATCATGGTTTTCTTCACACACAAAATAGTCAATATTGTGGATTTCCAATATAAAGGAGGTGGTATATACCTTTCATTTGTAGCCTAGGTAGATACCTCTCACAAGTCCTTTATTAGAAACCATCTATAGATCCAAAAACAGATCATCAGAAATCATTAACTATAAAAAAGAATCCATTTCCATCCATTTTAAGTTCCAATAACTTTAAAAGCGCGTGATAGGAATCGGCTCTCCCCTTTAAATTTCTCATCTACTATATCCTCATTCATCCAAGTTGCTATATATTATGAATCAGTGAGTCATTAGCTCCTGCAATATAGTATAATGTGGTTTGTGCTGAAGAGGGTTAGAATTCAATGGATATTGGTTTAGGGTTTCACTTTACTGACGCCCCTTTTCCATTTCCTCCTGTTAAGTTAGAACCTTTTCCCCCGCCATCATTCTCCAGCTTAGTTACTGTTTCTCCCATTGTCCCAAAATTCGGCAGGTAAATAGATTTCTTCCAAAAAGTCAGATTGATTTGATTTCTTATTTTTTGATGTATCTTACTCTAAGATTTTCTCTAAGATTTTCTTTACCTCCAGATTAAAAATGGGACATGGGCATCCCCACGGTCAGGATGATTTGTAGGAGCATTTTACTTAATGGATTGTTCGGGATGAGAAATGAACAAGTGGACGATGGTATTAAAAGAGGGCTCAGATTGTCAGGATAACAATAAGCACTACAGTGGATTTTGTATGTGTACTTTCGACCATTTACTGACTGTTGATTTTGTGTGTATTTTCCTCGTACCCATTTTCATTTTCCGATTGTCATAAATTGTTGATCTGTGTTCCCCATCAAAGATTTACAAGCTGTGGATTATATCTATGCCATCAAAATTTATTTTGTTAATGTTGGATCTGGTTTAGTTTTATTTTATTGTTTCAGTTGATCAATAGCTAGTTTTAATAGCTACTCAGTTACTATGGATCAACTATAAATAAATAATTATTTTAGGGCTGGATTTTAAGATTACCTTTAAAAATCATTTTCTGTGTAAAGGTTCAGAAACATATTGAAAAGTTAATTCAAAATTGATTTTAATGTATTTTACAATTCATTCTTGATCAGCATAGATCTTGCTATGGTTCAATTATCAGGAGAATATAATATAGATTATATAGAGTATTATAGTTTTCATGAATTGTTATTATTATTCTTTATGAGAGCACAAGTCTATACTAATATTTCATTGGGTAAGAAAGGAAATGTGAGAGCTATCTATTTTGTCAAAATTGTCCCATACCCACTTCAAACTTTATATCATGCCTCAAATGATTTAAACCTTGATAAATGATATAATACAAAAGTAAATTATTTACATAATTTTACAATAAATATTAATAGTATCCTCTAATTGATGGACCGATATTTAAATTTTTCTTTTATGTATTATTAAAAAACTTTAATTATTTTCCTTTTTATTTTAACAGTACTGAAAGGAAGCTCTCCCGATGCATCTAAATATCAGCCCTCAACAAATAAACATTTGCTTTAAGAATAGGAGGACCAGGCAATAATCTTTACCCGTTTACCACTCATTTCATGAGTATAATATAATTTGAGAAAGAAAATCATGGTGTTTTAAGCAAATACTGTCGACACTTATACAAAGAATGTTTGGACAAATTTTTGAAGAGATTATCATACATATTACATTGATTTTTGAAAATCTGGAGCCCTTGAATAGATCGAATAAGTCAATTCATGCTTCATTATTAGAAATGGCCCTTGTCAGTGGCCGAGATTTAGTAAACTGTTGGTTGAGTTCTCTCGAGTCTAATCTTCTTTTATAATAAAGTTTGTAAAAGATGTTCTGATAAACAATTTCAAACATTTCGGGCAGAACATTTTATTTTGCTTAAAAGATTTTTTTTTAAAAAATTTAAAGTTTTTGTTAGAGTAAATGTATCAACTGGTTTTACTTCCTTGAACATTTTCTGCTAGCGCAAACTATTTAGGGTTTTTGTTAGAGTACACATTTCAACCATTTTTACATCCTTTGAACAGTTTCACAGCATTTGACAACCACAACTCTTGTATTACTCATTCCTTGCTGTGTAGAATCAAAGTCATCTTTTTACATTAAAAAAATAACTTCACCTTGAATATTTTTAATTATTGGGGACACCTATTACCATAGAGCAACACAAACATGCCAAAATTCAATAATACATGAAAAGAGACTTCAGAAAATAATCTTCCATGTAAGATATTACATTTATTAGCTGAAATCCGCTTAATGCTTTGGAAGAAAATTTGGTTCGTTGATTCCTAGATGTGGATGGATCAAATGCCTTTGTACTTTTCAGAATTTGCCTTTCGTTTCGTTATCTTTCCCGCACTCTACCATAGCCGCTACAAAGGGGTCCGTCTGAAATAGTGTCTTCTGCTTCTTTTGTGATAGTTTTTCCATATCATTGGAGGAGGCCCGTGGAAAATGATGATGATCATCATCATTATCATCATTGGGAAAGCTGTGTGAAATACTATTTCTCGGTTGTTGTTGTCTTTCTCCTTGTTAATTCTATTTTTTTAATATTTGAAATCGTTAAAACTCTCAAGACCATGAAGAATTGGAAGCCATGACTGACTGACTAATAATACTACATAGCAAATTAGATGAATGAAGGAAGCACTAATGATAATAATGGAAGAAAAGGAAATCCTATCACACACTATGGGGAATGCACAATTTGAAAAATAACGAGGTATTCGCATTCTTCCTCGTCTTGGTAGTTGTGGCCAACTGATTTGCTATGTAGTATTATCAGTTCTTCATCGTCTTGGCAGTTGTGGCCATCTTGTCCTCCATCTCACAAAGGATTAATACTACCAAAATCAAATTTAAAAAAAAATGAAACTAGCAAGGAGAACGACTACAATAACCAGAGGTCGTATTTCATGCAGCTTTTCGGAAGATGATCATCATCATCGTTTACCCGCGCCTCCTCCAATGAACATGGAAAATCTATCACAAAAGAAGCAGAAGAAACTATTTCAGATGGATCCCTTTGTAGGAGCTATGAAAGAGTGCGGAAAAGATAATGAAAGAAAAGGGAAGTATAAAGGTTTTGTATCTTCATCTAAGATTCTGAAAAGCACAAAAGCATCGGAGATATCTTCATCTAAGATTCAACAAACCAATTTCTTTCCAAACCATAAAGTAGATTTCAACTTACAAATGTAATATCGTAAAGGAAATATTATTTTCTGAATTTTTTTCCATATATTATTGAATTTTGGCATGTTTGTGTTGCTTTGTGATAATAGCTGTGTCCAATAAAATAAATATTTAAGGTGAAGTTATTTTTTATTGAAAACAAATGATTTTGATTCTGAAACATTAAGGGATGAGTAATATGTGTATCTAATGTAAGAGCTGCCTGAAGGTGTAGTCTTTGTCAAATGTTGTTAGAATAGTTTGTTCTAATAGTAACTAAACAAAATGAATTAAAAAAATTGCATAAAATGTTGCTCTCTGCATTTGAAATTGTTTATTAGAGTCTTTTCAGAATCTTTATTGTAAGGGAAGTTTAGACTCAAGAGAACTCAATACAAGTCTACTAAGTCTTGGTCACTTACAAGGGCCATTTCTAATCAGAAAAATAACATATAATTAAGCATGAATTGACTTAGATTTATTCTAGGATTGCAGATTTTTAATGAATCTTAAAGAATAGACTTCCTTGGGAAATAAATAATCAGTGTTAATAAGAAGAAAAGTTTTTTTTTTTTCAGACATATATGAAAAATTAGTCCTTGTTTCAAAGAATTAGTAGATTTTTAGTAAGAAAAGTTGATTCTTTTTTCCCAGGTACATACTGCACTCAGAACTTCAATAAATTCAACAAGTTATCTGACCACCACCTAATTGCTATCCCATTGCACTGGATTGCTCTCCTTTTCCGGTAGTGTGATCTACAGATTGTACACATTTGGGAGCCGCGGTTTTTTTTTTCCTAAGCATAGATTGTATGTCTATGAATAAACAATTTCAAATGCAGAACATTTTATGCAATTTTTGTAATTCATTTAGCATACACAAAATAAAATGCAGATCATTTTATGCAATTTTCGTAATTCATTTTGCTTAGAATTTGTTTTTCCAAGAATTTAGAATATCTGTTAGAGTAACTGCTTCAACCGTTTTTATTTCCTTTGACGAGTTTAGATACTCATATTACTTATTCCTTAGTGTTTCAGAATCCGAATCATCTTTTTACATAAAAAATAACTTCACCCTGAATATTTTTATTATTGGACAACAAATACATTTTAAAATTCAATAAGAAATGGAAAGAGTCTTGACAAAATAATCTTTCCATTAAGATGTTACATTTATAACCTGAAATTCACTATGCTTTGGAAAAAAATTGGTTCGATGGATCCTAGATGAGGATGGATCGAAAGCATTTGCGATTTTCATTATCTTTCCCGCATTCTACCGTAGCTGCTACAAAGGGATGCCTCTAAAATAGTTTCATCTGCTACTTCAGTGATAGCTTTTCCATATTCCTTGGATCAAGCGGTGGAAGATGATGATGATCATGATCATCCTTGGGAAAGCACAGTGAAATATTACTTCTGGTTGTTGTAGTCGTTCTCCTTACTAATTCCTTTTTTTGACATATGAAACTGTTACTTCCGTATAGGAAGTCAGATGAATGAAGCTACAGTGAAGAAAGATCATCATCATATACATTACTTAGCCTATTGTATTAAGCTTTCATATTGAACCGTTCTTATGAATTTTATATACTTTCCAAAATTTAATAGTGACATAGAGGCATGGAATGAATACTATCTTCTTTATCCACCAATATTTCATATTCAATTTCGTTTCTAATTTTTAGTTTCAATTTTCACTTCAGTCTTGGACATATTATACATTCCTTTATTATTTCTATTTTGTATGATTCTGATCATACTGTATAAATTATGAGGCTAGATGTGTTTATTTGATATCTATTATAGGTTTAAAAAACTCAAAGAGCTATAATAGTTTCTAGTAGCTACAGATGTGTAGTAATAATGCTAAAGCATCCTCCTCCTTGATGAAATTTTGCGCTCTTTTTTCACTCTTATTATTTGTTAAGTTTCACCAGATATTAAGTTCTAGTGTGGAATATGACTAGAGATAAATGTTTGATACCTCATTTCCAAAATGTCCATATTCGTTAGAAAAATCAGAAATGCTTCATTAAGGACTTTGTATAAATTCAACTTGGAAGAGGGTATTGGACAACTATTGAGAATTTTATGTCATCCTTATGAGGTTAATTTTCTCATCTATTCTCAGGCCATCAATTTATGAAATTTTCTATAATTTTTCAATTGATATCAACTCTATGTATTTGAAGTCTTTTTTACCAAGGTTTTCATTTATTTTTTTCATAATTTTATGTTTTGGTAAAACTATTGAAATTATGATTATTTCTAACTCAATTCTATAATGGTATTGAAGAATGCAAAATAATTGAAACTTGAAAGTTCGATTTGATAAAAATAATTAATAATTATTATACTTTTAATGAATAAGATATTGAGTGTAATTTTACTTATAATCTTTTTCTAGAGACTCTATAATTATAAACACTTTAAAATCTCTTTGCAAATTATTTATTTGTTCACCCTCTAGTTTCTTAACTCCTTTCATAATGATTCCTTCCCAAATAAATGGCGAGTGAATTCAATTTCTTTCTCGAATTGATTGGTATTTAAATTGTTTAGATCTCATGATATCTTGCTAATAACCACAAAATGTAAAATTAAGTTATAAAATTTAGTTGATACAATGGGATTAATTATAATCCATATTAATAAAAAAAATTCAATCCATATGAAAATTAATTTCATAGAAGGGTAGTTGAGCACCATTAATGTTTTTAGTCGGATTTTTTTAGTATTTTTTTTTTTTTTTTGGTGTTTTTTTGAGATAATTTTTTTATATTTCAGGATTTGATCTTTCAATATGAATATGAATATAGAAATTTTTAAATGTTCTCATCCAAAATCTCAATCTGGGTTGGGGGCAAAGGAGGGGGAAGGAGGTAAGGGATAACCCCTTGCAAGGTTAGGGGGATTTTCCTCCAATAGGGTTTTGGGGAAACAATTTTGAAATTCTCATTTTATTTATAATCTATTGTAAATCTTGACCATTTATTATTAGGTCATATATCTAACAATAGATATATTGTGTCCTATGATTTCCTTATATGAAATCCCTATTTTATAAGGGTATTTTATTATGGATATGTATTATGATGTATATTGAGAGTCTAATACCCATTGAGTTGCTCCTAGGTATTCATTAGTTATACTTTTGTGAGAAGGTTGTTGCAAAAGTATATAGTAATCTATTATTGTTTTCCAAATAATATATTCGATAAATTTTAGAGTGTGGGGTTTTTCTCTTGAAACAATTTTCCGCATGTAAATCATTATGTTGTGGTATGCATGTTGTTTATGTCTATTTCTATAATTTTTGTAAAGATCTCAAAAATTTTATAGAACCCTCCTATCAAGATTAGTGTAGGAAATTGCTCCACTACCTTAACTTTATAAGGTGTTGAGTTTGATCTATAATGCTTTGAAAAAAAAGATAAACTAGTTTGAAAACTTGCCATATGTATAAAAGAGTGGAAAGTTAGTTTGAAAGCTATTATTGGAATTATTTCCCAAATCGGCTTTATTGATGAGCATACATACATAATTGTTGTTTCAAACCATATTCTCTTGTTATACATAATCTTTGTTGGAAACCATGTTCTCTTTGTTATATTAAGATTAGCGTTTTTTACGGATCTATGAATAAGAAATGGATTTTGAAGTATTTCTTGTTATTTCTCTTATTTATCATTATTTATCATGGTTTTCTTCACATTCAAAATAGTCAATCTTGTGGATTTCCAATATAAGGGAGGTGGTATATACCTTTCATTTGTAACATAGGTAGGTACCTCTCACAAGTCCTTTATTAGAAACCATATATAGATCCAAAAACAGATCATCAGAAATCATTAACTATAAAAAAAATCCATTTCCATCCATTTTAATTTCCAACAACTTTAAAAGCGCGTGATAGGAATTAGCTCTCCCGTATAAATTTCTCATCTACTGTACCCTCATTCATCCAAGTTGCTATATATTATGAATCAGTGAGTCAGTAGCTCCTGCAATATAGTATAATGTGGTTTGTGCTGAAGAGGGTGAGAATTCAATGGATATTGGTTTAGGGTTTCACTTTACTGACGCCCCTTTTCCATTTCCTCCTGTTAAGTTAGAACCTGTTCCTCCGCCATCATTCTTCAGCTTAGTTACTGTTTCTCCCATTGTCCCAAAATTCGGCAGGTAAATAGATTTCTTCGGAAAAGCCAGATTGATTTAATTTCTTATTTTTTTGATGTATCTTACTCTAAGATTTTCTTTACCTGCAGATGAAAAATGGGACATGGGCATCCCCACGATCAGGATGATTTGCAGGAGGATTTTACTTAGTGGATTGTTGAGGATGAGCAATGAACAAGTGGACGATGGTATTAAAAGAAGGCTCAGATTGTCAGGATAACAATAAGCACTACAGTGGATTTTGTATGTGTACTTTCCACCATTTACTGACTGTTGATTTTGTGTGTATTTTCTTCGTAGCCATTTTCATTTTCCGATTGTCATAAATTGTTGATCTGTGTTCCCCATCAAAGATTTACAAGCTGTGGATTATATCTATGCCATCAAAATTTATTTATTCTACTAAACTTTTTTATTAATATTTTGTAATTTTTACACAGAATTCAAAGAGCATAGTAGAGGAAAGAATCCTGGGAAGAAAACCTCTGGTCACATCTCATAAAATAAACCTATAGTATCTAACAGATCAGTTTATACACCCTGCCCAAAAACACATACAAAATGCGGTATCAGTTTTGCATAGAGCCCATATGACAATTTGTCAAAAAAACCCATCAGATAATTTTCAAATGTAGACACCACATCTGCTATCAGTGGAAAAAGATAAAATTTTCCAAAGCCCTATGCCAAATCCCATGAGCCAAAACCCTTCCTGCCAAAAAAGAAAGTATCAAAAAAACTTTGAAAAAACACTATTGTATCAAATACCATGAGCTCGAACTCTCCTCCAGACAAGGAACATGAATACTTGAAAGGGGAATAATTATCATCATAAAATTTTACATCAACTTTACTCAAGAAAATCACATAACTATTACTGCAAACCTTCCCATACCCTAGAAGGAATTTCCTCAAAACCCACCTCTCGCTGATTGGCATTGCTATCAATGGCTAAATTTGCCAAATAATCCGCAATCTTAATAACTTCTTTGTAACAATGGGATACCAAAAAAGATTCAAACAATTCTAATTTTTGTAAAATGGGATCAAGTATATACTGCAAATTCCAACAATTCGATTTCTTTTTCATAACACATTGAATAATCACCATAGAATCGCCTTCAATTATCAAGTCCTTAATTCCCAAAGAGATTGCCATATCCAAACCAAAAGACAAAGCATGAAATTCCGCATAATTGTTATTTTTAAAGCCAATAGCATGACACTTAGCTCGAATAAAATTTGCATTGTGATCATAAATTACCATGCCCATCCCAGCCAACCCAGGGTTACCATGAGAGGCCCCATCAAAATTCGGTTTAAAGTGCCCCTATGGAGGAGGTTTCCATCTAGAAGAGCATCTCTTACCTTTTGCATCATTCTTTTTAAAAATTGAACCATGAGAGGGTAAAACTGACAGCATCTTCCAAACTCTAGTAACTCTACTCTTCCAGTGCAAAAAAGATGTAAGATTTTCTAAATTCTTATAAATAAACAATAAAGCAACCTCAGAGATTGAAGACTCAATTTTTAATAGAACCTCGGACATAGGAGACCTTGTTTTTTTAAATATCCTGTTATTTCTCTCTAGCCAGACATTCCAAATCACAATAGATGGAGATATGATCCAAAGGCATGCATAAAAAGATGAGGCAAACATAAAGGGCCAAGATCTAAAATGGGAAATGATATCCTTACCAATAACAAAGGAAATAATTAACTTCTCAAACAACCACTGCTAACATTCATAACCATAATCACAATGTAGGAATAGGTGTGAAGAAGATTCCAAATTTTTGTTACAAAGGACACAAGGGAAAACAGTAGTAATAGCAAGCCTGTCTAGTCTCATACCTGTAAGGACTCTGTCCTGAACTACCAACCAACCAAAGGCTCTAGCTTTAGGAAGACAAGCCGAATGCCAAAACAACTTATAAGGCCAAGATGATAAATCTTTAGCAACCATAAGAGAGTTGTAACCATCTTTAATAGTGTACTTACCAGAAATATTCTTTGTCCAAATAAGTTCATCCTCAGAATTAGAAAGAAATACAATTCTATCCCCCAAAATTTTCTCAAAATCTAATTTCATGCTTTGATCAACATCTAAGAAATCAACCGACTTCCATCTAGCTAGCTTTGATCTGGTTTAGTTTTATTTTATTGTTTCAGTTGATCAATAGCTAGTTTTAATAGCTACTCAGTTACTATCGATCAACTATAAATAAATAATTATTTTAAGGCTGCATTTTAAGATTACCTTTAAAAATCATTTTCTGTGTAAAGATTCAGAAACATATTGAAAAGTTAATTCAAAATTGATTTTAATGTATTTTACAATTCATTCTTGATTAGCATAGGTCTTGCTATGGTTTAATTATGAGGAGAATATAATATAAATTATATAGAGTATTATAGTTTTTATGAATTGTTATTATTATTCTTTCATAGTATCCTCTAATTGATGGACCCATATTTAAATTTTTCTTTATATATTATTAAAAAACTTTAAATATTTTTCTTTTTATTTTAATAGTGCCGAAAGGAAGCTCTCGTGGTGCATCTAAATATTAGCCCTCAACAAATAAACATTTGCTTTAAGAATAGGAGGACCAGGTAATAATCTTTACCCATTTACCACTCATTTCATGAGTATAATATAATTTGAGAAAGAAAATCATGGTGTTTTAAGCATTCGTAATACTGCCAACACTTATACAAAGAACGTTTGGAGAAATTTTTGAAGAGATTATCATACATATTACACTGATTTTTGAAAATCTAAAGCCCTTGAATAGATCAAATAAGTCAATTCATGCTTCATTATTAGAAATGGCCCTTGTCAGTGGCCAAGATTTAGTAAACTGTTGGTTGAGTTCTCTAGAGTCTAATCTTCTTTTATAATAAAGTTTGTAAAAAATGTTCTAACAAACAATTTCAAACATTTCGGGCAGAACATTTTATTTTTGCTTAAAAGATTTTGTTTTTTTAAATTTAAAGTTTTTGTTAGAGTAAATGTATCAACTGGTTTTACTTCCTTGAACAGTTTCTTCTGCTAGCATAAATTATTTAGGGTTTTTGTTAGAGTACACATTTCAACCATTTTTACATCCTTTGAACAGTTTCACAGCATTTGACAACCACAACTCTTGTATTACTCATTCCTTGTTGTGTAGATTCAAAGTCATCTTTTTACCTTAAAAAAATAACTTCACCTTGAATATTTTTTATTATTGAGGACACCTATTACCATAAAGCAACACAAACATGCCAAAATTCAATGATACATGAAAAGAGACTTCAGAAAATATTCTTCCATGTAAGATATTACATTTATTAGCTGAAATCCGCTTAATGCTTTGAAAGAAAATTGGTTCGTTGATTCCTAGATGTGGATGGATCAAATGCCTTTGTTCTTTTCAGAAGTTGCCTTTCGTTTCGTTATCTTTCCCGCACTCTACCATAGCCGCTACAAAGGGGTCCGTCTGAAATAGTGTCTTCTGCTTCTTTTGTGATAGTTTTTCCATATCAATGGAGGAGGCCCATCAAAAATGATGATGATGATGATCATTATCATCCTTGGGAAAGCTCTCTGAAATACTATTTCTCGGTTGTTGTTGTCTTTCTCCTTGTTAATTCTATTTTTTTTAATATTTGAAATTGTTAAAACTCTCAAGACGATGAAGAATTGGAAGCCATGACTGACTGACTAATAATACTACATAGCAAATCAATCAGATGAATGAAGGAAGAACTAATGATAATAATGGAAGAAAGGGAACTCCTATCACACGCAATGGGGAATGCACAATTTGAAAAATAATGAGGTATTTGCATTCTTCATCATCTTGGTAGTTGTGGCCATCTGATTTACTATGTAGTATTATCAGTTCTTCATCGTCTTGGCAGTTGTGGCCATCTTGTCCTCCACCTCCCAAAGGATTAATACTACAAATTTCAAATGTCAAAAAAGATGGAATTAGCAAGGAGCCGCAGGTTTTTTTTTCCTAAGCATAGATTGTATTTCTATGAATAAACAATTTCAAATGCAAAACATTTTATGCAATTTTCGTAATTCATTTAGCATACACAATTTCAAATGCAGAAAATTTTATGCAATTTTTGTAATTCATTTTGCTTAGAATTTTTTTTTCCAAGAATTTAGAATATGTGTTAGAGTAAGTACTTCAACCGTTTTCATTTCCTTTGATGAGTTTTTGTTAGTGCAAACTATTCTAATAACATTTGACAATGACTACACCTTCACCACAGCTCCTGCATTAAATACTCATATTACTTATTCCTTAGTGTTTCAGAATCTGAATCATCTTTTTACATAAAAAATAACTTAACCCTGAATATTTTTATTATTGGACAACAAATACATGTTAAAATTCAATAAGAAATGGAAAGAGACTTGACAAAATAATCTTTCCATTAAGATGTTACATTTATAACCTAAAATTCACTGTTCTTTGAAAAAAAATTGGTTTGATAGATCCTAGATGAGGATGGATCGAATGCATTTGCGCTTTTCATTATCTTTCCGGCACTCTACCATAGCTGCTACAAAGGGATATCTCTGAAATAGGTTCATCTTCTACGTCAGTGATAGCTTTTCCATATTCCTTCGATCAAGCGGTGAAAGATGATGATGATGATGATCATCATCCTTGGGAAAGCACAGTGAAAACTTGCAATATGTATAAAAGAGAGGAAAGCTAGTTTGAAAGCTATTATTGGAATTATTTCCCAAATCCGCTTTATTGATGAGCATACATACATAATTGTTGTTCCAAACCATATTCTCTTGTTATACATAATCTTTGTTGGAAATCTTGTTCTCTTTGTTATATTAAGATTAGCGTTTTTGACAGATCTATGAATAAGAAATGGATTTTGAAGTATTTCTTGTTATTTCTCTTATTTATCATTATTTATCATGGTTTTCTTCACACACAAAATAGTCAATATTGTGGATTTCCAATATAAAGGAGGTGGTATATACCTTTCATTTGTAGCCTAGGTAGATACCTCTCACAAGTCCTTTATTAGAAACCATCTATAGATCCAAAAACAGATCATCAGAAATCATTAACTATAAAAAAGAATCCATTTCCATCCATTTTAAGTTCCAATAACTTTAAAAGCGCGTGATAGGAATCGGCTCTCCCCTTTAAATTTCTCATCTACTATATCCTCATTCATCCAAGTTGCTATATATTATGAATCAGTGAGTCATTAGCTCCTGCAATATAGTATAATGTGGTTTGTGCTGAAGAGGGTTAGAATTCAATGGATATTGGTTTAGGGTTTCACTTTACTGACGCCCCTTTTCCATTTCCTCCTGTTAAGTTAGAACCTTTTCCCCCGCCATCATTCTCCAGCTTAGTTACTGTTTCTCCCATTGTCCCAAAATTCGGCAGGTAAATAGATTTCTTCCAAAAAGTCAGATTGATTTGATTTCTTATTTTTTGATGTATCTTACTCTAAGATTTTCTCTAAGATTTTCTTTACCTCCAGATTAAAAATGGGACATGGGCATCCCCACGGTCAGGATGATTTGGAGGAGCATTTTACTTAATGGATTGTTCGGGATGAGAAATGAACAAGTGGACGATGGTATTAAAAGAGGGCTCAGATTGTCAGGATAACAATAAGCACTACAGTGGATTTTGTATGTGTACTTTCGACCATTTACTGACTGTTGATTTTGTGTGTATTTTCCTCGTACCCATTTTCATTTTCCGATTGTCATAAATTGTTGATCTGTGTTCCCCATCAAAGATTTACAAGCTGTGGATTATATCTATGCCATCAAAATTTATTTTGTTAATGTTGGATCTGGTTTAGTTTTATTTTATTGTTTCAGTTGATCAATAGCTAGTTTTAATAGCTACTCAGTTACTATGGATCAACTATAAATAAATAATTATTTTAGGGCTGGATTTTAAGATTACCTTTAAAAATCATTTTCTGTGTAAAGGTTCAGAAACATATTGAAAAGTTAATTCAAAATTGATTTTAATGTATTTTACAATTCATTCTTGATCAGCATAGATCTTGCTATGGTTCAATTATCAGGAGAATATAATATAGATTATATAGAGTATTATAGTTTTCATGAATTGTTATTATTATTCTTTATGAGAGCACAAGTCTATACTAATATTTCATTGGGTAAGAAAGGAAATGTGAGAGCTATCTATTTTGTCAAAATTGTCCCATACCCACTTCAAACTTTATATCATGCCTCAAATGATTTAAACCTTGATAAATGATATAATACAAAAGTAAATTATTTACATAATTTTACAATAAATATTAATAGTATCCTCTAATTGATGGACCGATATTTAAATTTTTCTTTTATGTATTATTAAAAAACTTTAATTATTTTCCTTTTTATTTTAACAGTACTGAAAGGAAGCTCTCCCGATGCATCTAAATATCAGCCCTCAACAAATAAACATTTGCTTTAAGAATAGGAGGACCAGGCAATAATCTTTACCCGTTTACCACTCATTTCATGAGTATAATATAATTTGAGAAAGAAAATCATGGTGTTTTAAGCAAATACTGTCGACACTTATACAAAGAATGTTTGGACAAATTTTTGAAGAGATTATCATACATATTACATTGATTTTTGAAAATCTGGAGCCCTTGAATAGATCGAATAAGTCAATTCATGCTTCATTATTAGAAATGGCCCTTGTCAGTGGCCGAGATTTAGTAAACTGTTGGTTGAGTTCTCTCGAGTCTAATCTTCTTTTATAATAAAGTTTGTAAAAGATGTTCTGATAAACAATTTCAAACATTTCGGGCAGAACATTTTATTTTGCTTAAAAGATTTTTTTAAAAAAAATTTAAAGTTTTTGTTAGAGTAAATGTATCAACTGGTTTTACTTCCTTGAACATTTTCTGCTAGCGCAAACTATTTAGGGTTTTTGTTAGAGTACACATTTCAACCATTTTTACATCCTTTGAACAGTTTCACAGCATTTGACAACCACAACTCTTGTATTACTCATTCCTTGCTGTGTAGAATCAAAGTCATCTTTTTACATTAAAAAAATAACTTCACCTTGAATATTTTTAATTATTGGGGACACCTATTACCATAGAGCAACACAAACATGCCAAAATTCAATAATACATGAAAAGAGACTTCAGAAAATAATCTTCCATGTAAGATATTACATTTATTAGCTGAAATCCGCTTAATGCTTTGGAAGAAAATTTGGTTCGTTGATTCCTAGATGTGGATGGATCAAATGCCTTTGTACTTTTCAGAATTTGCCTTTCGTTTCGTTATCTTTCCCGCACTCTACCATAGCCGCTACAAAGGGGTCCGTCTGAAATAGTGTCTTCTGCTTCTTTTGTGATAGTTTTTCCATATCATTGGAGGAGGCCCGTGGAAAATGATGATGATCATCATCATTATCATCATTGGGAAAGCTGTGTGAAATACTATTTCTCGGTTGTTGTTGTCTTTCTCCTTGTTAATTCTATTTTTTTAATATTTGAAATCGTTAAAACTCTCAAGACCATGAAGAATTGGAAGCCATGACTGACTGACTAATAATACTACATAGCAAATTAGATGAATGAAGGAAGCACTAATGATAATAATGGAAGAAAAGGAAATCCTATCACACACTATGGGGAATGCACAATTTGAAAAATAACGAGGTATTCGCATTCTTCCTCGTCTTGGTAGTTGTGGCCAACTGATTTGCTATGTAGTATTATCAGTTCTTCATCGTCTTGGCAGTTGTGGCCATCTTGTCCTCCATCTCACAAAGGATTAATACTACCAAAATCAAATTTAAAAAAAAATGAAACTAGCAAGGAGAACGACTACAATAACCAGAGGTCGTATTTCATGCAGCTTTTCGGAAGATGATCATCATCATCGTTTACCCGCGCCTCCTCCAATGAACATGGAAAATCTATCACAAAAGAAGCAGAAGAAACTATTTCAGATGGATCCCTTTGTAGGAGCTATGAAAGAGTGCGGAAAAGATAATGAAAGAAAAGGGAAGTATAAAGGTTTTGTATCTTCATCTAAGATTCTGAAAAGCACAAAAGCATCGGAGATATCTTCATCTAAGATTCAACAAACCAATTTCTTTCCAAACCATAAAGTAGATTTCAACTTACAAATGTAATATCGTAAAGGAAATATTATTTTCTGAATTTTTTTCCATATATTATTGAATTTTGGCATGTTTGTGTTGCTTTGTGATAATAGCTGTGTCCAATAAAATAAATATTTAAGGTGAAGTTATTTTTTATTGAAAACAAATGATTTTGATTCTGAAACATTAAGGGATGAGTAATATGTGTATCTAATGTAAGAGCTGCCTGAAGGTGTAGTCTTTGTCAAATGTTGTTAGAATAGTTTGTTCTAATAGTAACTAAACAAAATGAATTAAAAAAATTGCATAAAATGTTGCTCTCTGCATTTGAAATTGTTTATTAGAGTCTTTTCAGAATCTTTATTGTAAGGGAAGTTTAGACTCAAGAGAACTCAATACAAGTCTACTAAGTCTTGGTCACTTACAAGGGCCATTTCTAATCAGAAAAATAACATATAATTAAGCATGAATTGACTTAGATTTATTCTAGGATTGCAGATTTTTAATGAATCTTAAAGAATAGACTTCCTTGGGAAATAAATAATCAGTGTTAATAAGAAGAAAAGTTTTATTTTTTTCAGACATATATGAAAAATTAGTCCTTGTTTCAAAGAATTAGTAGATTTTTAGTAAGAAAAGTTGATTCTTTTTTCCCAGGTACATACTGCACTCAGAACTTCAATAAATTCAACAAGTTATCTGACCACCACCTAATTGCTATCCCATTGCACTGGATTGCTCTCCTTTTCCGGTAGTGTGATCTACAGATTGTACACATTTGGGAGCCGCGGGTTTTTTTTTCCTAAGCATAGATTGTATGTCTATGAATAAACAATTTCAAATGCAGAACATTTTATGCAATTTTTGTAATTCATTTAGCATACACAAAATAAAATGCAGATCATTTTATGCAATTTTCGTAATTCATTTTGCTTAGAATTTGTTTTTCCAAGAATTTAGAATATCTGTTAGAGTAACTGCTTCAACCGTTTTTATTTCCTTTGACGAGTTTAGATACTCATATTACTTATTCCTTAGTGTTTCAGAATCCGAATCATCTTTTTACATAAAAAATAACTTCACCCTGAATATTTTTATTATTGGACAACAAATACATTTTAAAATTCAATAAGAAATGGAAAGAGTCTTGACAAAATAATCTTTCCATTAAGATGTTACATTTATAACCTGAAATTCACTATGCTTTGGAAAAAAATTGGTTCGATGGATCCTAGATGAGGATGGATCGAAAGCATTTGCGATTTTCATTATCTTTCCCGCATTCTACCGTAGCTGCTACAAAGGGATGCCTCTAAAATAGTTTCATCTGCTACTTCAGTGATAGCTTTTCCATATTCCTTGGATCAAGCGGTGGAAGATGATGATGATCATGATCATCCTTGGGAAAGCACAGTGAAATATTACTTCTGGTTGTTGTAGTCGTTCTCCTTACTAATTCCTTTTTTTGACATATGAAACTGTTACTTCCGTATAGGAAGTCAGATGAATGAAGCTACAGTGAAGAAAGATCATCATCATATACATTACTTAGCCTATTGTATTAAGCTTTCATATTGAACCGTTCTTATGAATTTTATATACTTTCCAAAATTTAATAGTGACATAGAGGCATGGAATGAATACTATCTTCTTTATCCACCAATATTTCATATTCAATTTCGTTTCTAATTTTTAGTTTCAATTTTCACTTCAGTCTTGGACATATTATACATTCCTTTATTATTTCTATTTTGTATGATTCTGATCATACTGTATAAATTATGAGGCTAGATGTGTTTATTTGATATCTATTATAGGTTTAAAAAACTCAAAGAGCTATAATAGTTTCTAGTAGCTACAGATGTGTAGTAATAATGCTAAAGCATCCTCCTCCTTGATGAAATTTTGCGCTCTTTTTTCACTCTTATTATTTGTTAAGTTTCACCAGATATTAAGTTCTAGTGTGGAATATGACTAGAGATAAATGTTTGATACCTCATTTCCAAAATGTCCATATTCGTTAGAAAAATCAGAAATGCTTCATTAAGGACTTTGTATAAATTCAACTTGGAAGAGGGTATTGGACAACTATTGAGAATTTTATGTCATCCTTATGAGGTTAATTTTCTCATCTATTCTCAGGCCATCAATTTATGAAATTTTCTATAATTTTTCAATTGATATCAACTCTATGTATTTGAAGTCTTTTTTACCAAGGTTTTCATTTATTTTTTTCATAATTTTATGTTTTGGTAAAACTATTGAAATTATGATTATTTCTAACTCAATTCTATAATGGTATTGAAGAATGCAAAATAATTGAAACTTGAAAGTTCGATTTGATAAAAATAATTAATAATTATTATACTTTTAATGAATAAGATATTGAGTGTAATTTTACTTATAATCTTTTTCTAGAGACTCTATAATTATAAACACTTTAAAATCTCTTTGCAAATTATTTATTTGTTCACCCTCTAGTTTCTTAACTCCTTTCATAATGATTCCTTCCCAAATAAATGGCGAGTGAATTCAATTTCTTTCTCGAATTGATTGGTATTTAAATTGTTTAGATCTCATGATATCTTGCTAATAACCACAAAATGTAAAATTAAGTTATAAAATTTAGTTGATACAATGGGATTAATTATAATCCATATTAATAAAAAAAATTCAATCCATATGAAAATTAATTTCATAGAAGGGTAGTTGAGCACCATTAATGTTTTTAGTCGGATTTTTTTAGTATTTTTTTTTTTTTTTTGGTGTTTTTTTGAGATAATTTTTTTATATTTCAGGATTTGATCTTTCAATATGAATATGAATATAGAAATTTTTAAATGTTCTCATCCAAAATCTCAATCTGGGTTGGGGGCAAAGGAGGGGGAAGGAGGTAAGGGATAACCCCTTGCAAGGTTAGGGGGATTTTCCTCCAATAGGGTTTTGGGGAAACAATTTTGAAATTCTCATTTTATTTATAATCTATTGTAAATCTTGACCATTTATTATTAGGTCATATATCTAACAATAGATATATTGTGTCCTATGATTTCCTTATATGAAATCCCTATTTTATAAGGGTATTTTATTATGGATATGTATTATGATGTATATTGAGAGTCTAATACCCATTGAGTTGCTCCTAGGTATTCATTAGTTATACTTTTGTGAGAAGGTTGTTGCAAAAGTATATAGTAATCTATTATTGTTTTCCAAATAATATATTCGATAAATTTTAGAGTGTGGGGTTTTTCTCTTGAAACAATTTTCCGCATGTAAATCATTATGTTGTGGTATGCATGTTGTTTATGTCTATTTCTATAATTTTTGTAAAGATCTCAAAAATTTTATAGAACCCTCCTATCAAGATTAGTGTAGGAAATTGCTCCACTACCTTAACTTTATAAGGTGTTGAGTTTGATCTATAATGCTTTGAAAAAAAAGATAAACTAGTTTGAAAACTTGCCATATGTATAAAAGAGTGGAAAGTTAGTTTGAAAGCTATTATTGGAATTATTTCCCAAATCGGCTTTATTGATGAGCATACATACATAATTGTTGTTTCAAACCATATTCTCTTGTTATACATAATCTTTGTTGGAAACCATGTTCTCTTTGTTATATTAAGATTAGCGTTTTTTACGGATCTATGAATAAGAAATGGATTTTGAAGTATTTCTTGTTATTTCTCTTATTTATCATTATTTATCATGGTTTTCTTCACATTCAAAATAGTCAATCTTGTGGATTTCCAATATAAGGGAGGTGGTATATACCTTTCATTTGTAACATAGGTAGGTACCTCTCACAAGTCCTTTATTAGAAACCATATATAGATCCAAAAACAGATCATCAGAAATCATTAACTATAAAAAAAATCCATTTCCATCCATTTTAATTTCCAACAACTTTAAAAGCGCGTGATAGGAATTAGCTCTCCCGTATAAATTTCTCATCTACTGTACCCTCATTCATCCAAGTTGCTATATATTATGAATCAGTGAGTCAGTAGCTCCTGCAATATAGTATAATGTGGTTTGTGCTGAAGAGGGTGAGAATTCAATGGATATTGGTTTAGGGTTTCACTTTACTGACGCCCCTTTTCCATTTCCTCCTGTTAAGTTAGAACCTGTTCCTCCGCCATCATTCTTCAGCTTAGTTACTGTTTCTCCCATTGTCCCAAAATTCGGCAGGTAAATAGATTTCTTCGGAAAAGCCAGATTGATTTAATTTCTTATTTTTTTGATGTATCTTACTCTAAGATTTTCTTTACCTGCAGATGAAAAATGGGACATGGGCATCCCCACGATCAGGATGATTTGCAGGAGGATTTTACTTAGTGGATTGTTGAGGATGAGCAATGAACAAGTGGACGATGGTATTAAAAGAAGGCTCAGATTGTCAGGATAACAATAAGCACTACAGTGGATTTTGTATGTGTACTTTCCACCATTTACTGACTGTTGATTTTGTGTGTATTTTCTTCGTAGCCATTTTCATTTTCCGATTGTCATAAATTGTTGATCTGTGTTCCCCATCAAAGATTTACAAGCTGTGGATTATATCTATGCCATCAAAATTTATTTATTCTACTAAACTTTTTTATTAATATTTTGTAATTTTTACACAGAATTCAAAGAGCATAGTAGAGGAAAGAATCCTGGGAAGAAAACCTCTGGTCACATCTCATAAAATAAACCTATAGTATCTAACAGATCAGTTTATACACCCTGCCCAAAAACACATACAAAATGCGGTATCAGTTTTGCATAGAGCCCATATGACAATTTGTCAAAAAAACCCATCAGATAATTTTCAAATGTAGACACCACATCTGCTATCAGTGGAAAAAGATAAAATTTTCCAAAGCCCTATGCCAAATCCCATGAGCCAAAACCCTTCCTGCCAAAAAAGAAAGTATCAAAAAAACTTTGAAAAAACACTATTGTATCAAATACCATGAGCTCGAACTCTCCTCCAGACAAGGAACATGAATACTTGAAAGGGGAATAATTATCATCATAAAATTTTACATCAACTTTACTCAAGAAAATCACATAACTATTACTGCAAACCTTCCCATACCCTAGAAGGAATTTCCTCAAAACCCACCTCTCGCTGATTGGCATTGCTATCAATGGCTAAATTTGCCAAATAATCCGCAATCTTAATAACTTCTTTGTAACAATGGGATACCAAAAAAGATTCAAACAATTCTAATTTTTGTAAAATGGGATCAAGTATATACTGCAAATTCCAACAATTCGATTTCTTTTTCATAACACATTGAATAATCACCATAGAATCGCCTTCAATTATCAAGTCCTTAATTCCCAAAGAGATTGCCATATCCAAACCAAAAGACAAAGCATGAAATTCCGCATAATTGTTATTTTTAAAGCCAATAGCATGACACTTAGCTCGAATAAAATTTGCATTGTGATCATAAATTACCATGCCCATCCCAGCCAACCCAGGGTTACCATGAGAGGCCCCATCAAAATTCGGTTTAAAGTGCCCCTATGGAGGAGGTTTCCATCTAGAAGAGCATCTCTTACCTTTTGCATCATTCTTTTTAAAAATTGAACCATGAGAGGGTAAAACTGACAGCATCTTCCAAACTCTAGTAACTCTACTCTTCCAGTGCAAAAAAGATGTAAGATTTTCTAAATTCTTATAAATAAACAATAAAGCAACCTCAGAGATTGAAGACTCAATTTTTAATAGAACCTCGGACATAGGAGACCTTGTTTTTTTAAATATCCTGTTATTTCTCTCTAGCCAGACATTCCAAATCACAATAGATGGAGATATGATCCAAAGGCATGCATAAAAAGATGAGGCAAACATAAAGGGCCAAGATCTAAAATGGGAAATGATATCCTTACCAATAACAAAGGAAATAATTAACTTCTCAAACAACCACTGCTAACATTCATAACCATAATCACAATGTAGGAATAGGTGTGAAGAAGATTCCAAATTTTTGTTACAAAGGACACAAGGGAAAACAGTAGTAATAGCAAGCCTGTCTAGTCTCATACCTGTAAGGACTCTGTCCTGAACTACCAACCAACCAAAGGCTCTAGCTTTAGGAAGACAAGCCGAATGCCAAAACAACTTATAAGGCCAAGATGATAAATCTTTAGCAACCATAAGAGAGTTGTAACCATCTTTAATAGTGTACTTACCAGAAATATTCTTTGTCCAAATAAGTTCATCCTCAGAATTAGAAAGAAATACAATTCTATCCCCCAAAATTTTCTCAAAATCTAATTTCATGCTTTGATCAACATCTAAGAAATCAACCGACTTCCATCTAGCTAGCTTTGATCTGGTTTAGTTTTATTTTATTGTTTCAGTTGATCAATAGCTAGTTTTAATAGCTACTCAGTTACTATCGATCAACTATAAATAAATAATTATTTTAAGGCTGCATTTTAAGATTACCTTTAAAAATCATTTTCTGTGTAAAGATTCAGAAACATATTGAAAAGTTAATTCAAAATTGATTTTAATGTATTTTACAATTCATTCTTGATTAGCATAGGTCTTGCTATGGTTTAATTATGAGGAGAATATAATATAAATTATATAGAGTATTATAGTTTTTATGAATTGTTATTATTATTCTTTCATAGTATCCTCTAATTGATGGACCCATATTTAAATTTTTCTTTATATATTATTAAAAAACTTTAAATATTTTTCTTTTTATTTTAATAGTGCCGAAAGGAAGCTCTCGTGGTGCATCTAAATATTAGCCCTCAACAAATAAACATTTGCTTTAAGAATAGGAGGACCAGGTAATAATCTTTACCCATTTACCACTCATTTCATGAGTATAATATAATTTGAGAAAGAAAATCATGGTGTTTTAAGCATTCGTAATACTGCCAACACTTATACAAAGAACGTTTGGAGAAATTTTTGAAGAAATTATCATACATATTACACTGATTTTTGAAAATCTAAAGCCCTTGAATAGATCAAATAAGTCAATTCATGCTTCATTATTAGAAATGGCCCTTGTCAGTGGCCAAGATTTAGTAAACTGTTGGTTGAGTTCTCTAGAGTCTAATCTTCTTTTATAATAAAGTTTGTAAAAAATGTTCTAACAAACAATTTCAAACATTTCGGGCAGAACATTTTATTTTTGCTTAAAAGATTTTGTTTTTTTAAATTTAAAGTTTTTGTTAGAGTAAATGTATCAACTGGTTTTACTTCCTTGAACAGTTTCTTCTGCTAGCATAAATTATTTAGGGTTTTTGTTAGAGTACACATTTCAACCATTTTTACATCCTTTGAACAGTTTCACAGCATTTGACAACCACAACTCTTGTATTACTCATTCCTTGTTGTGTAGATTCAAAGTCATCTTTTTACCTTAAAAAAATAACTTCACCTTGAATATTTTTTATTATTGAGGACACCTATTACCATAAAGCAACACAAACATGCCAAAATTCAATGATACATGAAAAGAGACTTCAGAAAATATTCTTCCATGTAAGATATTACATTTATTAGCTGAAATCCGCTTAATGCTTTGAAAGAAAATTGGTTCGTTGATTCCTAGATGTGGATGGATCAAATGCCTTTGTTCTTTTCAGAAGTTGCCTTTCGTTTCGTTATCTTTCCCGCACTCTACCATAGCCGCTACAAAGGGGTCCGTCTGAAATAGTGTCTTCTGCTTCTTTTGTGATAGTTTTTCCATATCAATGGAGGAGGCCCATCAAAAATGATGATGATGATGATCATTATCATCCTTGGGAAAGCTCTCTGAAATACTATTTCTCGGTTGTTGTTGTCTTTCTCCTTGTTAATTCTATTTTTTTTAATATTTGAAATTGTTAAAACTCTCAAGACGATGAAGAATTGGAAGCCATGACTGACTGACTAATAATACTACATAGCAAATCAATCAGATGAATGAAGGAAGAACTAATGATAATAATGGAAGAAAGGGAACTCCTATCACACGCAATGGGGAATGCACAATTTGAAAAATAATGAGGTATTTGCATTCTTCATCATCTTGGTAGTTGTGGCCATCTGATTTACTATGTAGTATTATCAGTTCTTCATCGTCTTGGCAGTTGTGGCCATCTTGTCCTCCACCTCCCAAAGGATTAATACTACAAATTTCAAATGTCAAAAAAGATGGAATTAGCAAGGAGCCGCAGGTTTTTTTTTCCTAAGCATAGATTGTATTTCTATGAATAAACAATTTCAAATGCAAAACATTTTATGCAATTTTCGTAATTCATTTAGCATACACAATTTCAAATGCAGAAAATTTTATGCAATTTTTGTAATTCATTTTGCTTAGAATTTTTTTTTCCAAGAATTTAGAATATGTGTTAGAGTAAGTACTTCAACCGTTTTCATTTCCTTTGATGAGTTTTTGTTAGTGCAAACTATTCTAATAACATTTGACAATGACTACACCTTCACCACAGCTCCTGCATTAAATACTCATATTACTTATTCCTTAGTGTTTCAGAATCTGAATCATCTTTTTACATAAAAAATAACTTAACCCTGAATATTTTTATTATTGGACAACAAATACATGTTAAAATTCAATAAGAAATGGAAAGAGACTTGAAAAAATAATCTTTCCATTAAGATGTTACATTTATAACCTGAAATTCACTGTTCTTTGAAAAAAAATTGGTTTGATAGATCCTAGATGAGGATGGATCGAATGCATTTGCGCTTTTCATTATCTTTCCGGCACTCTACCATAGCTGCTACAAAGGGATATCTCTGAAATAGGTTCATCTTCTATGTCAGTGATAGCTTTTCCATATTCCTTCGATCAAGCGGTGAAAGATGATGATGATGATGATGATCATCCTTGGGAAAGCACAGTGAAAACTTGCAATATGTATAAAAGAGAGGAAAGCTAGTTTGAAAGCTATTATTGGAATTATTTCCCAAATCCGCTTTATTGATGAGCATACATACATAATTGTTGTTCCAAACCATATTCTCTTGTTATACATAATCTTTGTTGGAAATCCTGTTCTCTTTGTTATATTAAGATTAGCGTTTTTGACAGATCTATGAATAAGAAATGGATTTTGAAGTATTTCTTGTTATTTCTCTTATTTATCATTATTTATCATGGTTTTCTTCACACACAAAATAGTCAATATTGTGGATTTCCAATATAAAGGAGGTGGTATATACATTTCATTTGTAGCCTAGGTAGATACCTCTCACAAGTCCTTTATTAGAAACCATCTATAGATCCAAAAACAGATCATCAGAAATCATTAACTATAAAAAAGAATCCATTTCCATCCATTTTAAGTTCCAATAACTTTAAAAGCGCGTGATAGGAATCGGCTCTCCCCTTTAAATTTCTCATCTACTATATCCTCATTCATCCAAGTTGCTATATATTATGAATCAGTGAGTCATTAGCTCCTGCAATATAGTATAATGTGGTTTGTGCTGAAGAGGGTTAGAATTCAATGGATATTGGTTTAGGGTTTCACTTTACTGACGCCCCTTTTCCATTTCCTCCTGTTAAGTTAGAACCTTTTCCCCCGCCATCATTCTCCAGCTTAGTTACTGTTTCTCCCATTGTCCCAAAATTCGGCAGGTAAATAGATTTCTTCCAAAAAGTCAGATTGATTTGATTTCTTATTTTTTGATGTATCTTACTCTAAGATTTTCTCTAAGATTTTCTTTACCTCCAGATTAAAAATGGGACATGGGCATCCCCACGGTCAGGATGATTTGTAGGAGGATTTTACTTAATGGATTGTTCGGGATGAGAAATGAACAAGTGGACGATGGTATTAAAAGAGGGCTCAGATTGTCAGGATAACAATAAGCACTACAGTGGATTTTGTATGTGTACTTTTGACCATTTACTGACTGTTGATTTTGTGTGTATTTTCCTCGTACCCATTTTCATTTTCCGATTGTCATAAATTGTTGATCTGTGTTCCCCATCAAAGATTTACAAGCTGTGGATTATATCTATGCCATCAAAATTTATTTTGTTAATGTTGGATCTGGTTTAGTTTTATTTTATTGTTTCAGTTGATCAATAGCTAGTTTTAATAGCTACTCAGTTACTATGGATCAACTATAAATAAATAATTATTTTAGGGCTGGATTTTAAGATTACCTTTAAAAATCATTTTCTGTGTAAAGGTTCAGAAACATATTGAAAAGTTAATTCAAAATTGATTTTAATGTATTTTACAATTCATTCTTGATCAGCATAGATCTTGCTATGGTTCAATTATCAGGAGAATATAATATAGATTATATAGAGTATTATAGTTTTCATGAATTGCTATTATTATTCTTTATGAGAGCACAAGTCTATACTAATATTTCATTGGGTAAGAAAGGAAATGTGAGAGCTATCTATTTTGTCAAAATTGTCCCATACCCACTTCAAACTTTATATCATGCCTCAAATGATTTAAACCTTAATAAATGATATAATACAAAAGTAAATTATTTACATAATTTTACAATAAATATTAATAGTATCCTCTAATTGATGGACCGATATTTAAATTTTTCTTTTATGTATTATTAAAAAACTTTAATTATTTTCTTTTTTATTTTAACAGTACTGAAAGGAAGCTCTCCCGATGCATCTAAATATCAGCCCTCAACAAATAAACATTTGCTTTAAGAATAGGAGGACCAGGCAATAATCTTTACCCGTTTACCACTCATTTCATGAATATAATATAATTTGAGAAAGAAAATCATGGTGTTTTAAGCAAATACTGTCGACACTTATACAAAGAATGTTTGGACAAATTTTTGAAGAGATTATCATACATATTACATTGATTTTTGAAAATCTGGAGCCCTTGAATAGATCGAATAAGTCAATTCATGCTTCATTATTAGAAATGGCCCTTGTCAGTGGCCGAGATTTAGTAAACTGTTGGTTGAGTTCTCTCGAGTCTAATCTTCTTTTATAATAAAGTTTGTAAAAGATGTTCTGATAAACAATTTCAAACATTTCGGGCAGAACATTTTATTTTGCTTAAAAGATTTTTTTAAAAAAAATTTAAAGTTTTTGTTAGAGTAAATGTATCAACTGGTTTTACTTCCTTGAACATTTTCTGCTAGCGCAAACTATTTAGGGTTTTTGTTAGAGTACACATTTCAACCATTTTTACATCCTTTGAACAGTTTCACAGCATTTGACAACCACAACTCTTGTATTACTCATTCCTTGCTGTGTAGAATCAAAGTCATCTTTTTACATTAAAAAAATAACTTCACCTTGAATATTTTTAATTATTGGGGACACCTATTACCATAGAGCAACACAAACATGCCAAAATTCAATAATACATGAAAAGAGACTTCAGAAAATAATCTTCCATGTAAGATATTACATTTATTAGCTGAAATCCGCTTAATGCTTTGGAAGAAAATTTGGTTCGTTGATTCCTAGATGTGGATGGATCAAATGCCTTTGTACTTTTCAGAATTTGCCTTTCGTTTCGTTATCTTTCCCGCACTCTACCATAGCCGCTACAAAGGGGTCCGTCTGAAATAGTGTCTTCTGCTTCTTTTGTGATAGTTTTTCCATATCATTGGAGGAGGCCCGTGGAAAATGATGATGATGATCATCATTATCATCCTTGGGAAAGCTGTGTGAAATACTATTTCTCGGTTGTTATTGTCTTTCTCCTTGTTAATTGTATTTTTTTAATATTTGAAATCGTTAAAACTCTCAAGACCATGAAGAATTGGAAGCCATGACTGACTGACTAATAATACTACATAGCAAATTAGATGAATGAAGGAAGCACTAATGATAATAATGGAAGAAAAGGAAATCCTATCACACACTATGGGGAATGCACAATTTGAAAAATAACGAGGTATTCGCATTCTTCCTCGTCTTGGTAGTTGTGGCCAACTGATTTGCTATGTAGTATTATCAGTTCTTCATCGTCTTGGCAGTTGTGGCCATCTTGTCCTCCATCTCACAAAGGATTAATACTACCAAAATCAAATTTTAAAAAAAATGAAACTAGCAAGGAGAACGACTACAATAACCAGAGGTCGTATTTCATGCAGCTTTTCGGAAGATGATCATCATCATCGTTTACCTGCGCCTCCTCCAATGAAAATGGAAAATCTATCACAAAAGAAGCAGAAGAAACTGTTTCAGATGGATCCCTTTGTAGGAGCTATGAAAGAGTGCGGAAAAGATAATGAAAGAAAAGGGAAGTATAAAGGTTTTGTATCTTCATCTAAGATTCTGAAAAGCACAAAAGCATCAGAGATATCTTCATCTAAGATTCAACAAACCAATTTCTTTCCAAATCATAAAGTAGATTTCAACTTACAAATGTAATATGGTAAAGGAAATATTATTTTCTGAATTTTTTTCCATATATTATTGAATTTTGGCATGTTTGTGTTGCTTTATGATAATAGCTGTGTCCAATAATATAAATATTTAAGGTGAAGTTATTTTTTATTGAAAACAAATGATTTTGATTCTAAAACATTAAGGGATGAGTAATATGTGTATCTAATGTAAGAGCTGCCTGAAGGTGTAGTCTTTGTCAAATGTTGTTAGAATAGTTTGTTCTAATAGTAACTAAACAAAATGAATTAAAAAAATTGCATAAAATGTTGCTCTCTGCATTTGAAATTGTTTATTAGAGTCTTTTCAGAATCTTTATTGTAAGGGAAGTTTAGACTCAAGAGAACTCAATACAAGTCTACTAAGTCTTGGTCACTAACAAGGGCCATTCTAATCAGAAAAATAACATATAATTAAGCATGAATTGAGTTAGATTTATTCTAGGATTGCAGATTTTTAATGAATCTTAAAGAATAGACTTCCGTGGGAAATAAATAGAAAAGTTTTATTTTTTTCAGACATATATGAAAAATTAGTCCTTGTTTCAAAGAATTAGTAGATTTTTAGTAAGAAAAGTTGATTCTTTTTTCCCAGGTACATACTGCACTCAGAACTTCAATAAATTCAACAAGTTATCTGACCACCACCTAATTGCTATCCCATTGCACTGGATTGCTCTCCTTTTCCGGTAGTGTGATCTACAGATTGTACACATTTGGGAGCCGCGGGTTTTTTTTTCCTAAGCATAGATTGTATTTCTATGAATAAACAATTTCAAATGCAGAACATTTTATGCAATTTTTGTAATTCATTTAGCATACACAAAATAAAATGCAGAACATTTTATGCAATTTTCGTAATTCATTTTGTTTAGAATTTGTTTTTCCAAGAATTTAGAATATCTGTTAGAGTAAGTGCTTCAACCGTTTTTATTTCCTTTGACGAGTTTAGATACTCATATTACTTATTCCTTAGTGTTTCAGAATCTGAATCATCTTTTTACATAAAAAATAACTTCACCCTGAATATTTTTATTATTGGACAACAAATACATTTTAAAGTTCAATAAGAAATGGAAAGAGTCTTGACAAAATAATCTTTCCATTAAGATGTTACATTTATAACCTGAAATTCACTATGCTTTGGAAAAAAATTGGTTCGATGGATCCTAGATGAGGATGGATCGAAAGCATTTGCGATTTTCATTATCTTTCCCGCATTCTACCGTAGCTGCTACAAAGGGATGCCTCTAAAATAGTTTCATCTGCTACTTCAGTGATAGCTTTTCCATATTCCTTGGATCAAGCGGTGGAAGATGATCATGATCATGATCATCCTTGGGAAAGCACAGTGAAATATTACTTCTAGTTGTTGTAGTCGTTCTCCTTACTAATTCCTTTTTTTGACATATGAAACTGTTACTGCCGTATAGGAAGTCAGATGAATGAAGCTACAGTGAAGAAAGATCATCATCATATACATTACTTAGCCTATTGTATTAAGCTTTCATATTGAACCGTTCTTATGAATTTTATATACTTTCCAAAATTTAATAGTGACATAGAGGCATGGAATGAATACTATCTTCTTTATCCACCAATATTTCATATTCAATTTCGTTTCTAATTTTTAGTTTCAATTTTCACTTCATTCAATCCATGTAGAATTCGACATATTATACATTCCTTTATTATTTCTATTTTGTATGATTTTGATCATACTGTATAATTTATGAGGTTAGATGTGTTTATTTGATATCTATTATAGGTTTAAAAAACTCAAAGAGCAATAATAGTTTCTAGTAGCTAGAGATGTGTAGTAATAATGCTAAAGCGTCCTCCTCCTTGATGAAATTTTGTGCTCTTTTTTCACTCTTATTATTTGTTAAGTTTCACCAGATATTAAGTTCAAGTGTGGAATATGACTAGAGATAAATGTTTGATACCTCATTTCCAAAATGTCCATATTCATTAGAAAAATCAGAAATGCTTCATTAAGGACTTTGTATAAATTCAACTTGGAAGAGGGTATTGGACAACTATTGAGAATTTTATGTCATCCTTATGAGGTTAATTTTCTCATCTATTCTCAGGCCATCAATTTATGAAATTTTCTATAATTTTTCAATTGATATCAAATTTATGTATTTGAAGTCTTTTTTACCAAGGTTTTCATTTATTTTTTTCATAATTTTATGTTTTGGTAAAACTATTGAAATTATGATTATTTCTAACTCAATTCTATAATGGTATTGAAGAGTGCAAAATAATTGAAAATTGAAAGTTCGATTTGATGAAAATAATTAATAATTATTATACTTTTAATGAATAAGATATTGAGTGTAATTTTACTTATAATCTTTTTCTAGACTCTATAATTAAAAACACTTTAAAATCTCTTTGCAAATTATTTATTTGTTCACCCTCTAGTTTCTTTAACTCCTTTCATAATGATTCCTTCCCAAATACATGGCGAGTGAATTCAATTTCTTTCTCGAATTGATTGGTATTTAAATTGTTTAGATCTCATGATATCTTGCTAATAACCACAAAATGTAAAATTAAGCTATAAAATTTAGTTGATACAATGGGATTAATTATAATCCATATTAATAAAAAAAATTCAATCCATATGAAAATTAATTTCATAGAAGGGTAGTTGAGCACCATTAATGTTTTTAGTCGGATTTTTTTAGTATTTTTTTTTTTTTTTTTTTTTTTTTGAGATATTTTTTTTATATTTTAGGATTTGATCTTTCAATATGAATATGAATATAGAAATTTTTAAATGTTCTCATCCAAAATCTCAATCTGGGTTGGGGGCAAAGGAGGGGGAAGGAGGTCAGGGACAACCCCTTGCAAGGTTAGGGGGATTTTCCTCCAATGGGGTTTTGGGGAAACAATTTTGAAATTCACATTTTATTTATAATCTATTGTAAATCTTGACCATTTATTATTAGGTCATATATCTAGCAATAGATATATTGTGTGCTATGATTTCCTTATATGAAATCCCTATTTTATAAGGGCATTTTATTATGGATATGTATTATGATGTATATTGAGAGTCTAATACCCATTGAGTTGCTCCTAGGTATTCATTAGTTATACTTTTGTGAGAAGGTTGTTGCAAAAGTATATAGTAATCTATTATTGTTTTCCAAATAATATATTCGATAAATTTAAGAGTGTGGGGTTTTTCTCTTGAAACAATTTTCCGCATGTAAATCATTATGTTGTGGTATGCATGTTGTACTTTCGTGGATTTTGTATGTGTACTTTCGACCATTTACTGACTGTTGATTTTGTGTGTATTTTCGACAATAAGCACTACAGTGGATTTTGTATGTGTACTTTCGACCATTTACTGACTGTTGATTTTGTGTGTATTTTCTTCGTACCCATTTTCATTTTCCGATTGTCATAAATTGTTGATCTGTGTTCCCCATCAAAGATTTACAAGCTGTGGATTATATCTATGCCATCAAAATTTATTTTGTTAATGTTGGATCTGGTTTAGTTTTATTTTATTGTTTCAATTGATCAATAGCTAGTTTTAATAGCTACTCAGTTACTATGGATCAACTATAAATAAATAATTATTTTAGGGCTGGATTTTAAGATTACCTTTAAAAATCATTTTCTGTGTAAAGGTTCAGAAACATATTGAAATGTTAATTCAAAATTGATTTTAATGTATTTTACAATTCATTCTTGATCAGCATAGATCTTGCTATGGTTCAATTATGAGGAGAATATAATATAGATTATATAGAGTATTATAGTTTTCATGAATTGTTATTATTATTCTTTATGAGAGCACAAGTCTATACTAATATTTCATTGGGTAAGAAAGGAAATGTGAGAGCTATCTATTTTGTCAAAATTGTCCCATACGCACTTCAAACTTTATATCATGCCTCAAATGATTTAAACCTTAATAAATGATATAATACAAAAGTAAATTATTTACATAATTTTACAATAAATATTAATAGTATCCTCTAATTGATGGACCGATATTTAAATTTTTCTTTTATGTATTATTAAAAAACTTTAATTATTTTCCTTTTTATTTTAACAGTACTGAAAGGAAGCTCTCCCGATGCATCTAAATATCAGCCCTCAACAAATAAATAATTTTGCTTTAAGAATAGGAGGACCAGGTAATAATCTTTACCCGTTTACCACTCATTTCATGAGTATAATATAATTTGAGAAAGAAAATCATGGTGTTTTAAGCAAATACTGTCGACACTTATACAAAGAATGTTTGGACAAATTTTTGAAGAGATTATCATACATATTACATTGATTTTTGAAAATCTGGAGCCCTTGAATAGATCGAATAAGTCAATTCATGCTTCATTATTAGAAATGGCCCTTGTCAGTGGCCGAGATTTAGTATACTGTTGGTTGAGTTCTCTCGAGTCTAATCTTCTTTTATAATAAAGTTTGTAAAAGATGTTCTGATAAACAATTTCAAACATTTCGGGCAGAACATTTTATTTTGCTTAAGTTTTTGTTAGAGTAAATGTATCAACTGGTTTTACTTCCTTGAACAGTTTCTGCTAGCGCAAACTATTTAGGGTTTTTGTTAGAGTACACATTTCAACCATTTTTACATCCTTTGAACAGTTTCACAACATTTGACAACCGCAACTCTTGTATTACTCATTCCTTGCTGTGTAGAATCAAAGTCATCTTTTTACATTAAAAAAATAACTTCACCTTGAATATTTTTTATTATTGGGGACACCTATTACCATAGAGCAACACAAACATGCCAAAATTCAATAATACATGAAAAGAGACTTCAGAAAATAATCTTCCGTGTAAGATATTAGAAATGGCCCTTGTCAGTGACCCAGACTTAGTAAACTTGTATTGAGTTCTCTTGAGTCTAAACTTCCCTTACAATAAAGATTCTGAAAAGACTCTAATAAACAATTTCAAATGCAGACAGCAACATTTTATGCAATTTTTTTTAATTCATTTTGTTTAGTTTGTGTTAGAACCAACTATTCTAACAACATTTGACAAAGACTACACCTTCAGGCAACTCTTATATTAGATACACATATTACTCATCCCTTAATGTTTCAGAATCAAAATCATCTGTTTTCATTAAAAAATAACTTCACCTTAAATATTTATATTATTGGACACAGCTATTATAATAAAGCAACACAAACATGCCAAAATTCAATAATACATGAAAAAAAATTCAGAAAATAATATTTCCTTTACAATATTACATTTGTAAGTTGAAATCTACTTTATGGCTTAGAAAGAAATTGGTTTGTCAAATCTTAGATGAAGATATCTCCGATGCTTTTATGCTTTTCAGAATCTTAGATGAAGATACAAAACCTTTATATTTCCCTATTCTTTCATTATCTTTCCCGCACTCTTTCATAGCTGCTACAAAGGGATCCATCTGAAATAGTTTCTTCTGCTTCTTTTGTGACAGATTTTCCATGTTCATTGGAGGAGAAGCTGGTAAACGATGATGATGATCATCTTCCGGTAAGCTGCGTGAAATACTACTTCTTTTTATTGTAGTTGTTCTCCTTGCTAATTCCATCTTTTTTGACATTTGAAATTTGTAGTATTAATCCTTTGTGAGTTGGAGGACAAGATGGCCACAACTGCCAAGACGATGAAGAACTGATAATACTACATAGCAAATCAGATGGCCACAACTACCAAGATGATGAAGAATGCAAATACCTCATTATTTTTCAAATTGTGCATTCCCCATTGCGTGTGATAGGAGTTCCCTTTCTTCCATTATTATCATTAGTTCTTCCTTCATTCATCTGATTGATTTGCTATGATTGATTTGCTATGTAGTATTATTAGTCAGTCAGTCATGGCTTCCAATTCTTCATCGTCTTGAGAGTTTTAACAATTTCAAATATTAAAAAAAATAGAATTAACAAGGAGAAAGACAACAACAACCGAGAAATAGTATTTCAGAGAGCTTTCCCAAGGATGATAATGATCATCATCATCATCATTTTCGATGGGCCTCCTCCAATGATATGGAAAAACTATCACAAAAGAAGCAGAAGACACTATTTCAGACAGACCCCTTTGTAGCGGCTATGGTAGAGTGCGGGAAAGATAACGAAACGAAAGGCAAATTCTGAAAAGAACAAAGGCATTTGATCCATCCACATCTAGGAATCAACGAACCAATTTTCTTTCAAAGCATTAAGCGGATTTCAGCTAATAAATGTAATATCTTACATGGAAGAATATTTTCTGAAGTCTCTTTTCATGTATTATTGAATTTTGGCATGTCTGTGTTGCTTTATGGTAATAGGTGTCCTCAATAATAAAAAATATTCAAGGTGAAGTTATTTTTTTAAGGTAAAAAGATGAATTTGAATCTACACAACAAGGAATGAGTAATAAAAGAGTTGTGGTTGTCAAATGCTATGAAACTGTTCAAAGGATGTAAAAATGGTTGAAATGTGTACTCTAACAAAAACCCTAAATAGTTTACGCTAGCAGAAGCAACTGTTCAAGGAAGTAAAACCAGTTGATACATTTACTCTAACAAAAACTTTAAATTTAAAAAAAAAAAATCTTTCTAGGATTGCAGTTTTTTAATGAATCTTAAAGAAGAGACTTCCTTGGGAAATAAATAATCCGTCTAATATATATAATATTATTTTAAAAAGATTGTCCAAACATCCTTAGTAATTTCGTTGGGAAATATATATGTAATATATATAATATCCTTTTCAAAAGATTGTCAAGGTACTTGCACATATTTCTTCCTCTATTACTTCATATGACTGCCCTTTGTCCACACAAGAAGTACATGGTTTTCTTACTACACCAAGAGATTTTGATTATGTATTTGAATATTGATGTTATTTCCAACTCTTCAAGAGGCAATCGGTGGCAAGGTATGGGATGTGATATAAGTTTAACTGCTTGTATTCTTTTTCAATATCAATCTTGGCTTTTACTGTAAAGAGGCTCTCTTTATTATTATTGAAAATCTAAGTCAGACTAATTTGCCTCCTGCTTCAATTAGAAGATATATGTATCCTATTTGGTATTCTTGAAATTCTAATGATCCATCAATTCTCTTAAGGATGATCGTATCCGTTCTTGTTTTCTTTTCTTTAAAAATGTGGTCATTAAATATGAAATGTTTGTTATTCATATTTAAAAGATATTTATATAAAATCCATAGTCCAAAGCACTTCTTTTTATGATCTTTTACTTCCATTGCCCCCCATCCTTATTTCATAGAATTAGCAGATTTCTAATAAGATAAGTTTTATCTTTTTCAGACATATATGAAAAATTAGTCCTTGTTTCAAAGAATTAGTCGGATTTTAGTAAGAAAAGTTGATTCTTTTTTGCCAGGCACATACTGCACTCAGAAATTCAATAAATTCAAAAAGTTATCTGACCACCACCTAATTGCTTTATCTGACCACCACCTAATTGCTATCCCATTACACTGGATTGCTCTCCCTTTTCGGTAGTTTGATCTACAGATTGTACACATTTGGGAGCCGTGGGTTTTTTTTTCCTAAGCATAGATTGTATTTCTATGAATAAACAATTTCAAATGCAGAACATTTTATGGAATTTTCGTAATTCATTTAGCATACACAATTTCAAATGCAGAAAATTTTATGCAATTTTTGTAATTCATTTTGCTTAGAATTTTTTTTTCCAAGAATTTAGAATATGTGTTAGAGTAAGTGGTTCAACCGTTTTCATTTCCTTTGATGAGTTTTTGTTAGTGCAAACTATTCTAATAACATTTGACAATGACTACACCTTCACCACAGCTCCTGCATTAAATACTCATATTACTTATTCCTTAGTGTTTCAGAATTTGAATCATCTTTTTACATAAAAAATAACTTAACCGTGAATATTTTTATTATTGGACAACAAATACATGTTAAAATTCAATAAGAAATGGAAAGAGACTTGACAAAATAATCTTTCCATTAAGATGTTACATTTATAACCTGAAATTCACTGTTCTTTGAAAAAAAATTGGTTTGATAGATCCTAGATGAGGATGGATCGAATGCATTTGCACTTTTCATTATCTTTCCGACACTCTACCATAGCTGCTACAAAGGGATATCTCTGAAATAGTTTCATCTTCTACGTCAGTGATAGCTTTTCCATATTCCTTCGATCAAGCGGTGAAAGATGATGATGATGATGATCATCCTTGGGAAAGCACAGTGAAAACTTGCAATATGTATAAAAGAGAGGAAAGCTAGTTTGAAAGCTATTATTGGAATTATTTCCCAAATCCGCTTTATTGATGAGCATACATACATAATTGTTGTTCCAAACCATATTCTCTTGTTATACATAATCTTTGTTGGAAATCGTGTTCTCTTTGTTATCTTAAGATTAGCGTTTTTGACAGATCTATGAATAAGAAATGGATTTTGAAGTATTTCTTGTTATTTCTCTTATTTATCATTATATATCATGGTTTTCTTCACTCAAAATAGTCAATATTGTGGATTTCCAATATAAAGGAGGTGGTATATACCTTTCATTTGTAGCATAGGTAGATACCTCTCACAAGTCCTTTATTAGAAACCATCTATAGATCCAAAAACAGATCATCAGAAATCATTAACTATAAAAAAGAATCCATTTCCATCCATTTTAAGTTCCAATAACTTTAAAAGCGCGTGATAGGAATCGGCTCTCCCCTTTAAATTTCTCATCTACTATATCCTCATTCATCCAAGTTGCTATATATTATGAATCAGTGAGTCATTAGCTCCTGCAATATAGTATAATGTGGTTTGTGCTGAAGAGGGTTAGAATTCAATGGATATTGGTTTAGGGTTTCACTTTACTGACGCCACTTTTCCATTTCCTCCTGTTAAGTTAGAACCTTTTCCCCCGCCATCATTCTCCAGCTTAGTTACTGTTTCTCCCATTGTCCCAAAATTCGGCAGGTAAATAGATTTCTTCCAAAAAGTCAGATTGATTTGATTTCTTATTTTTTGATGTATCTTACTCTAAGATTTTCTCTAAGATTTTCCTTACCTCTAGATTAAAAATGGGACATGGGTATCCCCACGGTCAGGATGATTTGCAGGAGGATTTTACTTAATGGATTGTTCGGGATGAGAAATGAACAAGTGGACGATGGTATTAAAAGAGGGCTCAGATTGTCAGGATAACAATAAGCACTACAGTGGATTTTGTATGTGTACTTTCGACCATTTACTGACTGTTGATTTTGTGTGTATTTTCTTGGTACCCATTTTCATTTTCCGATTGTCATAAATTGTTGATCTGTGTTCCCCATCAAAGATTTACAAGCTGTGGATTATATCTATGCCATCAAAATTTATTTTGTTAATGTTGGATCTGGTTTAGTTTTATTTTATTGTTTCAGTTGATCAATAGCTAGTTTTAATAGCTACTCAGTTACTATGGATCAACTATAAATAAATAATTATTTTAGGGCTGGATTTTAAGATTACCTTTAAAACTCATTTTCTGTGTAAAGGTTCAGAAACATATTGAAAAGTTAATTCAAAATTGATTTTAATGTATTTTACAATTCATTCTTGATCAGCATAGATCTTGCTATGGTTCAATTATCAGGAGAATATAATATAGATTATATAGAGTATTATAGTTTTCATGAATTGCTATTATTATTCTTTATGAGAGCACAAGTCTATACTAATATTTCATTGGGTAAGAAAGGAAATGTGAGAGCTATCTATTTTGTCAAAATTGTCCCATACCCACTTCAAACTTTATATCATGCCTCAAATGATTTAAACCTTAATAAATGATATAATACAAAAGTAAATTATTTACATAATTTTACAATAAATATTAATAGTATCCTCTAATTGATGGACTGATATTTAAATTTTTATTTTATGTATTATTAAAAAACTTTAATTATTTTCCTTTTTATTTTAACAGTACTGAAAGGAAGCTCTACCGATGCATCTAAATATCAGCCCTCAACAAATAAACATTTTCTTTAAGAATAGGAGGACCAGGTAATAATCTTTACCCGTTTACCACTCATTTCATGAGTATAATATAATTTGAGAAAGAAAATCATGGTGTTTTAAGCAAATACTGTCGACACTTATACAAAGAATGTTTGGACAAATTTTTGAAGAGATTATCATACATATTACATTGATTTTTGAAAATCTGGAGCCCTTGAATAGATCGAATAAATCAATTCATGCTTCCTTATTAGAAATGGCCCTTGTCAGTGGCCGACATTTAGTAAACTGTTGGTTGAGTTCTCTCGAGTCTAATCTTCTTTTATAATAAAGTTTGTAAAAGATGTTTTGATAAACAATTTCAAACATTTCGGGCAGAACATTTTATTTTGCTTAAAAGATTTTTTATTTTAAAATTTAAAGTTTTTGTTAGAGTAAATGTATCAACTGGTTTTACTTCCTTGAACAGTTTCTGCTAGCGCAAACTATTTAGGGTTTTTGTTAGAGTACACATTTCAACCATTTTTACATCCTTTGAACAGTTTCACAGCATTTGACAACCACAACTCTTGTATTCCTCATTCCTTGCTGTGTAGAATCAAAGTCATCTTTTTACATTAAAAAAATAACTTCACCTTGAATATTTTTTATTATTGGGGACACCTATTACCATAGAGCAACACAAACATGCCAAAATTCAATAATACATGAAAAGAGACTTCAGAAAATAATCTTCCATGTAAGATATTACATTTATTAGCTGAAATCCGATTAATGCTTTGGAAGAAAATTTGGTTCGTTGATTCCTAGATGTGGATGGATCAAATGCCTTTGTACTTTTCAGAATTTGCCTTTCGTTTCGTTATCTTTCCCGCACTCTACCATAGCCGCTACAAAGGGGTCCGTCTGAAATAGTGTCTTCTGCTTCTTTTGTGATAGTTTTTCCATATCATTGGAGGAGGCCCGTGGAAAATGATGATGATCATCATCATTATCATCCTTGGGAAAGCTGTGTGAAATACTATTTCTCGGTTGTTGTTGTCTTTCTCCTTGTTAATTCTATTTTTTTAATATTTGAAATTGTTAAAACTCTCAAGACCATGAAGAATTGGAAGCCATGACTGACTGACTAATAATACTACATAGCAAATTAGATGAATTAAGGAAGCACTAATGATAATAATGGAAGAAAGGGAAATCCTATCACACACTATGGGGAATGCACAATTTGAAAAATAACGAGGTATTCGCATTCCTCCTCGTCTTGGTAGTTGTGGCCAACTGATTTGCTATGTAGTATTATCAGTTCTTCATCATCTTGGCAGTTGTGGCCATCTTGTCCTCCATCTCACAAAGGATTAATACTACCAAAATCAAATTTTAAAAAAAATGAAACTAGCAAGGAGAACGACTACAATAACCAGAGGTCGTATTTCACGCAGCTATGAAAGAGTGCGGGAAAGATAATGAAAGAAAAGGGAAGTATAAAGGTTTTGTATCTTCATCTAAGATTCTGAAAAGCACAAAAGCATCGGAGATATCTTCATCTAAGATTCAACAAACCAATTTCTTTCCAAACCATAAAGTAGATTTCAACTTACAAATGTAATATCGTAAAGGAAATATTATTTTCTGAATTTTTTTCCATATATTATTGAATTTTGGAATGTTTGTGTTGCTTTATGATAATAGCTGTGTCCAATAATATAAATATTTAAGGTGAAGTTATTTTTTATTGAAAACAAATGATTTTGATTCTAAAACATTAAGGGATGAGTAATATGTGTATCTAATGTAAGAGCTGCCTGAAGGTGTAGTCTTTGTCAAATGTTGTTAGAATAGTTTGTTCTAATAGTAACTAAACAAAATGAATTAAAAAAATTGCATAAAATGTTGCTCTCTGCATCTGAAATTGTTTATTAGAGTCTTTTCAGAATCTTTATTGTAAGGGAAGTTTAGACTCAAGAGAACTCAATACAAGTCTACTAAGTCTTGGTCACTGACAAGGGCCATTTCTAATCAGAAAAATAACATATAATTAAGCATGAATTGACTTAGATTTATTCTAGGATTGCAGATTTTTAATGAATCTTAAAGAATAGACTTCCTTGGGAAATAAATAATCAGTGTTAATAAGAAGAAAAGTTTTATTTTTTTCAGACATATATGAAAAATTAATCCTTGTTTCAAAGAATTAGTAGATTTTTAGTAAGAAAAGTTGATTCTTTTTTCCCAGGTACATACTGCACTCAGAACTTCAATAAATTCAACAAGTTATCTGACCACCACCTAATTGCTATCCCATTGCACTGGATTGCTCTCCTTTTCCGGTAGTGTGATCTACAGATTGTACACATTTGGGAGCCGCAGGTTTTTTTTCCTAAGCATAGATTGTATTTCTATGAATAAACAATTTCAAATGCAGAACATTTTATGCAATTTTTGTAATTCATTTAGCATACACAAAATAAAATGCAGAACATTTTATGCAATTTTCGTAATTCATTTTGCTTAGAATTTGTTTTTCCAAGAATTTAGAATATCTGTTAGAGTAAGTGCTTCAACCGTTTTTATTTCCTTTGACGAGTTTAGATACTCATATTACTTATTCCTTAGTGTTTCAGAATCTGAATCATCTTTTTACATAAAAAATAACTTCACCCTGAATATTTTTATTATTGAACAACAAATACATTTTAAAATTCAATAAGAAACGGAAAGAGTCTTGACAAAATAATCTTTCCATTAAGATGTTACATTTATAACCTGAAATTCACTATGCTTTGGAAAAAAATTGGTTCGATGGATCCTAGATGAGGATGGATCGAAAGCATTTGCGATTTTCATTATCTTTCCCGCATTCTACCATAGCTGCTACAAAGGGATGCCTCTAAAATAGTTTCATTTGCTACTTCAGTGATAGCTTTTCCATATTCCTTGGATCAAGCAGTGGAAGATGATGATGATCATGATCATCCTTGGGAAAGCACAGTGAAATATTACTTCTGGTTGTTGTAGTCGTTCTCCTTACTAATTCCTTTTTTTGAAATATGAAACTGTTACTGCCGTATAGGAAGTCAGATGAATGAAGCTACAGTGAAGAAAGATCATCATCATATACATTACTTAGCCTATTGTATTAAGCTTTCATATTGAACCGTTCTTATGAATTTTATATACTTTCCAAAATTTAATAGTGACATAGAGGCATGGAATGAATACTATCTTCTTTATCCACCAATATTTCATATTCAATTTCGTTTCTAATTTTTAGTTTCAATTTTCACTTCATTCAATCCATGTAGAATTGGACATATTATACATTCCTTTATTATTTCTGTTTTGTATGATTCTGATCATACTGTATAAATTATGAGGTTAGATGTGTTTATTTGATATCTATTATAAGTTTAAAAAACTCAAAGAGCTATAATAGTTTCTAGTAGCTAGAGATGTGTAGTAATAATGCTAAAGCATCCTCCTCCTTGATGAAATTTTGTGCTCTTTTTTCACTCTTATTATTTGTTAAGTTTCACCAGATATTAAGTTCAAGTGTGGAATATGACTAGAGATAAATGTTTGATACCTCATTTCCAAAATGTCCATATTCGTTAGAAAAATCAGAAATGCTTCATTAAGGACTTTGTATAAATTCAACTTGGAAGAGGGTATTGGACAACTATTGAGAATTTTATGTCATCCTTATGAGGTGAATTTTCTCATCTATTCTTAGGCCATCAATTTATGAAATTTTCTATAATTTTTCAATTGATGTCAACTCTATATATTTGAAGTCTTTGTTACCAAGGTTTTCATTTATTTTTTTCATAATTTTATGTTTTGGTAAAACTATTGAAATTATGATTATTTCTAACTCAATTCTATAATGGTATTGAAGAGTGCAAAATAATTGAAACTTGAAGGTTAGATTTGATAAAAATAATTAATAATTATTATACTTTTAATGAATAAGATATTGAGTGTAATTTTACTTATAATCTTTTTCTAGAGACTCTATAATTAAAAACACTTTAAAATCTCTTTGCAAATTATTTATTTGTTCACCCTCTAGTTTCATAACTCCTTTCATAATGATTCCTTCGCAAATACATGGCGAGTGAATTCAATTTCTTTCTCGAATTGATTGGTATTTAAATTGTTTAGATCTCATGATATCTTGCTAATAACCACAAAATATAAAATTAAGTTATAAAATTGAGTTGATACAATGGGATTAATTATAATCCATATTAATAAAAAAAATTCAATCCATATGAAAATTAATTTCATAGAAGGGTAGTTGAGCACCATTAATGTTTTTAGTCGGATTTTTTTAGCATTTTTTTTTTTTTGTGTTTTTTTGAGATATTATTTTTATATTTTAGGATTTGATCTTTCAATATGAATATGAATATAGAAATTTTTAAATGTTCTCATCCAAAATCTCAATCTGGTTTGGGGGCAAAGGAGGGGGAAGGAGGTCAGGGACAACCCCTTGCAAGGTTAGGGGGATTTTCCTCCAATGGGGTTTTGGGGAAACAATTTTGAAATTCACATTTTATTTATAATTTATTGTAAATCTTGACCATTTATTATTAGGTCATATATCTAACAATAGATATATTGTGTGCTATGATTTCCTTATATGAAATCCCTATTTTATAAGGGCATTTTATTATGGATATGTATTATGATGTATATTGAGAGTCTAATACCCATTGAGTAGCTCCTAGGTATTCATTAGTTATCCTTTTGTGAGAAGGTTGTTGCAAAAGTATATAGTAATCTATTATTGTTTTCCAAATAATATATTCGATAAATTTTAGAGTGTGGGGTTTTTCTCTTGAAACAATTTTCCGCATGTAAATCATTATGTTGTGGTATGCATGTTGTTTATGTCTATTTCTATAATTTTTGTAAAGATCTCAAAAATTTTATAGAACCCTCCTATCAAGGTTAGTGTAGGAAATTGCTCCACTACCTTAACTTTATAAGGTGTTGAGTTTGATCTATAATGCTTTGAAAAAAAAGATAAACTAGTTTGAAAACTTGCCATATGTATAAAAGAGTGGAAAGTTAGTTTGAAAGCTATTATTGGAATTATTTCCCAAATCAGCTTTATTGATGAGCATACATACATAATTGTTGTTTCAAACCATATTCTCTTGTTATACATAATCTTTGTTGGAAACCATGTTCTCTTTGTTATATTAAGATTAGCGTTTTTGACGGATCTATGAATAAGAAATGGATTTTGAAGTATTTCTTGTTATTTGTCTTATTTATCATTATTTATCATGGTTTTCTTCACATTCAAAATAGTCAATCTTGTGGATTTCCAATATAAGGGAGGTGGTATATACCTTTCATTTGTAACATAGGTAGGTACCTCTCATGTAATGCCCCGCCAGGAACCCTAAAGGATAGCAACACAACAAGGCAACTAAAAGGCGCAATAATTTTTTTTTTAAAGATTAAAGGAAATAATCATAACTTTGCTCAATAATTAACATAAGCGAAAGACTAACATTACATCCTAAAGGGTTACCAAGGAAGATTACTTCTAAATAAAACCACATCACAATATTAATCCAATCATCCATTTAAATTAAGGAAAGCCATTAACGATTAAATAATTCATATTCATAAATTGATCTCCAAAAGATAGGCTTAAAGAATTACAACATACATACTTCCAAAGATTCATTTATACATAATAGGAAAGATAATTGAAACAATATATATCCCATGAACTTAAATTACAATATTCCATAAATTACATGGCTTCCATAGAACAATAAAATACAAAGGTTACAAGTTGCTGATACAATGACCACATGGGCCTCAAGGTACAAAATCAAGAACATAAGTGCTACACGAAGCTAGAACCAAGATGCACCGGCGAAGCTAATCCTCGCGTGAAGGTAGGAACAAGATATCCGATGAGAAGTGGCACTACCACCCGACCATGTGATCCCATAATGGAACCACCCCACCGTGCTAGGAGATAGCAGAAGACCCTCAAGCAAGCAAGAAAAGTACAACAGTACACATGACTCCGTAGTACACAAGTGACTCGACTCACAAAACACTAGCGACCCTAGAGAGAGAGTGTCATCACATGGCTTAAGATGGTTACCCTAGGTAGGTCTCCATAGGTCCCGGCCCCCATCATGGGTTATCCTGGTAACCTCTCCCGAACCCCCGGCTCCATCTAAGCATCATGCGGACCCTACCATCCTTTCGTGAGGACAAGGTGGTAGGTTTGCCTTTCCAGGCCTTCCCAAACACCTTGAGCCTATACAAGCACTCAACCGTGTATGGGGTACATTATCTTATTTAAATTAATAACTACCCACCCCCTAATCAAATTATTAGGTTATCACTTAATAGTTGACTTTCGAGGGGTTATCTTGCCATCCACTTTGGGTGCGGCCCCCGCTCGAAAGCCACTCTCTCTACTAGGTCACTAACTGGATAAGACTCTCTATGAGAATTCTATGGAGGGGCTGACAACCATAAATTATCCAGACAGAACACAGGTGGAGGACTCACAGTCACAAACCCAGGGTTGACCATTAGGGACATAACACATAATAGCCCACTTCCTCAAGGTTTGAACATCGACACCTGACCAAGGGTAAACATCGACAACATAATGACGATTTTAAACATAATGCGACGACATTAAAACAACTAGACTGCAATTATTAAACACCAGATCCTACACAAGCAATCTTTCTTTAAGCAGTCAACATTTAAATCAAATGAAACAAATGTATACATTGGCTAATATAAAATAATTCCAAAATAACAACTATTCGTCGAATACAATCATCATACGATTATTTTTCAATACTTGAATAACAAACACTAATATTAAATTTAACCCAATCTTTCCCTTTATTCCAACGTTAATACTAACCTCCAGATTATTCTATTTATTTTCAAAATATAAAGCAATTAAATGCTAATCACTAAGTCGAGGGATAATTAATTAATCTTAATAACCATATAAACTAACAATTAACTTAATATTATTATTTAATATTAAATGATAACATATTATTATTTTTATTTAAATAGCAATATATTATCACATAATATTAAACGCAAAATAACACTAAAAATTTTATTTTAACCACTGACAGATTATAATATTATTTTCTTTTTTTTAAAACTAAAAAAAAATATAAAAAAAAAACAATTTTGAAACCCCCAACGTGGGGCCCCCAAACAGCCACGCAGCATGCTGCTGTTCCCAGACTGGGGAATGCAGCGCTTGCTGCATCCTCAGTCTGGGGAAAGCAGCGAGGCTGCAGGGAGAGGGGAGTAGCGTGGGCTGGGTTGAGCCCAACTCCCCACCACCGCCCCCCAATCCCAAACACCAATATATTAAATTTTTTTTTGTTTTCAATTTTTTTTTCTGTTTAAATAACAATCTAAATTTCATTTTTTGAACAAAAACGCCTGAGACAAAAATAAAAGAAACTAATAACAGAGACAGAGGTAGAAATCTCTGTTAGAACAAAATTAACAAATAATTTCCCAGCCACCATATTTTTGACAAACATACAACCAAAAAAAAAAATGAAAAGAGTCACTGGTAATGCCAATTTTACCAGCAATTACAAATCTTCTGAGACAAAACAGGGGCAATAAAATTTCATTCAAATCAGCCCAGTTCACTCTAAAATTCAAATTAAATGGGAATAGAATTAATCTCTAACCTCCAATTGAATTTCTTGGCTCCCAACAAGCATGAACAAGAGAAAAATTAACTCATAACCATCATTTTAAACTGGAAATTACCAGGGAGAGGTATTTTATGAATGTTTGGCAAAATTTTGCCAGCATAACACTACAAAAACCCAACAATATTTCCAATTACAAACAGCAAAATAAACTAAGAAATTTCTTGCACAAGCAAAGATGAAACAATATAAATTAAGTTAAGAAACTACATGGAGAGAGCTTAAGTTTGAATTTGATAACAAATTGATAGAATCCTTCTTCCACAAACCCAGCAAACACTCAACACCCAAAATTCATAAATCAAGCTTTTAAACAAATAACAGAAAATGGAAAGAAAGCAAGGATTTTTTTGTTGAAATAAACAAGGATTCTACCAACCTCTATGATTTCCAAGCAGGAATGGTATGCTTCAGCAGGAATCCCAGCTAGTTCAAACCCAAGTCCACCCTTCAAGCAATTTTTCCAGAATTTCTTTCTCCTCCTCCAAAATAAGCATAACCCCCAAAATCTCCTCCAAGGTAAATTAGTAAGACGATCTTTTAACCTAATTTTCTAGGTTGCAATATTTCTATTTAAAAAACATTAAAATCTCACAATTGACTTTCTTTTTTCTTTTCTTTTTCATATCCCTCAAAACAAATAAATGAAAATTCCCTTTTTGAAAATTACATTTTTCATATATATCAATTAAATCAACTTTTCTACTAAATAGGAAAAACAATGAGTTAGCTTTATTTGCACATATTAGAAGCAATTAACTAATTTATTCTACTTCTTCCGTTGGATCTAAACACGATTACTTTGCCAAAATAAGCAACTAAAAGTTAAAATCTAATAACTAATCAATTAAGCTTGATTCAAGACGTAGAGGCATAATAAGGAATAAATCGCTCAAGCCAACAAATAATGACAACTTATGCTTTAAATAAATAACCGAACCACTATGGCACGCAAATTGAGGAAAAGCAAAAAGACTCGAATTTCGAACAAAAGGGATGAATGACTGACTGACGGCACTCACAAAATATAGACTGAGGTAAGGACTAGGGTCAAAAGCTATCTCCTCCACTCCCATCGGACATATAAGGCACGCTCAGACCTGTGAAGCCAGGTGGAGACGATACCCCGTACAGATTATTTTAACCACTGACAGATTATAATATTATTAAAAACAATCTATAGATCCAAAAACAGATCATCAGAAATCATTAACTATAAAAAAAATCCATTTCCATCCATTTTAATTTCCAACAACTTTAAAAGCGCGTGATAGGAATTAGCTCTCCCGTATAAATTTCTCATCTACTGTATCCTCATTCATCCAAGTTGCTATATATTATGAATCAGTGAGTCAATAGCTCTTGCAATATAGTATAATGTGGTTTGTGCTGAAGAGGGTGAGAATTCAATGGATATTGGTTTAGGGTTTCACTTTACTGACGCCCCTTTTCCATTTCCTCCTGTTAAGTTAGAACCTTTTCCTCTGCCATCATTCTTCAGCTTAGTTACTGTTTCTCCCATTGTCCCAAAATTCGGCAGGTAAATAGATTTCTTCCAAAAAGCCAGATTGATTTAATTTCTTATTTTTTTGATGTATCTTACTCTAAGATTTTCTTTACCTGTAGATGAAAAATGGGACATGGGCATCCCCACGATCAAGATGATTTGCAGGAGGATTTTACTTAGTGGATTGTTGAGGATGAGCAATGAACAAGTGGACGATGGTATTAAAAGAAGGCTCAGATTGTCAGGATAACAATAAGCACTACAATGGATTTTGTATGTGTACTTTCCACCATTTACTGACTGTTGATTTTGTGTGTATTTTCTTTGTAGCCATTTTGATTTTCCGATTTTCATAAATTGTTGATCTGTGTTCCCCATCAAAGATTTACAAGCTGTGGATTATATCTATGCCATCAAAATTTATTTATTCTACTAAACTTTTTTATTAATATTTTTTAATTTTTACACAGGATTCAAAGAGCATAGTAGAGGAAAGAATCTTGGGAAGAAAACCTCCGGTCACATCTCATAAAATAAACCTATAGTATCTAATAGATCAGTTTATACACCCTGCCCAAAAACACATACAAAATGCGGTATCAGTTTTGCATAGAGCCCATATGACAATTTGTCAAAAAAACCCATCAGATAATTTTCAAATGTAGACACCACATCTGCTATAAGTGGAAAAAGACAAAATTTTCCAAAGCCCTGTGCCAAATCCCATGAGCCAAAACCCTTCCTGCCAAAAAAGAAAGTATCAAAAAAACTTTGAAAAAACACTATTGTATCAAATACCATGAGCTCGAACTCTCCTCCAGACAAGGAACATGAATACTTGAAAGGGGAATAATTATCATCATAAAATTTTACATCAACTTTACTCAAGAAAATCACATAACTATTACTGCAAACCTTCCCATACCCTAGAAGGAATTTCCTCAAAACCCACCTCTCGCTGATTGGCATTGCTATCAATGGCTAAATTTGCCAAATAATCCGCAATATTAATAACTTCTTTGTAACAATGGGATACCAAAAAAGATTCAAACAATTCTAATTTTTGTAAAATGGGATCAAGTATATACTGCAAATTCCAACAATTCGATTTCTTTTTCATAACACATTGAATAATCACCATAGAATCGCCTTCAATTATCAAGTCCTTAATTCCCAAAGAGATTGCCATATCCAAACCAAAAGACAAAGCATGAAATTCCGCATAATTGTTATTTTTAAAGCCAATAGCATGACACTTAGCTCGAATAAAATTTGCATTGTGATCATAAATTACCATGCCCATCCCAGCCAACCCAGGGTTACCACGAGAGGCCCCATCAAAATTCGGTTTAAAGTGCCCCTATGGAGGAGGTTTCCATCTAGCAGAGCATCTCTTACCTTTTGCATCATTCTTTTTAAAAATTGAACCATGAGAGGGTAAAACTGACAACATCTTCCAAACTCTAGTAACTCTACTCTTCTAGTGCAAAAAAGATGTAAGATTTTCTAAATTCTTATAAATAAACAATAAAGCAACCTCAGAGATTGAAGACTCAATTTTTAATAGAACCTCGGACATAGGAGACCTTGTTTTTTTAAATATCCTGTTATTTCTCTCTAGCCAGACATTCCAAATCACAATAGATGGAGATATGATCCAAAGGCATGCATAAAAAGATGAGGCAAACATAAAGGGCCAAGATCTAAAATGGGAAATGATATCCTTACCAATAACAAAGGAAATTATTAACTTCTCAAACAACCACTGCTAACATTCATAAACATAATCACAATGTAGGAATAGGTGTGAAGAAGATTCCAAATTTTTGTTACAAAGGACACAAGGGAAAACAGTAGTAATAGCAAGCCTGTCTAGTCTCATACCTGTAAGGACTCTGTCCTGAACTACCAACCAAGCAAAGGCTCTAGCTTTAGGAAGACAAGCCGAATGCCAAAACAACTTATAAGGCCAAGATGATAAATCTTTAGCAACCATAAGAGAGTTGTAACCATCTTTAATAGTGTACTTACCAGAAATATTCTTTGTCCAAATAAGTTCATCCTCAGAATTAGAAAGAAATACAATTCTATCCCCCAAAATTTTCTCAAAATCTAATTTCATGCTTTGATCAACATCTAAGAAATCAACCGACTTCCATCTAGCTAGCTTTGATCTGGTTTAGTTTTATTTTATTGTTTCAGTTGATCAATAGCTAGTTTTAATAGCTACTCAGTTACTATCGATCAACTATAAATAAATAATTATTTTAGGGCTGCATTTTAAGATTACCTTTAAAAATCATTTTCTGTGTAAAGATTCAGAAACATATTGAAAAGTTAATTCAAAATTGATTTTAATGTATTTTACAATTCATTCTTGATTAGCATAGGTCTTGCTATGGTTTAATTATGAGGAGAATATAATATAAATTATATAGAGTATTATAGTTTTTATGAATTGTTATTATTATTCTTTAATAGTATCCTCTAATTGATGGACCCATATTTAAATTTTTCTTTATATATTATTAAAAAACTTTAAATATTTTTCTTTTTATTTTAACAGTGCCGAAAGGAAGCTCTCGTGGTGCATCTAAATATTAGCCCTCAACAAATAAACATTTGCTTTAAGAATAGGAGGACCAGGTAATAATCTTTACCCATTTACCACTCATTTCATGAGTATAATATAATTTGAGAAAGAAAATCATGGTGTTTTAAGCATTCGTAATACTGCCAACACTTATACAAAGAACGTTTGGAGAAATTTTTGAAGAGATTATCATACATATTACACTGATTTTTGAAAATCTAAAGCCATTGAATAGATCGAATAAGTCAATTCATGCTTCATTATTAGAAATGGCCCTTGTCAGTGGCCAAGATTTAGTAAACTGTTGGTTGAGTTCTCTAGAGTCTAATCTTCTTTTATAATAAAGTTTGTAGAAAATGTTCTAACAAACAATTTCAAACATTTCGGGCAGAACATTTTATTTTTGCTTAAAAGATTTTTTTTTTTTAAATTTAAAGTTTTTGTTAGAGTAAATGTATCAACTGGTTTTACTTCCTTGAACAGTTTCTTCTGCTAGCATAAATTATTTAGGGTTTTTGTTAGAGTACACATTTCAACCATTTTTACATCCTTTGAACAGTTTCACAGCATTTGACAACCACAACTCTTGTATTACTCATTCCTTGTTGTGTAGATTCAAAGTCATCTTTTTACCTTAAAAAAATAACTTCACCTTGAATATTTTTTATTATTGAGGACACCTATTACCATAAAGCAACACAAACATGCCAAAATTCAATAATACATGAAAAGAGACTTCAGAAAATATTCTTCCATGTAAGATATTACATTTATTAGCTGAAATCCGCTTAATGCTTTGAAAGAAAATTGGTTCGTTGATTCCTAGATGTGGATGGATCAAATGCCTTTGTTCTTTTCAGAATTTGCCTTTCGTTTCATTATCTTTCCTGCACTCTACCATAGCCGCTACAAAGGGGTCCGTCTAAAATAGTGTCTTCTGCTTCTTTTGTGATAGTTTTTCCATATCATTGGAGGAGGCCCATCAAAAATGATGATGATGATGATCATTATCATCCTTGGGAAAGCTCTCTGAAATACTATTTCTCGGTTGTTGTTGTCTTTCTCCTTGTTAATTCTATTTTTTTTAATATTTGAAATTGTTAAAAGTCTCAAGACGATGAAGAATTGGAAGCCATGACTGACTGACTAATAATACTACATAGCAAATCAATCAGATGAATGAAGGAAGAACTAATGATAATAATGGAAGAAAGGGAACTCCTATCACACGCAATGGGGAATGCACAATTTGAAAAATAATGAGGTATTTGCATTCTTCATCATCTTGGTAGTTGTGGCCATCTGATTTACTATGTAGTATTATCAGTTCTTCATCGTCTTGGCAGTTGTGGCCATCTTGTCCTCCACCTCACAAAGGATTAATACTACAAATTTCAAATGTCAAAAAAGATGGAATTAGCAAGGAGAACGACTACAATAAAAAGAAGTAGTATTTCACGCAGCTTACCGGAAGATGATGATCATCATCGTTTACCAGCTTCTCCTCCAATGAACATGGAAAATCTGTCACAAAAGAAGCAGAAGAAACTATTTCAGATGGATCCCTTCGTAGCAGCTATGAAAGAGTGCGGGAAAGATAATGAAAGAATAGGGAAATATAAAGGTTTTGTATCTTCATCTAAGATTCTGAAAAGCATAAAAGCATCGGAGATATCTTCATCTAAGATTCGACAAACCAATTTCTTTCTAAGCCATAAAGTAGATTTCAACTTACAAATGTAATATTGTAAAGGAAATATTATTTTCTGAATTTTTTTTCATGTATTATTGAATTTAGGCATGTTTGTGTTGCTTTATGATAATATCTGTGTCCAATAATATAAATATTTAAGGTGAAGTTATTTTTTAATGAAAACAGATGATTTTGATTCTGAAACATTAAGGGATGAGTAATATGTGTATCTAATATAAGAGCTGCCTGAAGGTGTAGTCTTTGTCAAATGTTGTTAGAATAGTTGGTTCTAACACAAACTAAACAAAATGAATTAAAAAAAATTGCATAAAATGTTGCTCTCTACATTTGAAATTGTTTATTAGAGTCTTTTCAGAATCTTTATTGTAAGGGAAGTTTAGACTCAAGAGAACTCAATACAAGTCTACTAAGTCTGGGTCACTGACAAGGGCCATTTTTAATCAGAAAAATAACATATAATTAAGCATGAATTGACTTAGATTTATTCTAGGATTGCAGATTTTTAATGAATCTTAAAGAAGAGACTTCCTTGGGAAATAAATAATCAGTCTAATATATATAATATTATTTTAAAAAGATTGTCCAAACATCCTTAGTAATTTCGTTGGGAAATATATATGTAATATATATAATATCCTTTTCAAAAGATTGTCAAGGTACTTGCACATATTTCTTCCTCTATTACTTCATATGACTGCCCTTTGTCCACACAAGAAGTACATGGTTTTCTTACTACACCAAGAGATTTTGATTATCTATTTGAATATTGATGTTATTTCCAACTCTTCAAGAGGCAATCGGTGGCAAGGTATGGGATGTGATATAAGTTTAACTGCTTGTATTCTTTTTCAATATCAATCTTGGCTTTTACTGTAAAGAGGCTCTCTTTATTATTATTGAAAATCTAAGTCAGACTAATTTGCCTCCTGCTTCAATTAGAAGATATATGTATCCTATTTGGTATTCTTGAAATTCTAATGATCCATCAATTCTCTGAAGGATGATCGTATCCGTTGTTGTTTTCTTTTCTTTAAAAATGTGGTCATTAAATATGAAATGTTTGTTATTCATATTTAAAAGATATTTATATAAAATCCATAGTCCAAAGCACTTCTTTTTATGATCTTTTACTTCCATTGCCCCCCATCCTTATTTCATAGAATTAGCAGATTTCTAATAAGATAAGTTTTATCTTTCAGACATATATGAAAAATTAGTCCTTGTTTCAAAGAATTTGTCGGATTTTAGTAAGAAAAGTTGATTCTTTTTTGCCAGGCACATACTGCACTCAGAACTTCAATAAATTCAAAAATTTATCTGACCACCACCTAATTGCTTTATCTGACCACCACCTAATTGCTATCCCATTACACTGGATTGCTCTCCTTTTTCGGTAGTGTGATCTACAGATTGTACACATTTGGGAGCCGCGGGTTTTTTTTTCCTAAGCATAGATTGTATTTCTATGAATAAACAATTTCAAATGCAGAACATTTTATGCAATTTTCGTAATTCATTTAGCATACACAATTTCAAATGCAGAAAATTTTATGCAATTTTTGTAATTCATTTTGCTTAGAATTTTTTTTTCCAAGAATTTAGAATATGTGTTAGAGTAAGTGCTTCAACCGTTTTCATTTCCTTTGATGAGTTTTTGTTAGTGCAAACTATTCTAATAACATTTGACAATGACTACACCTTCACCACAGCTCCTGCATTAAATACTCATATTACTTATTCCTTAGTGTTTCAGAATCTGAATCATCTTTTTACATAAAAAATAACTTAACCCTGAATATTTTTATTATTGGACAACAAATACATGTTAAAATTCAATAAGAAATGGAAAGAGACTTGACAAAATAATCTTTCCATTAAGATGTTACATTTATAACCTGAAATTCACTGTTCTTTGAAAAAAAATTGGTTTGATAGATCCTAGATGAGGATGGATCGAATGCATTTGCGCTTTTCATTATCTTTCCGGCACTCTACCATAGCAGCTACAAAGGGATATCTCTGAAATAGTTTCATCTTCTACGTCAGTGATAGCTTTTCCATATTCCTTCGATCAAGCGGTGAAAGATGATGATGATGATGATCATCCTTGGGAAAGCACAGTGAAAACTTGCAATATGTATAAAAGAGAGGAAAGCTAGTTTGAAAGCTATTATTGGAATTATTTCCCAAATCCGCTTTATTGATGAGCATACATACATAATTGTTGTTCCAAACCATATTCTCTTGTTATACATAATCTTTGTTGGAAATCGTGTTCTCTTTGTTATATTAAGATTAGCGTTTTTGATAGATCTATGAATAAGAAATGGATTTTGAAGTATTTCTTGTTATTTCTCTTATTTATCATTATTTATCATGGTTTTCTTCACACTCAAAATAGTCAATATTGTGGATTTCCAATATAAAGGAGGTGGTATATACCTTTCATTTGTAGCATAGGTAGATACCTCTCACAAGTCCTTTATTAGAAACCATCTATAGATCCAAAAACAGATCATCAGAAATCATTAAATATAAAAAAGAATCCATTTCCATCCATTTTAAGTTCCAATAACTTTAAAAGCGCGTGATAGGAATCGACTCTCCCCTTTAAATTTCTCATCTACTATATCCTCATTCATCCAAGTTGCTATATATTATGAATCAGTGAGTCATTAGCTCCTGCAATATAGTATAATGTGGTTTGTGCTGAAGAGGGTTAGAATTCAATGGATATTGGTTTAGGGTTTCACTTTACTGACGCCCCTTTTCCATTTCCTCCTGTTAAGTTAGAACCTTTTCCCCCGCCATCATTCTCCAGCTTAGTTACTGTTTCTCCCATTGTCCCAAAATTCGGCAGGTAAATAGATTTCTTCCAAAAAGTCAGATTGATTTGATTTCTTATTTTTTGATGTATCTTACTCTAAGATTTTCTCTAAGATTTTCTTTACCTCCAGATTAAAAATGGGACATGGGCATCCCCACGGTCAGGATGATTTGCAGGAGGATTTTACTTAATGGATTGTTTGGGATGAGAAATGAACAAGTGGACGATGGTATTAAAAGAGGGCTCAGATTGTCAGGATAACAATAAGCACTACAGTGGATTTTGTATGTGTACTTTCGACCATTTACTGACTGTTGATTTTGTGTGTATTTTCTTCGTACCCATTTTCATTTTCCGATTGTCATAAATTGTTGATCTGTGTTCCCCATCAAAGATTTACAAGCTGTGGATTATATCTATGCCATCAAAATTTATTTTGTTAATGTTGGATCTGGTTTAGTTTTATTTTATTGTTTCAGTTGATCAATAGCTAGTTTTAATAGCTACTCAGTTACTATGGATCAACTATAAATAAATAATTATTTTAGGGCTGGATTTTAAGATTACCTTTAAAAATCATTTTCTGTGTAAAGGTTCAGAAACATATTGAAAAGTTAATTCAAAATTGATTTTAATGTATTTTACAATTCATTCTTGATCAGCATAGATCTTGCTATGGTTCAATTATCAGGAGAATATGATATAGATTATATAGAGTATTATAGTTTTCATGAATTGTTATTATTATTCTTTATGAGAGCACAAGTCTATACTAATATTTCATTGGGTAAGAAAGGAAATGTGAGAGCTATCTATTTTTTTCAAAATTGTCCCATACCCACTTCAAACTTTATATCATGCCTCAAATGATTTAAACCTTAATAAATGATATAATACAAAAGTAAATTATTTACATAATTTTACAATAAATATTAATAGTATCCTCTAATTGATGGACCGATATTTAAATTTTTCTTTTATGTATTATTAAAAAACTTTAATTATTTTCTTTTTTATTTTAACAGTATTGAAAGGAAGCTCTCCCGATGCATCTAAATATCAGCCCTCAACAAATAAACATTTGCTTTAAGAATAGGAGGACCAGGTAATAATCTTTACCCGTTTACCACTCATTTCATGAGTATAATATAATTTGAGAAAGAAAATCATGGTGTTTTAAGCAAATACTGTCGACACTTATACAAAGAATGTTTGGACAAATTTTTGAAGAGATTATCATACATATTACATTGATTTTTGAAAATCTGGAGCCCTTGAATAGATCGAATAAGTCAATTCATGCTTCATTATTAGAAATGGCCCTTGTCAGTGGCCGAGATTTAGTAAACTGTTGGTTGAGTTCTCTCGAGTCTAATCTTCTTTTATAATAAAGTTTGTAAAAGATGTTCTGATAAACAATTTCAAACATTTCGGGCATAACATTTTATTTTGCTTAAAAGATTTCTTTTTAAGAATTTAAAGTTTTTGTTAGAGTAAATGTATCAACTGGTTTTACTTCCTTGAACATTTTCTGCTAGCGCAAACTATTTAGGGTTTTTGTTAGAGTACACATTTCAACCATTTTTACATCCTTTGAACAGTTTCACAGCATTTGACAACCACAAGTCTTGTATTACTCATTCCTTGCTGTGTAGAATCAAAGTCATCTTTTTACATTAAAAAAAAAACTTCACCTTGAATATTTTTAATTATTGGGGACACCTATTACCATAGAGCAACACAAACATGCCAAAATTCAATAATACATGAAAAGAGACTTCAGAAAATAATCTTCCATGTAAGATATTACATTTATTAGCTGAAATCCGCTTAATGCTTTGGAAGAAAATTTGGTTCGTTGATTCCTAGATGTGGATGGATCAAATGCCTTTGTACTTTTCAGAATTTGCCTTTCGTTTCGTTATCTTTCCCGCACTCTACCATAGCCGCTACAAAGGGGTCCATCTGAAATAGTGTCTTCTGCTTCTTTTGTGATAGTTTTTCCATATCATTGGAGGAGGCCCATGGAAAATGATGATGATGATCATCATTATCATCCTTGGGAAAGCTATGTGAAATACTATTTCTCGGTTGTTGTTGTCTTTCTCCTAGTTAATTCTATTTTTTTAATATTTGAAATTGTTAAAACTCTCAAGACCATGAAGAATTGGAAGCCATGACTAACTGACTAATAATACTACATAGCAAATTAGATGAATGAAGGAAGCACTAATGATAATAATGGAAGAAAGGGAAATCCTATCACACACTATGGGGAATGCACAATTTCAAAAATAACGAGGTATTCGCATTCCTTCTCGTCTTGGTAGTTGTGGCCAACTGATTTGCTATGTAGTATTATCAGTTCTTCATCATCTTGGCAGTTGTGGCCATCTTGTCCTCCATCTCACAAAGGATTAATACTACCAAAATCAAATTTTTAAAAAAATGAAACTAGCAAGGAGAACGACTACAATAACCAGAGGTCGTATTTCACGTAGCTTTTCGGAAGATGATCATCATCATCGTTTACCCGCGCCTCCTCCAATGAACATGGAAAATCCATCACAGAAGAAGCAGAAGAAACTATTTGAGATGGATCCCTTTGTACGAGCTATGAAAGAGAGCGGGAAAGATAATGAAAGAAAAGGGAAGTATAAAGGTTTTGTATCTTCATCTAAGATTCTGAAAAGCACAAAAGCATCGGAGATATCTTCATCTAAGATTCAACAAACCAATTTCTTTCCAAACCATAAAGTAGATTTCAACTTACAAATGTAATATCGTAAAGGAAATATTATTTTCTGAATTTTTTTCCATATATTATTGAATTTTGGAATGTTTGTGTTGCTTTATGATAATAGCTGTGTCCAATAATATAAATATTTAAGGTGAAGTTATTTTTTATTGAAAACAAATGATTTTGATTCTAAAACATTAAGGGATGAGTAATATGTGTATCTAATGTAAGAGCTGCTTGAAGGTGTAGTCTTTGTCAAATGTTGTTAGAATAGTTTGTTCTAATAGTAACTAAACAAAATGAATTAAAAAAATTGCATAAAATGTTGCTCTCTTCATCTGAAATTGTTTATTAGAGTCTTTTCAGAATCTTTATTGTAAGGGAAGTTTAGACTCAAGAGAACTCAATACAAGTCTACTAAGTCTTGGTCACTGACAAGGGCCATTTCTAATCAGAAAAATAACATATAATTAAGCATGAATTGACTTAGATTTATTCTAGGATTGCAGATTTTTAATGAATCTTAAAGAATAGACTTCCTTGGGAAATAAATAATCAGTGTTAATAAGAAGAAAAGTTTTATTTTTTTCAGACATATATGAAAAATTAATCCTTGTTTCAAAGAATTAGTAGATTTTTAGTAAGAAAAGTTGATTCTTTTTTCCCTGGTACATACTGCACTCAGAACTTCAATAAATTCAAAAGTTATCTGACCACCACCTAATTGCTATCCCATTGCACTGGATTGCTCTCCTTTTCCGGTAGTGTGATCTACAGATTGTACACATTTGGGAGCCGCAGGTTTTTTTTCCTAAGCATAGATTGTATTTCTATGAATAAACAATTTCAAATGCAGAAAATTTTATGCAATTTTTGTAATTCATTTAGCATACATAAAATAAAATGCAGAACATTTTATGCAATTTTCGTAATTCATTTTGCTTAGAATTTGTTTTTCCAAGAATTTAGAATATCTGTTAGAGTAAGTGCTTCAACCGTTTTTATTTCCTTTGACGAGTTTAGATACTCATATTACTTATTCCTTAGTGTTTCAGAATCTGAATCATCTTTTTACATAAAAAATAACTTCACCCTGAATATTTTTATTATTGAACAACAAATACATTTTAAAATTCAATAAGAAACGGAAATAGTCTTGACAAAATAATCTTTCCATTAAAATGTTACATTTATAACCTGAAATTCACTATGCTTTGGAAAAAAATTGGTTCGATGGATCCTAGATGAGGATGGATCGAAAGCATTTGCGATTTTCATTATCTTTCCCGCATTCTACCATAGCTGCTACAAAGGGATGCCTCTAAAATAGTTTCATCTGCTACTTCAGTGATAGCTTTTCCATATTCCTTGGATCAAGCAGTGGAAGATGATGATGATCATGATCATCCTTGGGAAAGCATAGTGAAATATTACTTCTGGTTGTTGTAGTCGTTCTCCTTACTAATTCATTTTTTTGAAATATGAAACTGTTACTGCCGTATAGGAAGTCAGATGAATGAGCTACAGTGAAGAAAGATCATCATCATATACATTACTTAGCCTATTGTATTAAGCTTTCATATTGAACCGTTCTTATGAATTTTATATACTTTCCAAAATTTAATAGTGACATAGAGGCATGGAATGAATACTATCTTCTTTATCCACCAATATTTCATATTCAATTTCGTTTCTAATTTTTAGTTTCAATTTTCACTTCATTCAATCCATGTAGAATTGGACATATTATACATTCCTTTATTATTTTTGTTTTGTATGATTCTGATCATACTGTATAAATTATGAGGTTAGATGTGTTTATTTGATATCTATTATAAGTTTAAAAAACTCAAAGAGCTATAATAGTTTCTAGTAGCTAGAGATGTGTAGTAATAATGCTAAAGCATCCTCCTCCTTGATGAAATTTTGTGCTCTTTTTTCACTCTTATTATTTGTTAAGTTTCACCAGATATTAAGTTCAAGTGTGGAATATGACTAGAGATAAATGTTTGATACCTCATTTCCAAAATGTCCATATTCGTTAGAAAAATCAGAAATGCTTCATTAAGGACTTTGTATAAATTCAACTTGGAAGAGGGTATTGGACAACTATTGAGAATTTTATGTCATCCTTATGAGGTGAATTTTCTCATCTATTCTCAGGCCATCAATTTATGAAATTTTCTATAATTTTTCAATTGATGTCAACTCTATATATTTGAAGTCCTTTTTAACAAGGTTTTCATTTATTTTTTTCATAATTTTATGTTTTGGTAAAACTATTGAAATTATGATTATTTCTAACTCAATTCTATAATGGTATTGAAGAGTGCAAAATAATTGAAACTTGAAGGTTAGATTTGATAAAAATAATTAATAATTATTATACTTTTAATGAATAAGATATTGAGTGTAATTTTACTTATAATCTTTTTCTAGAGACTCTATAATTAAAAACACTTTAAAATCTCTTTGCAAATTATTTATTTGTTCACCCTCTAGTTTCTTAACTCCTTTCATAATGATTCCTTCCCAAATACATGGCGAGTGAATTCAATTTCTTTCTCGAATTGATTGGTATTTAAATTGTTTAGATCTCATGATATCTTGCTAATAACCACAAAATATAAAATTAAGTTATAAAATTTAGTTGATACAATGGGATTAATTATAATCCATATTAATAAAAAAAATTCAATCCATATGAAAATTAATTTCATAGAATGTAGTTGAGCACCATTAATGTTTTTAGTTGGATTTTTTTAGCATTTTTTTTTTTTTTTGTGTTTTTTTGAGATATTTTTTTTATATTTTAGGATTTGATCTTTCAATATGAATATGAATATAGAAATTTTTAAATGTTCTCATCCAAAATCTCAATCTGGTTTGGGGGCAAAGGAGGGGGAAGGAGGTCAGGGACAACCCCTTGCAAGGTTAGGGGGATTTTCCTCCAATGGGGTTTTGGGGAAACAATTTTGAAATTCACATTTTATTTATAATCTATTGTAAATCTTGACCATTTATTATTAGGTCATATATCTAACAATAGATATATTGTGTGCTATGATTTCCTTATATGAAATCCCTATTTTATAAGGGCATTTTATTATGGATATGTATTATGATGTACATTGAGAGTCTAATACCCATTGAGTTGCTCCTAGGTATTCATTAGTTATACTTTTGTGAGAAGGTTGTTGCAAAAGTATATAGTAATCTATTATTGTTTTCCAAATAATATATTCGATAAATTTTAGAGTGTGGGGTTTTTCTCTTGAAACAATTTTCCGCATGTAAATCATTATGTTGTGGTATGCATGTTGTTTATGTCTATTTCTATAATTTTTGTAAAGATCTCAAAAATTTTATAGAACCCTCCTATCAAGGTTAGTGTAGGAAATTGCTCCACTACCTTAACTTTATAAGGTGTTGAGTTTGATCTATAATGCTTCGAAAAAAAAGATAAACTAGTTTGAAAACTTGCCATATGTATAAAAGAGTGGAAAGTTAGTTTGAAAGCTATTATTGGAATTATTTCCCAAATCGGCTTTATTGATGAGCATACATACATAATTGTTGTTTCAAACCATATTCTCTTGTTATACATAATCTTTGTTGGAAACCATGTTCTCTTTGTTATATTAAGATTAGCGTTTTTGACGGATCTATGAATAAGAAATGGATTTTGAAGTATTTCTTGTTATTTCTCTTATTTATCATTATTTATCATGGTTTTCTTCACATTCAAAATAATCAATCTTGTGGATTTCCAATATAAGGGAGGTGGTATATACCTTTCATTTGTAACATAGGTAGGTACCTCTCATGTAATGCCCCGCCAGGAACCCTAAAGGATAGCAACACAACAAGGCAACTAAAAGGCGCAATAATTTTTTTTTTAAAGATTAAAGGAAATAATCATAACTTTGCTCAATAATTAACATAAGCGAAAGACTAACATTACATCCTAAAGGGTTACCAAGGAAGATTACTTCTAAATAAAACCACATCACAATATTAATCCAATCATCCATTTAAATTAAGGAAAGCCATTAACGATTAAATAATTCATATTCATAAATTGATCTCCAAAAGATAGGCTTAAAGAATTACAACATACATACTTCCAAAGATTCATTTATACATAATAGGAAAGATAATTGAAACAATATATATCCCATGAACTTAAATTACAATATTCCATAAATTACATGGCTTCCATAGAACAATAAAATACAAAGGTTACAAGTTGCTGATACAATGACCACACGGGCCTCAAGGTACAAAATCAAGAACATAAGTGCTACACGAAGCTAGAACCAAGATGCACCGGCGAAGCCAATCCTCGCGTGAAGGTAGGAACAAGATATCCGATGAGAAGTGGCACTACCACCCGACCATGTGATCCCATAATGGAACCACCCCACCGTGCTAGGAGATAGAAGAAGACCCTCAAGCAAGCAAGAAAAGTACAACAGTACACATGACTCCGCAGTACACAAGTGACTCGACTCACAAAACACTAGCGACCCTAGAGAGAGAGTGTCATCACATGGCTTAAGATGGTTACCCTAGGTAGGTCTCCATAGGTCCCGGCCCCCATCATGGGTTATCCTGGTAACCTCTCCCGAACCCCCAGCTCCATCTAAGCATCATGCGGACCCTACCATCCTTTCGTGAGGACAAGGTGGTAGGTTTGCCTTTCCAGGCCTTCCCAAACACCTTGAGCCTATACAAGCACTCAACCGTGTATGGGGTACATTATCTTAATTAAATTAATAACTACCCACCCCCTAATCAAATTATTAGGTTATCACTTAATAGTTGACTTTCGAGGGGTTATCTTGCCATCCACTTTGGGTGCGGCCCCCGCTCGAAAGCCACTCTCTCTACTAGGTCACTAACTGGATAAGACTCTCTATGAGAATTCTATGGAGGGGCTGACAACCATAAATTATCCAGACAGAACACAGGTGGAGGACTCACAGTCACAAACCCAGGGTTGACCATTAGGGACATAACACATAATAGCCCACTTCCTCAAGGTTTGAACATCGACACCTGACCAAGGGTAAACATCGACAACATAATGACGATTTTAAACATAATGCGACGACATTAAAACAACTAGACTGCAATTATTAAACACCAGATCCTACACAAGCAATCTTTCTTTAAGCAGTCAACATTTAAATCAAATGAAACAAATGTATACATTGGCTAATATAAAATAATTCCAAAATAACAACTATTCGTCGAATACAATCATCATACGATTATTTTTCAATACTTGAATAACAAACACTAATATTAAATTTAACCCAATCTTTCCCTTTATTCCAACGTTAATACTAACCTCCAGATTATTCTATTTATTTTCAAAATATAAAGCAATTAAATGCTAATCACTAAGTCGAGGGATAATTAATTAATCTTAATAACCATATAAACTAACAATTAACTTAATATTATTATTTAATATTAAATGATAACATATTATTATTTTTATTTAAATAGCAATATATTATCACATAATATTAAACGCAAAATAACACTAAAATTTTTATTTTAACCACTGACAGATTATAATATTATTTTCTTTTTTTTAAAACTAAAAAAAAATATAAAAAAAAAACAATTTTGAAACCCCCAACGTGGGGCCCCCATACACCCACGCAGCATGCTGCTGTTCCCAGACTGGGGAATGCAGCGCTTGCTGCATCCTCAGTCTGGGGAAAGCAGCGAGGCTGCAGGGAGAGGGGAGTAGCGTGGGCTGGGTTGAGCCCAGCTCCCCACCACCGCCCCCCAATCCCAAACACCAATATATTAAAAAAAATTTTGTTTTCAATTTTTTTTTCTGTTTAAATAACAATCTAAATTTCATTTTTTGAACAAAAACGCCTGAGACAAAAATAAAAGAAACTAATAACAGAGACAGAGGTAGAAATCTCTGTTAGAACAAAATTAACAAATAATTTCCCAGCCACCATATTTTTGACAAACATACAACCAAAAAAAAAAATGAAAAGAGTCACTGGTAATGCCAATTTTACCAGCAATTACAAATCTTCTGAGACAAAACAGGGGCAATAAAATTTCATTCAAATCAGCCCAGTTCACTCTAAAATTCAAATTAAATGGGAATAGAATTAATCTCTAACCTCCAATTGAATTTCTTGGCTCCCAACAAGCATGAACAAGAGAAAAATTAACTCATAACCATCATTTTAAACTGGAAATTACCAGGGAGAGGTATTTTATGAATGTTTGGCAAAATTTTGCCAGCATAACACTACAAAAACCCAACAATATTTCCAATTACAAACAGCAAAATAAACTAAGAAATTTCTTGCACAAGCAAAGATGAAACAATATAAATTAAGTTAAGAAACTACATGGAGAGAGCTTAAGTTTGAATTTGATAACAAATTGATAGAATCCTTCTTCCACAAACCCAGCAAACACTCAACACCCAAAATTCATAAATCAAGCTTTTAAACAAATAACAGAAAATGGAAAGAAAGCAAGGATTTTTTTGTTGAAATAAACAAGGATTCTACCAACCTCTATGATTTCCAAGCAGGAATGGTATGCTTCAGCAGGAATCCCAGCTAGTTCAAACCCAAGTCCACCCTTCAAGCAATTTTTCCAGAATTTCTTTCTCCTCCTCCAAAATAAGCATAACCCCCAAAATCTCCTCCAAGGTAAATTAGTAAGACGATCTTTTAACCTAATTTTCTAGGTTGCAATATTTCTATTTAAAAAACATTAAAATCTCACAATTGACTTTCTTTTTTCTTTTCTTTTTCATATCCCTCAAAACAAATAAATGAAAATTCCCTTTTTGAAAATTACATTTTTCATATATATCAATTAAATCAACTTTTCTACTAAATAGGAAAAAAAATGAGTTAGCTTTATTTGCACATATTAGAAGCAATTAACTAATTTATTCTACTTCTTCCGTTGGATCTAAACACGATTACTTTGCCAAAATAAGCAACTAAAAGTTAAAATCTAATAACTAATCAATTAAGCTTGATTCAAGACGTAGAGGCATAATAAGGAATAAATTGCTCAAGCCAACAAATAATGACAACTTATGCTTTAAATAAATAACCGAACCACTATGGCATGCAAATTGAGGAAAAGCAAAAAGACTCGAATTTTGAACAAAAGGGATGAACGACTGACTGACGGCACTCACAAAATATAGACTGAGGTAAGGACTAGGGTCAAAAGCTATCTCCTCCACTCCCATCAGACATATAAGGCACGCTCAGACCTGTGAAGCCAGGTGGAGACGATACCCCGTACAGATTATTTTAACCACTGACAGATTATAATATTATTAAAAACAATCTATAGATCCAAAAACAGATCATCAGAAATCATTAACTATAAAAAAAATCCATTTCCATCCATTTTAATTTCCAACAACTTTAAAAGCGCGTGATAGGAATTAGCTCTCCCGTATAAATTTCTCATCTACTGTATCCTCATTCATCCAAGTTGCTATATATTATGAATTAGTGAGTCAATAGCTCTTGCAATATAGTATAATGTGGTTTGTGCTGAAGAGGGTGAGAATTCAATGGATATTGGTTTAGGGTTTCACTTTACTGACGCCCCTTTTCCATTTCCTCCTGTTAAGTTAGAACCTTTTCCTCCGCCATCATTCTTCATCTTAGTTACTGTTTCTCCCATTGTCCCAAAATTCGGCAGGTAAATAGATTTCTTCCAAAAAGCCAGATTGATTTAATTTCTTATTTTTTTGATGTATCTTACTCTAAGATTTTCTTTACCTGTAGATGAAAAATGGGACATGGGCATCCCCACGATCAAGATGATTTGCAGGAGGATTTTACTTAGTGGATTGTTGAGGATGAGCAATGAACAAGTGGACGATGGTATTAAAAGAAGGCTCAGATTGTCAGGATAACAATAAGCACTACAGTGGATTTTGTATGTGTACTTTCCACCATTTACTGACTGTTGATTTTGTGTGTATTTTCTTTATAGCCATTTTGATTTTCCGATTGTCATAAATTGTTGATCTGTGTTCCCCATCAAAGATTTACAAGCTGTGGATTATATCTATGCCATCAAAATTTATTTATTCTACTAAACTTTTTTATTAATATTTTTTAATTTTTACACAGGATTCAAAGAGCATAGTAGAGGAAAGAATCCTGGGAAGAAAACCTCCGGTCACATCTCATAAAATAAACCTATAGTATCTAATAGATCAGTTTATACACCCTGCCCAAAAACACATACAAAATGCGGTATCAGTATTGCATAGAGCCCATATGACAATTTGTCAAAAAAACCCATCAGATAATTTTCAAATGTAGACACCACATCTGCTATAAGTGGAAAAAGACAAAATTTTCCAAAGCCCTGTGCCAAATCCCATGAGCCAAAACCCTTCCTGCCAAAAAAGAAAGTATCAAAAAAACTTTGAAAAAACACTATTGTATCAAATACCATGAGCTCGAACTCTCCTCCAGACAAGGAACATGAATACTTGAAATGAAAGGGGAAAGCGGGAATAATTATCATCATAAAATTTTACATCAACTTTACTCAAGAAAATCACATAACTGTTACTGCAAACCTTCCCATACCCTAGAAGGAATTTTCTCAAAACCCACCTCTTGCTGATTGGCATTGCTATCAATGGCTAAATTTGCCAAATAATCTACAATCTTAATAACTTCTTTGTAACAATGGGATACCAAAAAAGATTCAAACAATTCTAATTTTTGTAAAATGGGATCAAGTATACACTGCAAATTCCAACAATTCGATTTCTTTTTCATAACACAATGAATAATCACCATAGAATCGCCTTCAATTATCAAGTCCTTAATTCCCAAAGAGATTGCCATATCCAAACCAAAAGACAAAGCATGAAATTCCGCATAATTGTTATTTTTAAAGCCAATAGCATGACACTTAGCTCGAATAAAATTTGCATTGTGATCATAAATTACCATGCCCATCCCAGCCAACCCAGGGTTACCACGAGAGGCCCCATCAAAATTCGGTTTAAAGTGCCCCTATGGAGGAGGTTTCCATCTAGCAGAGCATCTCTTACCTTTTGCATCATTCTTTTTAAAAATTGAACCATGAGAGGGTAAAACTGACAGCATCTTCCAAACTCTAGTAACTCTATTCTTCTAGTGCAAAAAAGATGTAAGATTTTCTAAATTCTTATAAATAAACAATAAAGCAACCTCAGAGATTGAAGACTCAATTTTTAATAGAACCTCGGACATAGGAGACCTTGTTTTTTTAAATATCCTGTTATTTCTCTCTAGCCAGACATTCCAAATCACAATAGATGGAGATATGATCCAAAGGCATGCATAAAAAGATGAGGCAAACATAAAGGGCCAAGATCTAAAATGGGAAATGATATCCTTACCAATAACAAAGGAAATTATTAACTTCTCAAACAACCACTGCTAACATTCATAAACATAATCACAATGTAGGAATAGGTGTGAAGAAGATTCCAAATTTTTGTTACAAAGGACACAAGGGAAAACAGTAGTAATAGCAAGCCTGTCTAGTCTCATACCTGTAAGGACTCTGTCCTGAACTACCAACCAAGAAAAGGCTCTAGCTTTAGGAAGACAAGCCGAATGCCAAAACAACTTATAAGGCCAAGATGATAAATCTTTAGCAACCATAAGAGAGTTGTAACCATCTTTAATAGTGTACTTACCAGAAATATTCTTTGTCCAAATAAGTTCATCCTCAGAATTAGAAAGAAATACAATTCTATCCCCCAAAATTTTCTCAAAATCTAATTTCATGCTTTGATCAACATCTAAGAAATCAACCGACTTCCATCTAGCTAGCTTTGATCTGGTTTAGTTTTATTTTATTGTTTCAGTTGATCAATAGCTAGTTTTAATAGCTACTCAGTTACTATCGATCAACTATAAATAAATAATTATTTTAGGGCTGCATTTTAAGATTACCTTTAAAAATCATTTTCTGTGTAAAGATTCAGAAACATATTGAAAAGTTAATTCAAAATTGATTTTAATGTATTTTACAATTCATTCTTGATTAGCATAGGTCTTGCTATGGTTTAATTATGAGGAGAATATAATATAAATTATATAGAGTATTATAGTTTTTATGAATTGTTATTATTATTCTTTAATAGTATCCTCTAATTGATGGACCCATATTTAAATTTTTCTTTATATATTATTAAAAAACTTTAAATATTTTTCTTTTTATTTTCACAGTGCCGAAAGGAAGCTCTCGTGGTGCATCTAAATATTAGCCCTCAACAAATAAACATTTGCTTTAAGAATAGGAGGACCAGGTAATAATCTTTACCCATTTACCACTCATTTCATGAGTATAATATAATTTGAGAAAGAAAATCATGGTGTTTTAAGCATTCGTAATACTGCCAACACTTATACAAAGAACGTTTGGAGAAATTTTTGAAGAGATTATCATACATATTACGCTGATTTTTGAAAATCTAAAGCCCTTGAATAGATTGAATAAGTCAATTCATGCTTCATTATTAGAAATGGCCCTTGTCAGTGGCCAAGATTTAGTAAACTGTTGGTTGAGTTCTCTAGAGTCTAATCTTCTTTTATAATAAAGTTTGTAAAAATTGTTCTAACAAACAATTTCAAACATTTCGGGCAGAACATTTTATTTTTGCTTAAAAGATTTTTTTTTTTTAAAATTAAAGTTTTTGTTAGAGTAAATGTATCAACTGGTTTTACTTCCTTGAACAGTTTCTTCTGCTAGCATAAATTATTTAGGGTTTTTGTTAGAGTACACATTTCAACCATTTTTACATCCTTTGAACAGTTTCACAGCATTTGACAACCACAACTCTTGTATTACTCATTCCTTGTTGTGTAGATTCAAAGTCATCTTTTTACCTTAAAAAAATAACTTCACCTTGAATATTTTTTATTATTGAGGACACCTATTACCATAAAGCAACACAAACATGCCAAAATTCAATAATACATGAAAAGAGACTTCAGAAAATATTCTTCCATGTAAGATATTACATTTATTAGCTGAAATCCGCTTAATGCTTTGAAAGAAAATTGGTTCGTTGATTCCTAGATGTGGATGGATCAAATGCCTTTGTTCTTTTCAGAATTTGCCTTTCATTTCGTTATCTTTCCCGCACTCTACCATAGCCGCTACAAAGGGGTCCGTCTGAAATAGTGTCTTCTGCTTCTTTTGTGATAGTTTTTCCATATCATTGGAGGAGGCCCATCAAAAATGATGATGATGATGATCATTATCATCCTTGGGAAAGCTCTCTGAAATACTATTTCTCGGTTGTTGTTGTCTTTCTCCTTGTTAATTCTATTTTTTTTAATATTTGAAATTGTTAAAACTCTCAAGACGATGAAGAATTGGAAGCCATGACTGACTGACTAATAATACTACATAGCAAATCAATCAGATGAATGAAGGAAGAATTAATGATAATAATGGAAGAAAGGGAACTCCTATCACACGCAATGGGGAATGCACAATTTGAAAAATAATGAGGTATTTGCATTCTTCATCATCTTGGTAGTTGTGGCCATCTGATTTACTATGTAGTATTATCAGTTCTTCATCGTCTTGGCAGTTGTGGCCATCTTGTCCTCCACCTCACAAAGGATTAATACTACAAATTTCAAATGTCAAAAAAGATGGAATTAGCAAGGAGAACGACTACAATAAAAAGAAGTAGTATTTCACACAGCTTACCGGAAGATGATGATGATCATCGTTTACCAGCTTCTCCTCCAATGAACATGGAAAAATTTTCACAAAAGAAGCAGAAGAAACTATTTCAGATGGATCCCTTCGTAGCAGCTATGAAAGAGTGCGGGAAAGATAATGAAAGAATAGGGAAATATAAAGGTTTTGTATCTTCATCTAAGATTCTGAAAAGCATAAAAGCATCGGAGATATCTTCATCTAAGATTCGACAAACCAATTTCTTTCTAAGCCATAAAGTAGATTTCAACTTACAAATGTAATATTGTAAAGGAAATATTATTTTCTGAATTTTTTTTCATGTATTATTGAATTTAGGCATGTTTGTGTTGCTTTATGATAATATCTGTGTCCAATAATATAAATATTTAAGGTGAAGTTATTTTTTAATGAAAACAGATGATTTTGATTCTGAAACATTAAGGGATGAGTAATATGTGTATCTAATATAAGAGCTGCCTGAAGGTGTAGTCTTTGTCAAATGTTGTTAGAATAGTTGGTTCTAACACAAACTCAACAAAATGAATTAAAAAAAATTGCATAAAATGTTGCTCTCTACATTTGAAATTGTTTATTAGAGTCTTTTCAGAATCTTTATTGTAAGGGAAGTTTAGACTCAAGAGAACTCAATACAAGTCTACTAAGTCTGGGTCACTGACAAGGGCCATTTTTAATCAGAAAAATAACATATAATTAAGCATGAATTGACTTAGATTTATTCTAGGATTGCAGATTTTTAATGAATCTTAAAGAAGAGACTTCCTTGGGAAATAAATAATCAGTCTAATATATATAATATTATTTTAAAAAGATTGTCCAAACATCCTTAGTAATTTCGTTGGGAAATATATATGTAATATATATAATATCCTTTTCAAAAGATTGTCAAGGTACTTGCACATATTTCTTCCTCTATTACTTCATATGACTGCCCTTTGTCCACACAAGAAGTACATGGTTTTCTTACTACACCAAGAGATTTTGATTATCTATTTGAATATTGATGTTATTTCCAACTCTTCAAGAGGCAATCGGTGGCAAGGTATGGGATGTGATATAAGTTTAACTGCTTGTATTCTTTTTCAATATCAATCTTGGCTTTTACTGTAAAGAGGCTCTCTTTATTATTATTGAAAATCTAAGTCAGACTAATTTGCCTCCTGCTTCAATTAGAAGATATATGTATCCTATTTGGTATTCTTGAAATTCTAATGATCCATCAATTCTCTGAAGGATGATCGTATCCGTTCTTGTTTTCTTTTCTTTAAAAATGTGGTCATTAAATATGAAATGTTTGTTATTCATATTTAAAAGATATTTATATAAAATCCATAGTCCAAAGAACATTTTATGCAATTTTCGTATTTCATTTAGCATACACAATTTCAAATGCAGAAAATTTTATGCAATTTTTGTAATTCATTTTGCTTAGAATTTTTTTTTCCAAGAATTTAGAATATGTGTTAGAGTAAGTGCTTCAACCGTTTTCATTTCCTTTGATGAGTTTTTGTTAGTGCAAACTATTCTAATAACATTTGACAATGACTACACCTTCACCACAGCTCCTGCATTAAATACTCATATTACTTATTCCTTAGTGTTTCAGAATCTGAATCATCTTTTTACATAAAAAATAACTTAACCCTGAATATTTTTATTATTGGACAACAAATACATGTTAAAATTCAATAAGAAATGGAAAGAGACTTGACAAAATAATCTTTCCATTAAGATGTTACATTTATAACCTGAAATTCACTGTTCTTTGAAAAAAAATTGGTTTGATAGATCCTAGATGAGGATGGATCGAATGCATTTGCGCTTTTCATTATCTTTCCGGCACTCTACCATAGCAGCTACAAAGGGATATCTCTGAAATAGTTTCATCTTCTACGTCAGTGATAGCTTTTCCATATTCCTTCGATCAAGCGGTGAAAGATGATGATGATGATGATCATCCTTGGGAAAGCACAGTGAAAACTTGCAATATGTATAAAAGAGAGGAAAGCTAGTTTGAAAGCTATTATTGGAATTATTTCCCAAATCTGCTTTATTGATGAGCATACATACATAATTGTTGTTCCAAACCATATTCTCTTGTTATACATAATCTTTGTTGGAAATCATGTTCTCTTTGTTATATTAAGATTAGCGTTTTTGACAGATCTATGAATAAGAAATGGATTTTGAAGTATTTCTTGTTATTTCTCTTATTTATCATTATTTATCATGGTTTTCTTCACACTCAAAATAGTCAATATTGTGGATTTCCAATATAAAGGAGGTGGTATATACCTTTCATTTGTAGCATAGGTAGATACCTCTCACAAGTCCTTTATTAGAAACCATCTATAGATCCAAAAACAGATCATCAGAAATCATTAAATATAAAAAAGAATCCATTTCCATCCATTTTAAGTTCCAATAACTTTAAAAGCACGTGATAGGAATCGGCTCTCCCCTTTAAATTTCTCATCTACTATATCCTCATTCATCCAAGTTGCTATATATTATGAATCAGTGAGTCATTAGCTCCTGCAATATAGTATAATGTGGTTTGTGCTGAAGAGGGTTAGAATTCAATGGATATTGGTTTACGGTTTCACTTTACTGACGCCCCTTTTCCATTTCCTCCTGTTAAGTTAGAACCTTTTCCCCCGCCATCATTCTCCAGCTTAGTTACTGTTTCTCCCATTGTCCCAAAATTCAGCAGGTAAATAGATTTCTTCCAAAAAGTCAGATTGATTTGATTTCTTATTTTTTGATGTATCTTACTCTAAGATTTTCTCTAAGATTTTCTTTACCTCCAGATTAAAAATGGGACATGGGCATCCCCACGGTCAGGATGATTTGCAGGAGGATTTTACTTAATGGATTGTTCGGGATGAGAAATGAACAAGTGGACGATGGTATTAAAAGAGGGCTCAGATTGTCAGGATAACAATAAGCACTACAGTGGATTTTGTATGTGTACTTTCGACCATTTACTGACTGTTGATTTTGTGTGTATTTTCTTCGTACCCATTTTCATTTTCCGATTGTCATAAATTGTTGATCTGTGTTCCCCATCAAAGATTTACAAGCTGTGGATTATATCTATGCCATCAAAATTTATTTTGTTAATGTTGGATCTGGTTTAGTTTTATTTTATTGTTTCAGTTGATCAATAGCTAGTTTTAATAGCTACTCAGTTACTATGGATCAACTATAAATAAATAATTATTTTAGGGCTGGATTTTAAGATTACCTTTAAAAATCATTTTCTGTGTAAAGGTTCAGAAACATATTGAAAAGTTAATTCAAAATTGATTTTAATGTATTTTACAATTCATTCTTGATCAGCATAGATCTTGCTATGGTTCAATTATCAGGAGAATATAATATAGATTATATAGAGTATTATAGTTTTCATGAATTGTTATTATTATTCTTTATGAGAGCACAAGTCTATACTAATATTTCATTGGGTAAGAAAGGAAATGTGAGAGCTATCTATTTTGTCAAAATTGTCCCATACCCACTTCAAACTTTATATCATGCCTCAAATGATTTAAACCTTAATAAATGATATAATACAAAAGTAAATTATTTACATAATTTTACAATAAATATTAATAGTATCCTCTAATTGATGGACCGATATTTAAATTTTTCTTTTATGTATTATTAAACAACTTTAATTATTTTCCTTTTTATTTTAACAGTACTGAAAGGAAGCTCTCCCGATGCATCTAAATATCAGCCCTCAACAAATAAACATTTGCTTTAAGAATAGGAGGACCAGGTAATAATCTTTACCCGTTTACCACTCATTTCATGAGTATAATATAATTTGAGAAAGAAAATCATGGTGTTTTAAGCAAATACTGTCGACACTTATACAAAGAATGTTTGGACAAATTTTTGAAGAGATTATCATACATATTACATTGATTTTTGAAAATCTGGAGCCCTTGAATAGATCGAATAAGTCAATTCATGCTTCATTATTAGAAATGGCCCTTGTCAGTGGCCGAGATTTAGTAAACTGTTGGTTGAGTTCTCTCGAGTCTAATCTTCTTTTATAATAAAGTTTGTAAAAGATGTTCTGATAAACAATTTCAAACATTTCGGGCATAACATTTTATTTTGCTTAAAAGATTTTTTTTTTAAAATTTAAAGTTTTTGTTAGAGTAAATGTATCAACTGGTTTTACTTCCTTGAACATTTTCTGCTAGCGCAAACTATTTAGGGTTTTTGTTAGAGTACACATTTCAACCATTTTTACATCCTTTGAACAGTTTCACAGCATTTGACAACCACAACTCTTGTATTACTCATTCCTTGCTGTGTAGAATCAAAGTCATCTTTTTACATTAAAAAAATAACTTCACCTTGAATATTTTTAATTATTGGGGACACCTATTACCATAGAGTAACACAAACATGCCAAAATTCAATAATACATGAAAAGAGACTTCAGAATATAATCTTCCATGTAAGATATTACATTTATTAGCTGAAATCCGCTTAATGCTTTGGAAGAAAATTTGGTTCGTTGATTCCTAGATGTGGATGGATCAAATGCCTTTGTACTTTTCAGAATTTGCCTTTCGTTTCGTTATCTTTCCCGCACTCTACCATAGCCGCTACAAAGGGGTCCATCTGAAATAGTGTCTTCTGCTTCTTTTGTGATAGTTTTTCCATATCATTGGAGGAGGCCCGTGGAAAATGATGATGATGATCATCATTATCATCCTTGGGAAAGCTGTGTGAAATACTATTTCTCGGTTGTTGTTGTCTTTCTCCTTGTTAATTGTATTTTTTTAATATTTGAAATTGTTAAAACTCTCAAGACCATGAAGAATTGGAAGCCATGACTGACTGACTAATAATACTACATAGCAAATTAGATGAATGAAGGAAGCACTAATGATAATAATGGAAGAAAGGGAAATCCTATCACACACTATGGGGAATGCACAATTTGAAAAATAACGAGGTATTCGCATTCCTCGTCGTCTTGGTAGTTGTGGCCAACTGATTTGCTATGTAGTATTATCAGTTCTTCATCATCTTGGCAGTTGTGGCCATCTTGTCCTCCATCTCACAAAGGATTAATACTACCAAAATCAAATTTTAAAAAAAATGAAACTAGCAAGGAGAACGACTACAATAACCAGAGGTCGTATTTAACGCAGCTTTTCGGAAGATGATCATCATCATCGTTTACCCGCGCCTCCTCCAATGAACATGGAAAATCCATCACAGAAGAAGCAGAAGAAACTATTTGAGATGGATCCCTTTGTAGGAGCTATGAAAGAGTGCGGGAAAGATAATGAAAGAAAAGGGAAGTATAAAGGTTTTGTATCTTCATCTAAGATTCTGAAAAGCACAAAAGCATCGGAGATATCTTCATCTAAGATTCAACAAACCAATTTCTTTCCAAACCATAAAGTAGATTTCAACTTACAAATGTAATATCGTAAAGGAAATATTATTTTCTGAATTTTTTTCCATATATTATTGAATTTTGGAATGTTTGTGTTGCTTTATGATAATAGCTGTGTCCAATAATATAAATATTTAAGGTGAAGTTATTTTTTATTGAAAACAAATGATTTTGATTCTAAAACATTAAGGGATGAGTAATATGTGTATCTAATGTAAGAACTGCCTGAAGGTGTAGTCTTTGTCAAATGCTGTTAGAATAGTTTGTTCTAATAGTAACTAAACAAAATGAATTAAAAAAATTGCATAAAATGTTGCTCTCTGCATTTGAAATTGTTTATTAGAGTCTTTTCAGAATCTTTATTGTAAGGGAAGTTTAGACTCAAGAGAACTCAATACAAGTCTACTAAGTCTTGGTCACTGCCAAGGGCCATTTCTAATCAGAAAAATAACATATAATTAAGCATGAATTGACTTAGATTTATTCTAGGATTGCAGATTTTTAATGAATCTTAAAGAATAGACTTCCTTGGGAAATAAATAATCAGTGTTAATAAGAAGAAAAGTTTTATTTTTTTCAGACATATATGAAAAATTAATCCTTGTTTCAAAGAATTAGTAGATTTTTAGTAAGAAAAGTTGATTCTTTTTTCCCAGGTACATACTGCACTCAGAACTTCAATAAATTCAACAAGTTATCTGACCACCACCTAATTGCTATCCCATTGCACTGGATTGCTCTCCTTTTCCGGTAGTGTGATCTACAGATTGTACACATTTGGGAGCCGCAGATTTTTTTTCCTAAGCATAGATTGTATTTCTATGAATAAACAATTTCAAATGCAGAACATTTTATGCAATTTTTGTAATTCATTTAGCATACACAAAATAAAATGCAGAACATTTTATGCAATTTTCGTAATTCATTTTGCTTAGAATTTGTTTTTCCAAGAATTTAGAATATCTGCTAGCGTAAGTGCTTCAACCGTTTTTATTTCCTTTGACGAGTTTAGATACTCATATTACTTATTCCTTAGTGTTTCAGAATCTGAATCATCTTTTTACATAAAAAATAACTTCACCCTGAATATTTTTATTATTGAACAACAAATACATTTTAAAATTCAATAAGAAACGGAAAGAGTCTTGACAAAATAATCTTTCCATTAAGATGTTACATTTATAACCTGAAATTCACTATGCTTTGGAAAAAAATTGGTTCGATGGATCCTAGATGAGGATGGATCGAAAGCATTTGCGATTTTCATTATCTTTCCCGCATTCTACCATAGCTGCTACAAAGGGATGCCTCTAAAATAGTTTCATCTGCTACTTCAGTGATAGCTTTTCCATATTCCTTGGATCAAGCAGTGGAAGATGATGATGATCATGATCATCCTTGGGAAAGCATAGTGAAATATTACTTCTGGTTGTTGTAGTCGTTCTCCTTACTAATTCCTTTTTTTGACATATGAAACTGTTACTGCCGTATAGGAAGTCAGATGAATGAAGCTACAGTGAAGAAAGATCATCATCATATACATTACTTAGCCTATTGTATTAAGCTTTCATATTGAACCGTTCTTATGAATTTTATATACTTTCCAAAATTTAATAGTGACATAGAGGCCTGGAATGAATACTATCTTCTTTATCCACCAATATTTCATATTCAATTTCGTTTCTAATTTTTAGTTTCAATTTTCACTTCATTCAATCCATGTAGAATTGGACATATTATACATTCCTTTATTATTTCTGTTTTGTATGATTCTGATCATACTGTATAAATTATGAGGTTAGATGTGTTTATTTGATATCTATTATAAGTTTAAAAAACTCAAAGAGCTATAATAGTTTCTAGTAGCTAGAGATGTGTAGTAATAATGCTAAAGCATCCTCCTCCTTGATGAAATTTTGTGCTCTTTTTGCACTCTTATTATTTGTTAAGTTTCACCAGATATTAAGTTCAAGTGTGGAATATGACTAGAGATAAATGTTTGATACCTCATTTCCAAAATGTCCATATTCGTTAGAAAAATCAGAAATGCTTCATTAAGGACTTTGTATAAATTCAACTTGGAAGAGGGTATTGGACAACTATTGAGAATTTTATGTCATCCTTATGAGGTGAATTTTCTCATCTATTCTCAGGCCATCAATTTATGAAATTTTCTATAATTTTTCAATTGATGTCAACTCTATATATTTGAAGTCTTTTTTACCAAGGTTTTCATTTATTTTTTTCATAATTTTATGTTTTGGTAAAACTATTGAAATTATGATTATTTCTAACTCAATTCTATAATGGTATTGAAGAGTGCAAAATAATTGAAACTTGAAGGTTAGATTTGATAAAAATAATTAATAATTATTATACTTTTAATGAATAAGATATTGAGTGTAATTTTACTTATAATCTTTTTCTAGAGACTCTATAATTAAAAACACTTTAAAATCTCTTTGCAAATTATTTATTTGTTCACCCTCTAGTTTCTTAACTCCTTTCATAATGATTCCTTCCCAAATACATGGCGAGTGAATTCAATTTCTTTCTCGAATTGATTGGTATTTAAATTGTTTAGATCTCATGATATCTTGCTAATAACCACAAAATATAAAATTAAGTTATAAAATTTAGTTGATACAATGGGATTAATTATAATCCATATTAATAAAAAAAATTCAATCCATATGAAAATTAATTTCATAGAATGTAGCTGAGCACCATTAATGTTTTTAGTCGGATTTTTTTAGCATTTTTTTTTTTTTTTTGTGTTTTTTTGAGATATTTTTTTTATATTTTAGGATTTGATCTTTCAATATGAATATGAATATAGAAATTTTTAAATGTTCTCATCCAAAATCTCAATCTGGTTTGGGGGCAAAGGAGGGGGAAGGAGGTCAGGGACAACCCCTTGCAAGGTTAGGGGGATTTTCCTCCAATGGGGTTTTGGGGAAACAATTTTGAAATTCACATTTTATTTATAATCTATTGTAAATCTTGACCATTTATTATTAGGTCATATATCTAACAATAGATATATTGTGTGCTATGATTTCCTTATATGAAATCCCTATTTTATAAGGGCATTTTATTATGGATATGTATTATGATGTATATTGAGAGTCTAATACCCATTGAGTTGCTCCTAGGTATTCATTAGTTATACTTTTGTGAGAAGGTTGTTGCAAAAGTATATAGTAATCTATTATTGTTTTCCAAATAATATATTCGATAAATTTTAGAGTGTGGGGTTTTTCTCTTGAAACAATTTTCCGCATGTAAATCATTATGTTGTGGTATGCATGTTGTTTATGTCTATTTCTATAATTTTTGTAAAGATCTCAAAAATTTTATAGAACCCTACTATCAAGGTTAGTGTAGGAAATTGCTCCACTACCTTAACTTTATAAGGTGTTGAGTTTGATCTATAATGCTTTGAAAAAAAAGATAAACTAGTTTGAAAACTTGCCATATGTATAAAAGAGTGGAAAGTTAGTTTGAAAGCTATTATTGGAATTATTTCCCAAATCGGCTTTATTGATGAGCATACATACATAATTGTTGTTTCAAACCATATTCTCTTGTTATACATAATCTTTGTTGGAAACCATGTTCTCTTTGTTATATTAATATTAGCGTTTTTGACGGATCTATGAATAAGAAATGGATTTTGAAGTATTTCTTGTTATTTCTCTTATTTATCATTATTTATCATGGTTTTCTTCACATTCAAAATAGTCAATCTTGTGGATTTCCAATATAAGGGAGGTGGTATATACCTTTCATTTGTAACATAGGTAGGTACCTCTCATGTAATGCCCCGCCAGGAACCCTAAAGGATAGCAACACAACAAGGCAACTAAAAGGCGCAATAATTTTTTTTTTAAAGATTAAAGGAAATAATCATAACTTTGCTCAATAATTAACATAAGCGAAAGACTAACATTACATCCTAAAGGGTTACCAAGGAAGATTACTTCTAAATAAAACCACATCACAATATTAATCCAATCATCCATTTAAATTAAGGAAAGCCATTAACGATTAAATAATTCATATTCATAAATTGATCTCCAAAAGATAGGCTTAAAGAATTACAACATACATACTTCCAAAGATTCATTTATACATAATAGGAAAGATAATTGAAACAATATATATCCCATGAACTTAAATTACAATATTCCATAAATTACATGGCTTCCATAGAACAATAAAATACAAAGGTTACAAGTTGCTGATACAATGACCACACGGGCCTCAAGGTACAAAATCAAGAACATAAGTGCTACACGAAGCTAGAACCAAGATGCACCGGCGAAGCCAATCCTCGCGTGAAGGTAGGAACAAGATATCCGATGAGAAGTGGCACTACCACCCGACCATGTGATCCCATAATGGAACCACCCCACCGTGCTAGGAGATAGCAGAAGACCCTCAAGCAAGCAAGAAAAGTACAACAGTACACATGACTCCGCAGTACACAAGTGACTCGACTCACAAAACACTAGCGACCCTAGAGAGAGAGTGTCATCACATGGCTTAAGATGGTTACCCTAGGTAGGTCTCCATAGGTCCCGGCCCCCATCATGGGTTATCCTGGTAACCTCTCCCGAACCCCCGGCTCCATCTAAGCATCATGCGGACCCTACCATCCTTTCGTGAGGACAAGGTGGTAGGTTTGCCTTTCCAGGCCTTCCCAAACACCTTGAGCCTATACAAGAACTCAACCGTGTATGGGGTACATTATCTTATTTAAATTAATAACTACCCACCCCCTAATCAAATTATTAGGTTATCACTTAATAGTTGACTTTCGAGGGGTTATCTTGCCATCCACTTTGGGTGCGGCCCCCGCTCGAAAGCCACTCTCTCTACTAGGTCACTAACTGGATAAGACTCTCTATGAGAATTCTATGGAGGGGCTGACAACCATAAATTATCCAGACAGAACACAGGTGGAGGACTCACAGTCACAAACCCAGGGTTGACCATTAGGGACATAACACATAATAGCCCACTTCCTCAAGGTTTGAACATCGACACCTGACCAAGGGTAAACATCGACAACATAATGACGATTTTAAACATAATGCGACGACATTAAAACAACTAGACTGCAATTATTAAACACCAGATCCTACACAAGCAATCTTTCTTTAAGCAGTCAACATTTAAATCAAATGAAACAAATGTATACATTGGCTAATATAAAATAATTCCAAAATAACAACTATTCGTCGAATACAATCATCATACGATTATTTTTCAATACTTGAATAACAAACACTAATATTAAATTTAACCCAATCTTTCCCTTTATTCCAACGTTAATACTAACCTCCAGATTATTCTATTTATTTTCAAAATATAAAGCAATTAAATGCTAATCACTAAGTCGAGGGATAATTAATTAATCTTAATAACCATATAAACTAACAATTAACTTAATATTATTATTTAATATTAAATGATAACATATTATTATTTTTATTTAAATAGCAATATATTATCACATAATATTAAACGCAAAATAACACTAAAATTTTTATTTTAACCACTGACAGATTATAATATTATTTTCTTTTTTTTAAAACTAAAAAAAAATATAAAAAAAAAACAATTTTGAAACCCCCAACGTGGGGCCCCCATACACCCACGCAGCATGCTGCTGTTCCCAGACTGGGGAATGCAGCGCTTGCTGCATCCTCAGTCTGGGGAAAGCAGCGAGGCTGCAGGGAGAGGGGAGTAGCGTGGGCTGGGTTGAGCCCAGCTCCCCACCACCGCCCCCCAATCCCAAACACCAATATATTAAAAAAAAATTTGTTTTCAATTTTTTTTTCTGTTTAAATAACAATCTAAATTTCATTTTTTGAACAAAAACGCCTGAGACAAAAATAAAAGAAACTAATAACAGAGACAGAGGTAGAAATCTCTGTTAGAACAAAATTAACAAATAATTTCCCAGCCACCATATTTTTGACAAACATACAACCAAAAAAAAAAATGAAAAGAGTCACTGGTAATGCCAATTTTACCAGCAATTACAAATCTTCTGAGACAAAACAGGGGCAATAAAATTTCATTCAAATCAGCCCAGTTCACTCTAAAATTCAAATTAAATGGGAATAGAATTAATCTCTAACCTCCAATTGAATTTCTTGGCTCCCAACAAGCATGAACAAGAGAAAAATTAACTCATAACCATCATTTTAAACTGGAAATTACCAGGGAGAGGTATTTTATGAATGTTTGGCAAAATTTTGCCAGCATGACACTACAAAAACCCAACAATATTTCCAATTACAAACAGCAAAATAAACTAAGAAATTTCTTGCACAAGCAAAGATGAAACAATATAAATTAAGTTAAGAAACTACATGGAGAGAGCTTAAGTTTGAATTTGATAACAAATTGATAGAATCCTTCTTCCACAAACCCAGCAAACACTCAACACCCAAAATTCATAAATCAAGCTTTTAAACAAATAACAGAAAATGGAAAGAAAGCAAGGATTTTTTTGTTGAAATAAACAAGGATTCTACCAACCTCTATGATTTCCAAGCAGGAATGGTATGCTTCAGCAGGAATCCCAGCTAGTTCAAACCCAAGTCCACCCTTCAAGCAATTTTTCCAGAATTTCTTTCTCCTCCTCCAAAATAAGCATAACCCCCAAAATCTCCTCCAAGGTAAATTAGTAAGACGATCTTTTAACCTAATTTTCTAGGTTGCAATATTTCTATTTAAAAAACATTAAAATCTCACAATTGACTTTCTTTTTTCTTTTCTTTTTCATATCCCTCAAAACAAATAAATGAAAATTCCCTTTTTGAAAATTACATTTTTCATATATATCAATTAAATCAACTTTTCTACTAAATAGGAAAAAAAATGAGTTAGCTTTATTTGCACATATTAGAAGCAATTAACTAATTTATTCTACTTCTTCCGTTGGATCTAAACACGATTACTTTGCCAAAATAAGCAACTAAAAGTTAAAATCTAATAACTAATCAATTAAGCTTGATTCAAGACGTAGAGGCATAATAAGGAATAAATTGCTCAAGCCAACAAATAATGACAACTTATGCTTTAAATAAATAACCGAACCACTATGGCATGCAAATTGAGGAAATGCAAAAAGACTCGAATTTCGAACAAAAGGGATGAACGACTGACTGACGGCACTCACAAAATATAGACTGAGGTAAGGACTAGGGTCAAAAGCTATCTCCTCCACTCCCATCAGACATATAAGGCACGCTCAGACCTGTGAAGCCAGGTGGAGACGATACCCCGTACAGATTATTTTAACCACTGACAGATTATAATATTATTAAAAACAATCTATAGATCCAAAAACAGATCATCAGAAATCATTAACTATAAAAAAAATCCATTTCCATCCATTTTAATTTCCAACAACTTTAAAAGCGCGTGATAGGAATTAGCTCTCCCGTATAAATTTCTCATCTACTGTATCCTCATTCATCCAAGTTGCTATATATTATGAATTAGTGAGTCAATAGCTCTTGCAATATAGTATAATGTGGTTTGTGCTGAAGAGGGTGAGAATTCAATGGATATTGGTTTAGGGTTTCACTTTACTGACGCCCCTTTTCCATTTCCTCCTGTTAAGTTAGAACCTTTTCCTCCGCCATCATTCTTCAGCTTAGTTACTGTTTCTCCCATTGTCCCAAAATTCGGCAGGTAAATAGATTTCTTCCAAAAAGCCAGATTGATTTAATTTCTTATTTTTTTGATGTATCTTACTCTAAGATTTTCTTTACCTGTAGATGAAAAATGGGACATGGGCATCCCCACGATCAAGATGATTTGCAGGAGGATTTTACTTAGTGGATTGTTGAGGATGAGCAATGAACAAGTGGACGATGGTATTAAAAGAAGGCTCAGATTGTCAGGATAACAATAAGCACTACAGTGGATTTTGTATGTGTACTTTCCACCATTTACTGACTGTTGATTTTGTGTGTATTTTCTTTATAGCCATTTTGATTTTCCGATTGTCATAAATTGTTGATCTGTGTTCCCCATCAAAGATTTACAAGCTGTGGATTATATCTATGCCATCAAAATTTATTTATTCTACTAAACTTTTTTATTAATATTTTTTAATTTTTACACAGGATTCAAAGAGCATAGTAGAGGAAAGAATCCTGGGAAGAAAACCTCCGGTCACATCTCATAAAATAAACCTATAGTATCTAATAGATCAGTTTATACACCCTGCCCAAAAACACATACAAAATGCGGTATCAGTATTGCATAGAGCCCATATGACAATTTGTCAAAAAAACCCATCAGATAATTTTCAAATGTAGACACCACATCTGCTATAAGTGGAAAAAGACAAAATTTTCCAAAGCCCTGTGCCAAATCCCATGAGCCAAAACCCTTCCTGCCAAAAAAGAAAGTATCAAAAAAACTTTGAAAAAACACTATTGTATCAAATACCATGAGCTCGAACTCTCCTCCAGACAAGGAACATGAATACTTGAAATGAAAGGGGAAAGCGGGAATAATTATCATCATAAAATTTTACATCAACTTTACTCAAGAAAATCACATAACTGTTACTGCAAACCTTCCCATACCCTAGAAGGAATTTTCTCAAAACCCACCTCTTGCTGATTGGCATTGCTATCAATGGCTAAATTTGCCAAATAATCTACAATCTTAATAACTTCTTTGTAACAATGGGATACCAAAAAAGATTCAAACAATTCTAATTTTTGTAAAATGGGATCAAGTATACACTGCAAATTCCAACAATTCAATTTCTTTTTCATAACACAATGAATAATCACCATAGAATCACCTTCAATTATCAAGTCCTTAATTCCCAAAGAGATTGCCATATCCAAACCAAAAGACAAAGCATGAAATTCCGCATAATTGTTATTTTTAAAGCCAATAGCATGACACTTAGCTCGAATAAAATTTGCATTGTGATCATAAATTACCATGCCCATCCCAGCCAACCCAGGGTTACCACGAGAGGCCCCATCAAAATTCGGTTTAAAGTGCCCCTATGGAGGAGGTTTCCATCTAGCAGAGCATCTCTTACCTTTTGCATCATTCTTTTTAAAAATTGAACCATGAGAGGGTAAAACTGACAGCATCTTCCAAACTCTATTAACTCTATTCTTCTAGTGCAAAAAAGATGTAAGATTTTCTAAATTCTTATAAATAAACAATAAAGCAACCTCAGAGATTGAAGACTCAATTTTTAATAGAACCTCGGACATAGGAGACCTTGTTTTTTTAAATATCCTGTTATTTCTCTCTAGCCAGACATTCCAAATCACAATAGATGGAGATATGATCCAAAGGCATGCATAAAAAGATGAGGCAAACATAAAGGGCCAAGATCTAAAATGGGAAATGATATCCTTACCAATAACAAAGGAAATTATTAACTTCTCAAACAACCACTGCTAACATTCATAAACATAATCACAATGTAGGAATAGGTGTGAAGAAGATTCCAAATTTTTGTTACAAAGGACACAAGGGAAAACAGTAGTAATAGCAAGCCTGTCTAGTCTCATACCTGTAAGGACTCTGTCCTGAACTACCAACCAAGAAAAGGCTCTAGCTTTAGGAAGACAAGCCGAATGCCAAAACAACTTATAAGGCCAAGATGATAAATCTTTAGCAACCATAAGAGAGTTGTAACCATCTTTAATAGTGTACTTACCAGAAATATTCTTTGTCCAAATAAGTTCATCCTCAGAATTAGAAAGAAATACAATTCTATCCCCCAAAATTTTCTCAAAATCTAATTTCATGCTTTGATCAACATCTAAGAAATCAACCGACTTCCATCTAGCTAGCTTTGATCTGGTTTAGTTTTATTTTATTGTTTCAGTTGATCAATAGCTAGTTTTAATAGCTACTCAGTTACTATCGATCAACTATAAATAAATAATTATTTTAGGGCTGCATTTTAAGATTACCTTTAAAAATCATTTTCTGTGTAAAGATTCAGAAACATATTGAAAAGTTAATTCAAAATTGATTTTAATGTATTTTACAATTCATTCTTGATTAGCATAGGTCTTGCTATGGTTTAATTATGAGGAGAATATAATATAAATTATATAGAGTATTATAGTTTTTATGAATTGTTATTATTATTCTTTAATAGTATCCTCTAATTGATGGACCCATATTTAAATTTTTCTTTATATATTATTAAAAAACTTTAAATATTTTTCTTTTTATTTTAACAGTGCCGAAAGGAAGCTCTCGTGGTGCATCTAAATATTAGCCCTCAACAAATAAACATTTGCTTTAAGAATAGGAGGACCAGGTAATAATCTTTACCCATTTACCACTCATTTCATGAGTATAATATAATTTGAGAAAGAAAATCATGGTGTTTTAAGCATTCGTAATACTGCCAACACTTATACAAAGAACGTTTGGAGAAATTTTTGAAGAGATTATCATACATATTACGCTGATTTTTGAAAATCTAAAGCCCTTGAATAGATTGAATAAGTCAATTCATGCTTCATTATTAGAAATGGCCCTTGTCAGTGGCCAAGATTTAGTAAACTGTTAGTTGAGTTCTCTAGAGTCTAATCTTCTTTTATAATAAAGTTTGTAAAAATTGTTCTAACAAACAATTTCAAACATTTCGGGCAGAACATTTTATTTTTGCTTAAAAGATTTTTTTTTTTTAAAATTAAAGTTTTTGTTAGAGTAAATGTATCAACTGGTTTTACTTCCTTGAACAGTTTCTTCTGCTAGCATAAATTATTTAGGGTTTTTGTTAGAGTACACATTTCAACCATTTTTACATCCTTTGAACAGTTTCACAGCATTTGACAACCACAACTCTTGTATTACTCATTCCTTGTTGTGTAGATTCAAAGTCATCTTTTTACCTTAAAAAAATAACTTCACCTTGAATATTTTTTATTATTGAGGACACCTATTACCATAAAGCAACACAAACATGCCAAAATTCAATAATACATGAAAAGAGACTTCAGAAAATATTCTTCCATGTAAGATATTACATTTATTAGCTGAAATCCGCTTAATGCTTTGAAAGAAAATTGGTTCGTTGATTCCTAGATGTGGATGGATCAAATGCCTTTGTTCTTTTCAGAATTTGCCTTTCATTTCGTTATCTTTCCCGCACTCTACCATAGCCGCTACAAAGGGGTCCGTCTGAAATAGTGTCTTCTGCTTCTTTTGTGATAGTTTTTCCATATCATTGGAGGAGGCCCATCAAAAATGATGATGATGATGATCATTATCATCCTTGGGAAAGCTCTCTGAAATACTATTTCTCGGTTGTTGTTGTCTTTCTCCTTGTTAATTCTATTTTTTTTAATATTTGAAATTGTTAAAACTCTCAAGACGATGAAGAATTGGAAGCCATGACTGACTGACTAATAATACTACATAGCAAATCAATCAGATGAATGAAGGAAGAATTAATGATAATAATGGAAGAAAGGGAACTCCTATCACACGCAATGGGGAATGCACAATTTGAAAAATAATGAGGTATTTGCATTCTTCATCATCTTGGTAGTTGTGGCCATCTGATTTACTATGTAGTATTATCAGTTCTTCATCGTCTTGGCAGTTGTGGCCATCTTGTCCTCCACCTCACAAAGGATTAATACTACAAATTTCAAATGTCAAAAAAGATGGAATTAGCAAGGAGAACGACTACAATAAAAAGAAGTAGTATTTCACACAGCTTACCGGAAGATGATGATGATCATCGTTTACCAGCTTCTCCTCCAATGAACATGGAAAAATTTTCACAAAAGAAGCAGAAGAAACTATTTCAGATGGATCCCTTCGTAGCAGCTATGAAAGAGTGCGGGAAAGATAATGAAAGAATAGGGAAATATAAAGGTTTTGTATCTTCATCTAAGATTCTGAAAAGCATAAAAGCATCGGAGATATCTTCATCTAAGATTCGACAAACCAATTTCTTTCTAAGCCATAAAGTAGATTTCAACTTACAAATGTAATATTGTAAAGGAAATATTATTTTCTGAATTTTTTTTCATGTATTATTGAATTTAGGCATGTTTGTGTTGCTTTATGATAATATCTGTGTCCAATAATATAAATATTTAAGGTGAAGTTATTTTTTAATGAAAACAGATGATTTTGATTCTGAAACATTAAGGGATGAGTAATATGTGTATCTAATATAAGAGCTGCCTGAAGGTGTAGTCTTTGTCAAATGTTGTTAGAATAGTTGGTTCTAACACAAACTCAACAAAATGAATTAAAAAAAATTGCATAAAATGTTGCTCTCTACATTTGAAATTGTTTATTAGAGTCTTTTCAGAATCTTTATTGTAAGGGAAGTTTAGACTCAAGAGAACTCAATACAAGTCTACTAAGTCTGGGTCACTGACAAGGGCCATTTTTAATCAGAAAAATAACATATAATTAAGCATGAATTGACTTAGATTTATTCTAGGATTGCAGATTTTTAATGAATCTTAAAGAAGAGACTTCCTTGGGAAATAAATAATCAGTCTAATATATATAATATTATTTTAAAAAGATTGTCCAAACATCCTTAGTAATTTCGTTGGGAAATATATATGTAATATATATAATATCCTTTTCAAAAGATTGTCAAGGTACTTGCACATATTTCTTCCTCTATTACTTCATATGACTGCCCTTTGTCCACACAAGAAGTACATGGTTTTCTTACTACACCAAGAGATTTTGATTATCTATTTGAATATTGATGTTATTTCCAACTCTTCAAGAGGCAATCGGTGGCAAGGTATGGGATGTGATATAAGTTTAACTGCTTGTATTCTTTTTCAATATCAATCTTGGCTTTTACTGTAAAGAGGCTCTCTTTATTATTATTGAAAATCTAAGTCAGACTAATTTGCCTCCTGCTTCAATTAGAAGATATATGTATCCTATTTGGTATTCTTGAAATTCTAATGATCCATCAATTCTCTGAAGGATGATCGTATCCGTTCTTGTTTTCTTTTCTTTAAAAATGTGGTCATTAAATATGAAATGTTTGTTATTCATATTTAAAAGATATTTATATAAAATCCATAGTCCAAAGAACATTTTATGCAATTTTCGTATTTCATTTAGCATACACAATTTCAAATGCAGAAAATTTTATGCAATTTTTGTAATTCATTTTGCTTAGAATTTTTTTTTCCAAGAATTTAGAATATGTGTTAGAGTAAGTGCTTCAACCGTTTTCATTTCCTTTGATGAGTTTTTGTTAGTGCAAACTATTCTAATAACATTTGACAATGACTACACCTTCACCACAGCTCCTGCATTAAATACTCATATTACTTATTCCTTAGTGTTTCAGAATCTGAATCATCTTTTTACATAAAAAATAACTTAACCCTGAATATTTTTATTATTGGACAACAAATACATGTTAAAATTCAATAAGAAATGGAAAGAGACTTGACAAAATAATCTTTCCATTAAGATGTTACATTTATAACCTGAAATTCACTGTTCTTTGAAAAAAAATTGGTTTGATAGATCCTAGATGAGGATGGATCGAATGCATTTGCGCTTTTCATTATCTTTCCGGCACTCTACCATAGCAGCTACAAAGGGATATCTCTGAAATAGTTTCATCTTCTACGTCAGTGATAGCTTTTCCATATTCCTTCGATCAAGCGGTGAAAGATGATGATGATGATGATCATCCTTGGGAAAGCACAGTGAAAACTTGCAATATGTATAAAAGAGAGGAAAGCTAGTTTGAAAGCTATTATTGGAATTATTTCCCAAATCTGCTTTATTGATGAGCATACATACATAATTGTTGTTCCAAACCATATTCTCTTGTTATACATAATCTTTGTTGGAAATCATGTTCTCTTTGTTATATTAAGATTAGCGTTTTTGACAGATCTATGAATAAGAAATGGATTTTGAAGTATTTCTTGTTATTTCTCTTATTTATCATTATTTATCATGGTTTTCTTCACACTCAAAATAGTCAATATTGTGGATTTCCAATATAAAGGAGGTGGTATATACCTTTCATTTGTAGCATAGGTAGATACCTCTCACAAGTCCTTTATTAGAAACCATCTATAGATCCAAAAACAGATCATCAGAAATCATTAAATATAAAAAAGAATCCATTTCCATCCATTTTAAGTTCCAATAACTTTAAAAGCACGTGATAGGAATCGGCTCTCCCCTTTAAATTTCTCATCTACTATATCCTCATTTATCCAAGTTGCTATATATTATGAATCAGTGAGTCATTAGCTCCTGCAATATAGTATAATGTGGTTTGTGCTGAAGAGGGTTAGAATTCAATGGATATTGGTTTACGGTTTCACTTTACTGACGCCCCTTTTCCATTTCCTCCTGTTAAGTTAGAACCTTTTCCCCCGCCATCATTCTCCAGCTTAGTTACTGTTTCTCCCATTGTCCCAAAATTCAGCAGGTAAATAGATTTCTTCCAAAAAGTCAGATTGATTTGATTTCTTATTTTTTGATGTATCTTACTCTAAGATTTTCTCTAAGATTTTCTTTACCTCCAGATTAAAAATGGGACATGGGCATCCCCACGGTCAGGATGATTTGCAGGAGGATTTTACTTAATGGATTGTTCGGGATGAGAAATGAACAAGTGGACGATGGTATTAAAAGAGGGCTCAGATTGTCAGGATAACAATAAGCACTACAGTGGATTTTGTATGTGTACTTTCGACCATTTACTGACTGTTGATTTTGTGTGTATTTTCTTCGTACCCATTTTCATTTTCCGATTGTCATAAATTGTTGATCTGTGTTCCCCATCAAAGATTTACAAGCTGTGGATTATATCTATGCCATCAAAATTTATTTTGTTAATGTTGGATCTGGTTTAGTTTTATTTTATTGTTTCAGTTGATCAATAGCTAGTTTTAATAGCTACTCAGTTACTATGGATCAACTATAAATAAATAATTATTTTAGGGCTGGATTTTAAGATTACCTTTAAAAATCATTTTCTGTGTAAAGGTTCAGAAACATATTGAAAAGTTAATTCAAAATTGATTTTAATGTATTTTACAATTCATTCTTGATCAGCATAGATCTTGCTATGGTTCAATTATCAGGAGAATATAATATAGATTATATAGAGTATTATAGTTTTCATGAATTGTTATTATTATTCTTTATGAGAGCACAAGTCTATACTAATATTTCATTGGGTAAGAAAGGAAATGTGAGAGCTATCTATTTTGTCAAAATTGTCCCATACCCACTTCAAACTTTATATCATGCCTCAAATGATTTAAACCTTAATAAATGATATAATACAAAAGTAAATTATTTACATAATTTTACAATAAATATTAATAGTATCCTCTAATTGATGGACCGATATTTAAATTTTTCTTTTATGTATTATTAAACAACTTTAATTATTTTCCTTTTTATTTTAACAGTACTGAAAGGAAGCTCTCCCGATGCATCTAAATATCAGCCCTCAACAAATAAACATTTGCTTTAAGAATAGGAGGACCAGGTAATAATCTTTACCCGTTTACCACTCATTTCATGAGTATAATATAATTTGAGAAAGAAAATCATGGTGTTTTAAGCAAATACTGTCGACACTTATACAAAGAATGTTTGGACAAATTTTTGAAGAGATTATCATACATATTACATTGATTTTTGAAAATCTGGAGCCCTTGAATAGATCGAATAAGTCAATTCATGCTTCATTATTAGAAATGGCCCTTGTCAGTGGCCGAGATTTAGTAAACTGTTGGTTGAGTTCTCTCGAGTCTAATCTTCTTTTATAATAAAGTTTGTAAAAGATGTTCTGATAAACAATTTCAAACATTTCGGGCATAACATTTTATTTTGCTTAAAAGATTTTTTTTTTAAAATTTAAAGTTTTTGTTAGAGTAAATGTATCAACTGGTTTTACTTCCTTGAACATTTTCTGCTAGCGCAAACTATTTAGGGTTTTTGTTAGAGTACACATTTCAACCATTTTTACATCCTTTGAACAGTTTCACAACATTTGACAACCACAACTCTTGTATTACTCATTCCTTGCTGTGTAGAATCAAAGTCATCTTTTTACATTAAAAAAATAACTTCACCTTGAATATTTTTAATTATTGGGGACACCTATTACCATAGAGTAACACAAACATGCCAAAATTCAATAATACATGAAAAGAGACTTCAGAATATAATCTTCCATGTAAGATATTACATTTATTAGCTGAAATCCGCTTAATGCTTTGGAAGAAAATTTGGTTCGTTGATTCCTAGATGTGGATGGATCAAATGCCTTTGTACTTTTCAGAATTTGCCTTTCGTTTCGTTATCTTTCCCGCACTCTACCATAGCCGCTACAAAGGGGTCCATCTGAAATAGTGTCTTCTGCTTCTTTTGTGATAGTTTTTCCATATCATTGGAGGAGGCCCGTGGAAAATGATGATGATGATCATCATTATCATCCTTGGGAAAGCTGTGTGAAATACTATTTCTCGGTTGTTGTTGTCTTTCTCCTTGTTAATTGTATTTTTTTAATATTTGAAATTGTTAAAACTCTCAAGACCATGAAGAATTGGAAGCCATGACTGACTGACTAATAATACTACATAGCAAATTAGATGAATGAAGGAAGCACTAATGATAATAATGGAAGAAAGGGAAATCCTATCACACACTATGGGGAATGCACAATTTGAAAAATAACGAGGTATTCGCATTCCTCGTCGTCTTGGTAGTTGTGGCCAACTGATTTGCTATGTAGTATTATCAGTTCTTCATCATCTTGGCAGTTGTGGCCATCTTGTCCTCCATCTCACAAAGGATTAATACTACCAAAATCAAATTTTAAAAAAAATGAAACTAGCAAGGAGAACGACTACAATAACCAGAGGTCGTATTTAACGCAGCTTTTCGGAAGATGATCATCATCATCGTTTACCCGCGCCTCCTCCAATGAACATGGAAAATCCATCACAGAAGAAGCAGAAGAAACTATTTGAGATGGATCCCTTTGTAGGAGCTATGAAAGAGTGCGGGAAAGATAATGAAAGAAAAGGGAAGTATAAAGGTTTTGTATCTTCATCTAAGATTCTGAAAAGCACAAAAGCATCGGAGATATCTTCATCTAAGATTCAACAAACCAATTTCTTTCCAAACCATAAAGTAGATTTCAACTTACAAATGTAATATCGTAAAGGAAATATTATTTTCTGAATTTTTTTCCATATATTATTGAATTTTGGAATGTTTGTGTTGCTTTATGATAATAGCTGTGTCCAATAATATAAATATTTAAGGTGAAGTTATTTTTTATTGAAAACAAATGATTTTGATTCTAAAACATTAAGGGATGAGTAATATGTGTATCTAATGTAAGAACTGCCTGAAGGTGTAGTCTTTGTCAAATGCTGTTAGAATAGTTTGTTCTAATAGTAACTAAACAAAATGAATTAAAAAAATTGCATAAAATGTTGCTCTCTGCATTTGAAATTGTTTATTAGAGTCTTTTCAGAATCTTTATTGTAAGGGAAGTTTAGACTCAAGAGAACTCAATACAAGTCTACTAAGTCTTGGTCACTGCCAAGGGCCATTTCTAATCAGAAAAATAACATATAATTAAGCATGAATTGACTTAGATTTATTCTAGGATTGCAGATTTTTAATGAATCTTAAAGAATAGACTTCCTTGGGAAATAAATAATCAGTGTTAATAAGAAGAAAAGTTTTATTTTTTTCAGACATATATGAAAAATTAATCCTTGTTTCAAAGAATTAGTAGATTTTTAGTAAGAAAAGTTGATTCTTTTTTCCCAGGTACATACTGCACTCAGAACTTCAATAAATTCAACAAGTTATCTGACCACCACCTAATTGCTATCCCATTGCACTGGATTGCTCTCCTTTTCCGGTAGTGTGATCTACAGATTGTACACATTTGGGAGCCGCAGATTTTTTTTCCTAAGCATAGATTGTATTTCTATGAATAAACAATTTCAAATGCAGAACATTTTATGCAATTTTTGTAATTCATTTAGCATACACAAAATAAAATGCAGAACATTTTATGCAATTTTCGTAATTCATTTTGCTTAGAATTTGTTTTTCCAAGAATTTAGAATATCTGCTAGCGTAAGTGCTTCAACCGTTTTTATTTCCTTTGACGAGTTTAGATACTCATATTACTTATTCCTTAGTGTTTCAGAATCTGAATCATCTTTTTACATAAAAAATAACTTCACCCTGAATATTTTTATTATTGAACAACAAATACATTTTAAAATTCAATAAGAAACGGAAAGAGTCTTGACAAAATAATCTTTCCATTAAGATGTTACATTTATAACCTGAAATTCACTATGCTTTGGAAAAAAATTGGTTCGATGGATCCTAGATGAGGATGGATCGAAAGCATTTGCGATTTTCATTATCTTTCCCGCATTCTACCATAGCTGCTACAAAGGGATGCCTCTAAAATAGTTTCATCTGCTACTTCAGTGATAGCTTTTCCATATTCCTTGGATCAAGCAGTGGAAGATGATGATGATCATGATCATCCTTGGGAAAGCATAGTGAAATATTACTTCTGGTTGTTGTAGTCGTTCTCCTTACTAATTCCTTTTTTTGACATATGAAACTGTTACTGCCGTATAGGAAGTCAGATGAATGAAGCTACAGTGAAGAAAGATCATCATCATATACATTACTTAGCCTATTGTATTAAGCTTTCATATTGAACCGTTCTTATGAATTTTATATACTTTCCAAAATTTAATAGTGACATAGAGGCCTGGAATGAATACTATCTTCTTTATCCACCAATATTTCATATTCAATTTCGTTTCTAATTTTTAGTTTCAATTTTCACTTCATTCAATCCATGTAGAATTGGACATATTATACATTCCTTTATTATTTCTGTTTTGTATGATTCTGATCATACTGTATAAATTATGAGGTTAGATGTGTTTATTTGATATCTATTATAAGTTTAAAAAACTCAAAGAGCTATAATAGTTTCTAGTAGCTAGAGATGTGTAGTAATAATGCTAAAGCATCCTCCTCCTTGATGAAATTTTGTGCTCTTTTTGCACTCTTATTATTTGTTAAGTTTCACCAGATATTAAGTTCAAGTGTGGAATATGACTAGAGATAAATGTTTGATACCTCATTTCCAAAATGTCCATATTCGTTAGAAAAATCAGAAATGCTTCATTAAGGACTTTGTATAAATTCAACTTGGAAGAGGGTATTGGACAACTATTGAGAATTTTATGTCATCCTTATGAGGTGAATTTTCTCATCTATTCTCAGGCCATCAATTTATGAAATTTTCTATAATTTTTCAATTGATGTCAACTCTATATATTTGAAGTCTTTTTTACCAAGGTTTTCATTTATTTTTTTCATAATTTTATGTTTTGGTAAAACTATTGAAATTATGATTATTTCTAACTCAATTCTATAATGGTATTGAAGAGTGCAAAATAATTGAAACTTGAAGGTTAGATTTGATAAAAATAATTAATAATTATTATACTTTTAATGAATAAGATATTGAGTGTAATTTTACTTATAATCTTTTTCTAGAGACTCTATAATTAAAAACACTTTAAAATCTCTTTGCAAATTATTTATTTGTTCACCCTCTAGTTTCTTAACTCCTTTCATAATGATTCCTTCCCAAATACATGGCGAGTGAATTCAATTTCTTTCTCGAATTGATTGGTATTTAAATTGTTTAGATCTCATGATATCTTGCTAATAACCACAAAATATAAAATTAAGTTATAAAATTTAGTTGATACAATGGGATTAATTATAATCCATATTAATAAAAAAAATTCAATCCATATGAAAATTAATTTCATAGAATGTAGCTGAGCACCATTAATGTTTTTAGTCGGATTTTTTTAGCATTTTTTTTTTTTTTTTGTGTTTTTTTGAGATATTTTTTTTATATTTTAGGATTTGATCTTTCAATATGAATATGAATATAGAAATTTTTAAATGTTCTCATCCAAAATCTCAATCTGGTTTGGGGGCAAAGGAGGGGGAAGGAGGTCAGGGACAACCCCTTGCAAGGTTAGGGGGATTTTCCTCCAATGGGGTTTTGGGGAAACAATTTTGAAATTCACATTTTATTTATAATCTATTGTAAATCTTGACCATTTATTATTAGGTCATATATCTAACAATAGATATATTGTGTGCTATGATTTCCTTATATGAAATCCCTATTTTATAAGGGCATTTTATTATGGATATGTATTATGATGTATATTGAGAGTCTAATACCCATTGAGTTGCTCCTAGGTATTCATTAGTTATACTTTTGTGAGAAGGTTGTTGCAAAAGTATATAGTAATCTATTATTGTTTTCCAAATAATATATTCGATAAATTTTAGAGTGTGGGGTTTTTCTCTTGAAACAATTTTCCGCATGTAAATCATTATGTTGTGGTATGCATGTTGTTTATGTCTATTTCTATAATTTTTGTAAAGATCTCAAAAATTTTATAGAACCCTACTATCAAGGTTAGTGTAGGAAATTGCTCCACTACCTTAACTTTATAAGGTGTTGAGTTTGATCTATAATGCTTTGAAAAAAAAGATAAACTAGTTTGAAAACTTGCCATATGTATAAAAGAGTGGAAAGTTAGTTTGAAAGCTATTATTGGAATTATTTCCCAAATCGGCTTTATTGATGAGCATACATACATAATTGTTGTTTCAAACCATATTCTCTTGTTATACATAATCTTTGTTGGAAACCATGTTCTCTTTGTTATATTAATATTAGCGTTTTTGACGGATCTATGAATAAGAAATGGATTTTGAAGTATTTCTTGTTATTTCTCTTATTTATCATTATTTATCATGGTTTTCTTCACATTCAAAATAGTCAATCTTGTGGATTTCCAATATAAGGGAGGTGGTATATACCTTTCATTTGTAACATAGGTAGGTACCTCTCATGTAATGCCCCGCCAGGAACCCTAAAGGATAGCAACACAACAAGGCAACTAAAAGGCGCAATAATTTTTTTTTTAAAGATTAAAGGAAATAATCATAACTTTGCTCAATAATTAACATAAGCGAAAGACTAACATTACATCCTAAAGGGTTACCAAGGAAGATTACTTCTAAATAAAACCACATCACAATATTAATCCAATCATCCATTTAAATTAAGGAAAGCCATTAACGATTAAATAATTCATATTCATAAATTGATCTCCAAAAGATAGGCTTAAAGAATTACAACATACATACTTCCAAAGATTCATTTATACATAATAGGAAAGATAATTGAAACAATATATATCCCATGAACTTAAATTACAATATTCCATAAATTACATGGCTTCCATAGAACAATAAAATACAAAGGTTACAAGTTGCTGATACAATGACCACACGGGCCTCAAGGTACAAAATCAAGAACATAAGTGCTACACGAAGCTAGAACCAAGATGCACCGGCGAAGCCAATCCTCGCGTGAAGGTAGGAACAAGATATCCGATGAGAAGTGGCACTACCACCCGACCATGTGATCCCATAATGGAACCACCCCACCGTGCTAGGAGATAGCAGAAGACCCTCAAGCAAGCAAGAAAAGTACAACAGTACACATGACTCCGCAGTACACAAGTGACTCGACTCACAAAACACTAGCGACCCTAGAGAGAGAGTGTCATCACATGGCTTAAGATGGTTACCCTAGGTAGGTCTCCATAGGTCCCGGCCCCCATCATGGGTTATCCTGGTAACCTCTCCCGAACCCCCGGCTCCATCTAAGCATCATGCGGACCCTACCATCCTTTCGTGAGGACAAGGTGGTAGGTTTGCCTTTCCAGGCCTTCCCAAACACCTTGAGCCTATACAAGAACTCAACCGTGTATGGGGTACATTATCTTATTTAAATTAATAACTACCCACCCCCTAATCAAATTATTAGGTTATCACTTAATAGTTGACTTTCGAGGGGTTATCTTGCCATCCACTTTGGGTGCGGCCCCCGCTCGAAAGCCACTCTCTCTACTAGGTCACTAACTGGATAAGACTCTCTATGAGAATTCTATGGAGGGGCTGACAACCATAAATTATCCAGACAGAACACAGGTGGAGGACTCACAGTCACAAACCCAGGGTTGACCATTAGGGACATAACACATAATAGCCCACTTCCTCAAGGTTTGAACATCGACACCTGACCAAGGGTAAACATCGACAACATAATGACGATTTTAAACATAATGCGACGACATTAAAACAACTAGACTGCAATTATTAAACACCAGATCCTACACAAGCAATCTTTCTTTAAGCAGTCAACATTTAAATCAAATGAAACAAATGTATACATTGGCTAATATAAAATAATTCCAAAATAACAACTATTCGTCGAATACAATCATCATACGATTATTTTTCAATACTTGAATAACAAACACTAATATTAAATTTAACCCAATCTTTCCCTTTATTCCAACGTTAATACTAACCTCCAGATTATTCTATTTATTTTCAAAATATAAAGCAATTAAATGCTAATCACTAAGTCGAGGGATAATTAATTAATCTTAATAACCATATAAACTAACAATTAACTTAATATTATTATTTAATATTAAATGATAACATATTATTATTTTTATTTAAATAGCAATATATTATCACATAATATTAAACGCAAAATAACACTAAAAATTTTATTTTAACCACTGACAGATTATAATATTATTTTCTTTTTTTTTAAACTAAAAAAAAATATAAAAAAAAAACAATTTTGAAACCCCCAACGTGGGGCCCCCAAACAGCCACGCAGCATGCTGCTGTTCCCAGACTGGGGAATGCAGCGCTTGCTGCATCCTCAGTCTGGGGAAAGCAGCGAGGCTGCAGGGAGAGGGGAGTAGCGTGGGCTGGGTTGAGCCCAGCTCCCCACCACCGCCCCCCAATCCCAAACACCAATATATTAAATTTTTTTTTGTTTTCAATTTTTTTTTCTGTTTAAATAACAATCTAAATTTCATTTTTTGAACAAAAACGCCTGAGACAAAAATAAAAGAAACTAATAACAGAGACAGAGGTAGAAATCTCTGTTAGAACAAAATTAACAAATAATTTCCCAGCCACCATATTTTTGACAAACATACAACCAAAAAAACAAATTAAAAGAGTCACTGGTAATGCCAATTTTACCAGCAATTACAAATCTTCTGAGACAAAACAGGGGCAATAAAATTTCATTCAAATCAGCCCAGTTCACTCTAAAATTCAAATTAAATGGGAATAGAATTAATCTCTAACCTCCAATTGAATTTCTTGGCTCCCAACAAGCATGAACAAGAGAAAAATTAACTCATAACCATCATTTTAAACTGGAAATTACCAGGGAGAGGTATTTTATGAATGTTTGGCAAAATTTTGCCAGCATAACACTACAAAAACCCAACAATATTTCCAATTACAAACAGCAAAATAAACTAAGAAATTTCTTGCACAAGCAAAGATGAAACAATATAAATTAAGTTAAGAAACTACATGGAGAGGGCTTAAGTTTGAATTTGATAACAAATTGATAGAATCCTTCTTCCACAAACCCAGCAAACACTCAACACCCAAAATTCATAAATCAAGCTTTTAAACAAATAACAGAAAATGGAAAGAAAGCAAGGATTTTTTTGTTGAAATAAACAAGGATTCTACCAACCTCTATGATTTCCAAGAAGGAATGGTATGCTTCAGCAGGAATCCCAGCTAGTTCAAACCCAAGTCCACCCTTCAAGCAATTTTTCCAGAATTTCTTTCTCCTCCTACAAAATAAGCATAACCCCCAAAATCTCCTCCAAGGTAAATTAGTAAGACGATCTTTTAACCTAATTTTCTAGGTTGCAATATTTCTATTTAAAAAACATTAAAATCTCACAATTGACTTTCTTTTTTCTTTTCTTTTTCATATCCCTCAAAACAAATAAATGAAAATTCCCTTTTTGAAAATTACATTTTTCATATATATCAATTAAATCAACTTTTCTACTAAATAGGAAAAACAATGAGTTAGCTTTATTTGCACATATTAGAAGCAATTAACTAATTTATTCTACTTCTTCCGTTGGATCTAAACACGATTACTTTGCCAAAATAAGCAACTAAAAGTTAAAATCTAATAACTAATCAATTAAGCTTGATTCAAGACGTAGAGGCATAATAAGGAATAAATCGCTCAAGCCAACAAATAATGACAACTTATGCTTTAAATAAATAACCGAACCACTATGGCACGCAAATTGAGGAAAAGCAAAAAGACTCGAATTTCGAACAAAAGGGATGAACGACTGACTGACGGCACTCACAAAATATAGACTGAGGTAAGGACTAGGGTCAAAAGCTATCTCCTCCACTCCCATCGGACATATAAGGCACGCTCAGACCTGTGAAGCCAGGTGGAGACGATACCCCGTACAGATTATTTTAACCACTGACAGATTATAATATTATTAAAAACAATCTATAGATCCAAAAACAGATCATCAGAAATCATTAACTATAAAAAAAATCCATTTCCATCCATTTTAATTTCCAACAACTTTAAAAGCGCGTGATAGGAATTAGCTCTCCCGTATAAATTTCTCATCTACTGTATCCTCATTCATCCAAGTTGCTATATATTATGAATCAGTGAGTCAATAGCTCTTGCAATATAGTATAATGTGGTTTGTGCTGAAGAGGGTGAGAATTCAATGGATATTGGTTTAGGGTTTCACTTTACTGACGCCCCTTTTCCATTTCCTCCTGTTAAGTTAGAACCTTTTCCTCTGCCATCATTCTTCAGCTTAGTTACTGTTTCTCCCATTGTCCCAAAATTTGGCAGGTAAATAGATTTCTTCCAAAAAGCCAGATTGATTTAATTTCTTATTTTTTTGATGTATCTTACTCTAAGATTTTCTTTACCTGTAGATGAAAAATGGGACATGGGCATCCCCACGATCAAGATGATTTGCAGGAGGATTTTACTTAGTGGATTGTTGAGGATGAGCAATGAACAAGTGGACGATGGTATTAAAAGAAGGCTCAGATTGTCAGGATAACAATAAGCACTACAGTGGATTTTGTATGTGTACTTTCCACCATTTACTGACTGTTGATTTTGTGTGTATTTTCTTTGTAGCCATTTTGATTTTCCGATTTTCATAAATTGTTGATCTGTGTTCCCCATCAAAGATTTACAAGCTGTGGATTATATCTATGCCATCAAAATTTATTTATTCTACTAAACTTTTTTATTAATATTTTTTAATTTTTACACAGGATTCAAAGAGCATAGTAGAGGAAAGAATCCTGGGAAGAAAACCTCCGGTCACATCTCATAAAATAAACCTATAGTATCTAATAGATCAGTTTATACACCCTGCCCAAAAACACATACAAAATGCGGTATCAGTTTTGCATAGAGCCCATATGACAATTTGTCAAAAAAACCCATCAGATAATTTTCAAATGTAGACACCACATCTGCTATAAGTGGAAAAAGACAAAATTTTCCAAAGCCCTGTGCCAAATCCCATGAGCCAAAACCCTTCCTGCCAAAAAAGAAAGTATCAAAAAAACTTTGAAAAAACACTATTGTATCAAATACCATGAGCTCGAACTCTCCTCCAGACAAGGAACATGAATACTTGAAATGAAAGGGGAAAGCGGGAATAATTATCATCATAAAATTTTACATCAACTTTACTCAAGAAAATCACATAACTGTTACTGCAAACCTTCCCATACCCTAGAAGGAATTTTCTCAAAACCCACCTCTCGCTGATTGGCATTGCTATCAATGGCTAAATTTGCCAAATAATCTACAATCTTAATAACTTCTTTGTAACAATGGGATACCAAAAAAGATTCAAACAATTCTAATTTTTGTAAAATGGGATCAAGTATATACTGCAAATTCCAACAATTCGATTTCTTTTTCATAACACATTGAATAATCACCATAGAATCGCCTTCAATTATCAAGTCCTTAATTCCCAAAGAGATTGCCATATCCAAACCAAAAGACAAAGCATGAAATTCCGCATAATTGTTATTTTTAAAGCCAATAGCATGACACTTAGCTCGAATAAAATTTGCATTGTGATCATAAATTACCATGCCCATCCCAGCCAACCCAGGGTTACCACGAGAGGCCCCATCAAAATTCGGTTTAAAGTGCCCCTATGGAGGAGGTTTCCATCTAGCAGAGCATCTCTTACCTTTTGCATCATTATTTTTAAAAATTGAACCATGAGAGGGTAAAACTGACAACATCTTCCAAACTCTAGTAACTCTACTCTTCCAGTGCAAAAAAGATGTAAGATTTTCTAAATTCTTATAAATAAACAATAAAGCAACCTCAGAGATTGAAGACTCAATTTTTAATAGAACCTCGGACATAGGAGACCTTGTTTTTTTAAATATCCTGTTATTTCTCTCTAGCCAGACATTCCAAATCACAATAGATGGAGATATGATCCAAAGGCATGCATAAAAAGATGAGGCAAACATAAAGGGCCAAGATCTAAAATGGGAAATGATATCCTTACCAATAACAAAGGAAATAATTAACTTCTCAAACAACCACTGCTAACATTCATAAACATAATCACAATGTAGGAATAGGTGTGAAGAAGATTCCAAATTTTTGTTACAAAGGACACAAGGGAAAACAGTAGTAATAGCAAGCCTGTCTAGTCTCATACCTGTAAGGACTCTGTCCTGAACTACCAACCAAGCAAAGGCTCTAGCTTTAGGAAGACAAGCCGAATGCCAAAACAACTTATAAGGCCAAGATGATAAATATTTAGCAACCATAAAAGAGTTGTAACCATCTTTAATAGTGTACTTACCAGAAATATTCTTTGTCCAAATAAGTTCATCCTCAGAATTAGAAAGAAATACAATTCTATCCCCCAAAATTTTCTCAAAATCTAATTTCATGCTTTGATCAACATCTAAGAAATCAACCGACTTCCATCTAGCTAGCTTTGATCTGGTTTAGTCTTATTTTATTGTTTCAGTTGATCAATAGCTAGTTTTAATAGCTACTCAGTTACTATCGATCAACTATAAATAAAAAATTATTTTAGGGCTGCATTTTAAGATTACCTTTAAAAATCATTTTCTGTGTAAAGATTCAGAAACATATTGAAAAGTTAATTCAAAATTGATTTTAATGTATTTTACAATTCATTCTTGATTAGCATAGGTCTTGCTATGGTTTAATTATGAGGAGAATATAATATAAATTATATAGAGTATTATAGTTTTTATGAATTGTTATTATTATTCTTTAATAGTATCCTCTAATTGATGGACCCATATTTAAATTTTTCTTTATATATTATTAAAAAACTTTAAATATTTTTCTTTTTATTTTAACAGTGCCGAAAGGAAGCTCTCGTGGTGCATCTAAATATTAGCCCTCAACAAATAAACATTTGCTTTAAGAATAGGAGGACCAGGTAATAATCTTTACCCATTTACCACTCATTTCATGAGTATAATATAATTTGAGAAAGAAAATCATGGTGTTTTAAGCATTCGTAATACTGCCAACACTTATACAAAGAACGTTTGGAGAAATTTTTGAAGAGATTATCATACATATTACACTGATTTTTGAAAATCTAAAGCCCTTGAATAGATCGAATAAGTCAATTCATGCTTCATTATTAGAAATGGCCCTTGTCAGTGGCCAAGATTTAGTAAACTGTTGGTTGAGTTCTCTAGAGTCTAATCTTCTTTTATAATAAAGTTTGTAGAAAATGTTCTAACAAACAATTTCAAACATTTCGGGCAGAACATTTTATTTTTGCTTAAAAGATTTTTTTTTTTTAAATTTAAAGTTTTTGTTAGAGTAAATGTATCAACTGGTTTTACTTCCTTGAACAGTTTCTTCTGCTAGCATAAATTATTTAGGGTTTTTGTTAGAGTACACATTTCAACCATTTTTACATCCTTTGAACAGTTTCACAGCATTTGACAACCACAACTCTTGTATTACTCATTCCTTGTTGTGTAGATTCAAAGTCATCTTTTTACCTTAAAAAAATAACTTCACCTTGAATATTTTTTATTATTGAGGACACCTATTACCATAAAGCAACACAAACATGCCAAAATTCAATAATACATGAAAAGAGACTTTAGAAAATATTCTTCCATGTAAGATATTACATTTATTAGCTGAAATCCGCTTAATGCTTTGAAAGAAAATTGGTTCGTTGATTCCTAGATGTGGATGGATCAAATGCCTTTGTTCTTTTCAGAATTTGCCTTTCGTTTCGTTATCTTTCCTGCACTCTACCATAGCCGCTACAAAGGGGTCCATCTAAAATAGTGTCTTCTGCTTCTTTTGTGATAGTTTTTCCATATCATTGGAGGAGGCCCATCAAAAATGATGATGATGATGATCATTATCATCCTTGGGAAAGCTCTCTGAAATACTATTTCTCGGTTGTTGTTGTCTTTCTCCTTGTTAATTCTATTTTTTTTAATATTTGAAATTGTTAAAAGTCTCAAGACGATGAAGAATTGGAAGCCATGACTGACTGACTAATAATACTACATAGCAAATCAATCAGATGAATGAAGGAAGAACTAATGATAATAATGGAAGAAAGGGAACTCCTATCACACGCAATGGGGAATGGACAATTTGAAAAATAATGAGGTATTTGCATTCTTCATCATCTTGGTAGTTGTGGCCATCTGATTTACTATGTAGTATTATCAGTTCTTCATCGTCTTGGCAGTTGTGGCCATCTTGTCCTCCACCTCACAAAGGATTAATACTACAAATTTCAAATGTCAAAAAAGATGGAATTAGCAAGGAGAACGACTACAATAAAAAGAAGTAGTATTTCACGCAGCTTACCGGAAGATGATGATGATCATCATTTACCAGCTTCTCCTCCAATAAACATGGAAAATCTGTCACAAAAGAAGCAGAAGAAACTATTTCAGATGGATCCCTTCGTAGCAGCTATGAAAGAGTGCGGGAAAGATAATGAAAGAATAGGGAAATATAAAGGTTTTGTATCTTCATCTAAGATTCTGAAAAGCATAAAAGCATCGGAGATATCTTCATCTAAGATTCGACAAACCAATTTCTTTCTAAGCCATAAAGTAGATTTCAACTTACAAATGTAATATTGTAAAGGAAATATTATTTTCTGAATTTTTTTTCATGTATTATTGAATTTAGGCATGTTTGTGTTGCTTTATGATAATATCTGTGTCCAATAATATAAATATTTAAGGTGAAGTTATTTTTTAATGAAAACAGATGATTTTGATTCTGAAACATTAAGGGATGAGTAATATGTGTATCTAATATAAGAGCTACCTGAAGGTGTAGTCTTTGTCAAATGTTGTTAGAATAGTTGGTTCTAACACAAACTCAACAAAATGAATTAAAAAAAATTGCATAAAATGTTGCTCTCTACATTTGAAATTGTTTATTAGAGTCTTTTCAGAATCTTTATTGTAAGGGAAGTTTAGACTCAAGAGAACTCAATACAAGTCTACTAAGTCTGGGTCACTGACAAGGGCCATTTTTAATCAGAAAAATAACATATAATTAAGCATGAATTGACTTAGATTTATTCTAGGATTGCAGATTTTTAATGAATCTTAAAGAAGAGACTTCCTTGGGAAATAAATAATCAGTCTAATATATATAATATTATTTTAAAAAGATTGTCCAAACATCCTTAGTAATTTCGTTGGGAAATATATATGTAATATATATAATATCCTTTTCAAAAGATTGTCAAGGTACTTGCACATATTTCTTCCTCTATTACTTCATATGACTGCCCTTTGTCCACACAAGAAGTACATGGTTTTCTTACTACACCAAGAGATTTTGATTATCTATTTGAATATTGATGTTATTTCCAACTCTTCAAGAGGCAATCGGTGGCAAGGTATGGGATGTGATATAAGTTTAACTGCTTGTATTCTTTTTCAATATCAATCTTGGCTTTTACTGTAAAGAGGCTCTCTTTATTATTATTGAAAATCTAAGTCAGACTAATTTGCCTCTTGCTTCAATTAGAAGATATATGTATCCTATTTGGTATTCTTGAAATTCTAATGATCCATCAATTCTCTGAAGGATGATCGTATCCGTTCTTGTTTTCTTTTCTTTAAAAATGTGGTCATTAAATATGAAATGTTTGTTATTCATATTTAAAAGATATTTATATAAAATCCATAGTCCAAAGCACTTCTTTTTATGATCTTTTACTTCCATTTCCCCCCATCCTCATTTCATAGAATTAGCAGATTTCTAATAAGACAAGTTTTATCTTTTTCAGACATATATGAAAAATTAGTCCTTGTTTCAAAGAATTAGTCGGATTTTAGTAAGAAAAGTTGATTCTTTTTTGCCAGGCACATACTGCACTCAGAACTTCAATAAATTCAAAAAGTTATTTGACCACCACCTAATTGCTTTATCTGACCACCACCTAATTGCTATCCCATTACACTGGATTTCTCTCCTTTTTCGGTAGTGTGATCTACAGATTGTACACATTTGGGAGCCGCGGGTTTTTTTTTCCTAAGCATAGATTGTATTTCTATGAATAAACAATTTCAAATGCAGAACATTTTATGCAATTTTCGTAATTCATTTAGCATAGACAATTTCAAATGCAGAAAATTTTATGCAATTTTTGTAATTCATTTTGCTTAGAATTTTTTTTTCCAAGAATTTAGAATATGTGTTAGAGTAAGTGCTTCAACCGTTTTCATTTCCTTTGATGAGTTTTTGTTAGTGCAAACTATTCTAATAACATTTGACAATGACTACACCTTCACCACAGCTCCTGCATTAAATACTCATATTACTTATTCCTTAGTGTTTCAGAATCTGAATCATCTTTTTACATAAAAAATAACTTAACCCTGAATATTTTTATTATTGGACAACAAATACATGTTAAAATTCAATAAGAAATGGAAAGAGACTTGACAAAATAATCTTTCCATTAAGATGTTACATTTATAACCTGAAATTCACTGTTCTTTGAAAAAAAATTGGTTTGATAGATCCTAGATGAGGATGGATCGAATGCATTTGCGCTTTTCATTATCTTTCCGGCACTCTACCATAGCAGCTACAAAGGGATATCTCTGAAATAGTTTCATCTTCTACGTCAGTGATAGCTTTTCCATATTCCTTCGATCAAGCGGTGAAAGATGATGATGATGATGATCATCCTTGGGAAAGCACAGTGAAAACTTGCAATATGTATAAAAGAGAGGAAAGCTAGTTTGAAAGCTATTATTGGAATTATTTCCCAAATCTGCTTTATTGATGAGCATACATACATAATTGTTGTTCCAAACCATATTCTCTTGTTATACATAATCTTTGTTGGAAATCGTGTTCTCTTTGTTATATTAAGATTAGCGTTTTTGACAGATCTATGAATAAGAAATGGATTTTGAAGTATTTCTTGTTATTTCTCTTATTTATCATTATTTATCATGGTTTTCTTCACACTCAAAATAGTCAATATTGTGGATTTCCAATATAAAGGAGGTGGTATATACCTTTCATTTGTAGCATAGGTAGATACCTCTCACAAGTCCTTTATTAGAAACCATCTATAGATCCAAAAATAGATCATCAGAAATCATTAAATATAAAAAAGAATCCATTTCCATCCATTTTAAGTTCCAATAACTTTAAAAGCCCGTGATAGGAATCGGCTCTCCCCTTTAAATTTCTCATCTACTATATCCTCATTCATCCAAGTTGCTATATATTATGAATCAGTGAGTCATTAGCTCCTGCAATATAGTATAATGTGGTTTGTGCTGAAGAGGGTTAGAATTCAATGGATATTGGTTTACGGTTTCACTTTACTGACGCCCCTTTTCCATTTCCTCCTGTTAAGTTAGAACCTTTTCCCCCGCCATCATTCTCCATCTTAGTTACTGTTTCTCCCATTGTCCCAAAATTCAGCAGGTAAATAGATTTCTTCCAAAAAGTCAGATTGATTTGATTTCTTATTTTTTGATGTATCTTACTCTAAGATTTTCTCTAAGATTTTCTTTACCGCCAGATTAAAAATGGGACATGGGCATCCCCACGGTCAGGATGATTTGCAGGAGGATTTTACTTAATGGATTGTTCGGGATGAGAAATGAACAAGTGGACGATGGTATTAAAAGAGGGCTCAGATTGTCAGGATAACAATAAGCACTACAGTGGATTTTGTATGTGTACTTTCGACCATTTACTGACTGTTGATTTTGTGTGTATTTTCTTCGTACCCATTTTCATTTTCCGATTGTCATAAATTGTTGATCTGTGTTCCCCATCAAAGATTTACAAGCTGTGGATTATATCTATGCCATCAAAATTTATTTTGTTAATGTTGGATCTGGTTTAGTTTTATTTTATTGTTTCAGTTGATCAATAGCTAGTTTTAATAGCTACTCAGTTACTATGGATCAACTATAAATAAATAATTATTTTAGGGCTGGATTTTAAGATTACCTTTAAAAATCATTTTCTGTGTAAAGGTTCAGAAACATATTGAAAAGTTAATTCAAAATTGATTTTAATGTATTTTACAATTCATTCTTGATCAGCATAGATCTTGCTATGGTTCAATTATCAGGAGAATATAATATAGATTATATAGAGTATTATAGTTTTCATGAATTGTTATTATTATTCTTTATGAGAGCACAAGTCTATACTAATATTTCATTGGGTAAGAAAGGAAATGTGAGAGCTATCTATTTTGTCAAAATTGTCCCATACCCACTTCAAACTTTATATCATGCCTCAAATGATTTAAACCTTAATAAATGATATAATACAAAAGTAAATTATTTACATAATTTTACAATAAATATTAATAGTATCCTCTAATTGATGGACCGATATTTAAATTTTTCTTTTATGTATTATTAAACAACTGTAATTATTTTCCTTTTTATTTTAACAGTACTGAAAGGAAGCTCTCCCGATGCATCTAAATATCAGCCCTCAACAAATAAACATTTGCTTTAAGAATAGGAGGACCAGGTAATAATCTTTACCCGTTTACCACTCATTTCATGAGTATAATATAATTTGAGAAAGAAAATCATGGTGTTTTAAGCAAATACTGTCGACACTTATACAAAGAATGTTTGGACAAATTTTTGAAGAGATTATCATACATATTACATTGATTTTTGAAAATCTGGAGCCCTTGAATAGATCGAATAAGTCAATTCATGCTTCATTATTAGAAATGGCCCTTGTCAGTGGCCGAGATTTAGTAAACTATTGGTTGAGTTCTCTCGAGTCTAATCTTCTTTTATAATAAAGTTTGTAAAAGATGTTCTGATAAACAATTTCAAACATTTCGGGCATAACATTTTATTTTGCTTAAAAGATTTTTTTTTAAAAATTTAAAGTTTTTGTTAGAGTAAATGTATCAATTGGTTTTACTTCCTTGAACATTTTCTGCTAGCGCAAACTATTTAGGGTTTTTGTTAGAGTACACATTTCAACCATTTTTACATCCTTTGAACAGTTTCACAGCATTTGACAACCACAACTCTTGTATTACTCATTCCTTGCTGTGTAGAATCAAAGTCATCTTTTTACATTAAAAAAATAACTTCACCTTGAATATTTTTAATTATTGGGGACACCTATTACCATAGAGCAACACAAACATGCCAAAATTCAATAATACATGAAAAGAGACTTCAGAATATAATCTTCCATGTAAGATATTACATTTATTAGCTGAAATCCGCTTAATGCTTTGGAAGAAAATTTGGTTCGTTGATTCCTAGATGTGGATGGATCAAATGCCTTTGTACTTTTCAGAATTTGCCTTTCGTTTCGTTATCTTCCCCGCACTCTACCATAGCCGCTACAAAGGGGTCCATCTGAAATAGTGTCTTCTGCTTCTTTTGTGATAGTTTTTCCATATCATTGGAGGAGGCCCATGGAAAATGATGATGATGATCATCATTATCATCCTTGGGAAAGCTGTGTGAAATACTATTTCTCGGTTGTTGTTGTCTTTCTCCTTGTTAATTGTATTTTTTTAATATTTGAAATTGTTAAAACTCTCAAGACCATGAAGAATTGGAAGCCATGACTGACTGACTAATAATACTACATAGCAAATTAGATGAATGAAGGAAGCACTAATGATAATAATGGAAGAAAGGGAAATCCTATCACACACTATGGGGAATGCACAATTTGAAAAATAACGAGGTATTCGCATTCCTCGTCGTCTTGGTAGTTGTGGCCAACTGATTTGCTATGTAGTATTATCAGTTCTTCATCATCTTGGCAGTTGTGGCCATCTTGTCCTCCATCTCACAAAGGATTAATACTACCAAAATCAAATTTAAAAAAAAATGAAACTAGCAAGGAGAACGACTACAATAACCAGAGGTCGTATTTAACGCAGCTTTTCGGAAGATGATCATCATCATCGTTTACCCGCGCCTCCTCCAATGAACATGGAAAATCCATCACAGAAGAAGCAGAAGAAACTATTTGAGATGGATCCCTTTGTAGGAGCTATGAAAGAGTGCGGGAAAGATAATGAAAGAAAAGGGAAGTATAAAGGTTTTGTATCTTCATCTAAGATTCTGAAAAGCACAAAAGCATCGGAGATATCTTCTTCTAAGATTCAACAAACCAATTTCTTTCCAAACCATAAAGTAGATTTCAACTTACAAATGTAATATCGTAAAGGAAATATTATTTTCTGAATTTTTTTCCATATATTATTGAATTTTGGAATGTTTGTGTTGCTTTATGATAATAGCTGTGTCCAATAATATAAATATTTAAGGTGAAGTTATTTTTTATTGAAAACAAATGATTTTGATTCTAAAACATTAAGGGATGAGTAATATGTGTATCTAATGTAAGAACTGCCTGAAGGTGTAGTCTTTGTCAAATGCTGTTAGAATAGTTTGTTCTAATAGTAACTAAACAAAATGAATTAAAAAAATTGCATAAAATGTTGCTCTCTGCATTTGAAATTGTTTATTAGAGTCTTTTCAGAATCTTTATTGTAAGGGAAGTTTAGACTCAAGAGAACTCAATACAAGTCTACTAAGTCTTGGTCACTGACAAGGGCCATTTCTAATCAGAAAAATAACATATAATTAAGCATGAATTGACTTAGATTTATTCTAGGATTGCAGATTTTTAATGAATCTTAAAGAATAGACTTCCTTGGGAAATAAATAATCAGTGTTAATAAGAAGAAAAGTTTTATTTTTTTCAGACATATATGAAAAATTCATCCTTGTTTCAAAGAATTAGTAGATTTTTAGTAAGAAAAGTTGATTCTTTTTTCCCAGGTACATACTGCACTCAGAACTTCAATAAATTCAACAAGTTATCTGACCACCACCTAATTGCTATCCCATTGCACTGGATTGCTCTCCTTTTCCGGTAGTGTGATCTACAGATTGTACACATTTGGGAGCCGCAGGTTTTTTTTCCTAAGCATAGATTGTATTTCTATGAATAAACAATTTCAAATGCAGAACATTTTATGCAATTTTTGTAATTCATTTAGCATACACAAAATAAAATGCAGAACATTTTATGCAATTTTCGTAATTCATTTTGCTTAGAATTTGTTTTTCCAAGAATTTAGAATATCTGCTAGCGTAAGTGCTTCAACCGTTTTTATTTCCTTTGACGAGTTTAGATACTCATATTACTTATTCCTTAGTGTTTCAGAATCTGAATCATCTTTTTACATAAAAAATAACTTCACCCTGAATATTTTTATTATTGAACAACAAATACATTTTAAAATTCAATAAGAAACGGAAAGAGTCTTGACAAAATAATCTTTCCATTAAGATGTTACATTTATAACCTGAAATTCACTATGCTTTGGAAAAAAATTGGTTCGATGGATCCTAGATGAGGATGGATCGAAAGCATTTGCGATTTTCATTATCTTTCCCGCATTCTACCATAGCTGCTACAAAGGGATGCCTCTAAAATAGTTTCATCTGCTACTTCAGTGATAGCTTTTCCATATTCCTCGGATCAAGCAGTGGAAGATGATGATGATCATGATCATCCTTGGGAAAGCATAGTGAAATATTACTTCTGGTTGTTGTAGTCGTTCTCCTTACTAATTCCTGTTTTTGACATATGAAACTGTTACTGCCGTATAGGAAGTCAGATGAATGAAGCTACAGTGAAGAAAGATCATCATCATATACATTACTTAGCCTATTGTATTAAGCTTTCATATTGAACCGTTCTTATGAATTTTATATACTTTCCAAAATTTAATAGTGACATAGAGGCCTGGAATGAATACTATCTTCTTTATCCACCAATATTTCATATTCAATTTCGTTTCTAATTTTTAGTTTCAATTTTCACTTCATTCAATCCATGTAGAATTGGACATATTATACATTCCTTTATTATTTCTGTTTTGTATGATTCTGATCATACTGTATAAATTATGAGGTTAGATGTGTTTATTTGATATCTATTATAAGTTTAAAAAACTCAAAGAGCTATAATAGTTTCTAGTAGCTAGAGATGTGTAGTAATAATGCTAAAGCATCCTCCTCCTTGATGAAATTTTGTGCTCTTTTTTCACTCTTATTATTTGTTAAGTTTCACCAGATATTATGTTCAAGTGTGGAATATGACTAGAGATAAATGTTTGATACCTCATTTCCAAAATGTCCATATTCGTTAGAAAAATCAGAAATGCTTCATTAAGGACTTTGTATAAATTCAACTTGGAAGAGGGTATTGGACAACTATTGAGAATTTTATGTCATCCTTATGAGGTGAATTTTCTCATCTATTCTCAGGCCATCAATTTATGAAATTTTCTATAATTTTTCAATTGATGTCAACTCTATATATTTGAAGTCTTTTTTACCAAGGTTTTCATTTATTTTTTTCATAATTTTATGTTTTGGTAAAACTATTGAAATTATGATTATTTCTAACTCAATTCTATAATGGTATTGAAGAGTGCAAAATAATTGAAACTTGAAGGTTAGATTTGATAAAAATAATTAATAATTATTATACTTTTAATGAATAAGATATTGAGTGTAATTTTACTTATAATCTTTTTCTAGAGACTCTATAATTAAAAACACTTTAAAATCTCTTTGCAAATTATTTATTTGTTCACCCTCTAGTTTCTTAACTCCTTTCATAATGATTCCTTCCCAAATACATGGCGAGTGAATTCAATTTCTTTCTCGAATTGATTGGTATTTAAATTGTTTAGATCTCATGATATCTTGCTAATAACCACAAAATATAAAATTAAGTTATAAAATTTAGTTGATACAATGGGATTAATTATAATCCATATTAATAAAAAAAATTCAATCCATATGAAAATTAATTTCATAGAATGTAGTTGAGCACCATTAATGTTTTTAGTCGGATTTTTTTAGCATTTTTTTTTTTTTTTTGTGTTTTTTTGAGATATTTTTTTTATATTTTAGGATTTGATCTTTCAATATGAATATGAATATAGAAATTTTTAAATGTTCTCATCCAAAATCTCAATCTGGTTTGGGGGCAAAGGAGGGGGAAGGAGGTCAGGGACAACCCCTTGCAAGGTTAGGGGGATTTTCCTCCAATGGGGTTTTGGGGAAACAATTTTGAAATTCACATTTTATTTATAATCTATTGTAAATCTTGACCATTTATTATTAGGTCATATATCTAACAATAGATATATTGTGTGCTATGATTTCCTTATATGAAATCCCTATTTTATAAGGGCATTTTATTATGGATATGTATTATGATGTATATTGAGAGTCTAATACCCATTGAGTTGCTCCTAGGTATTCATTAGTTATACTTTTGTGAGAAGGTTGTTGCAAAAGTATATAGTAATCTATTATTGTTTTCCAAATAATATATTCGATAAATTTTAGAGTGTGGGGTTTTTCTCTTGAAACAATTTTCCGCATGTAAATCATTATGTTGTGGTATGCATGTTGTTTATGTCTATTTCTATAATTTTTGTAAAGATCTCAAAAATTTTATAGAACCCTCCTATCAAGGTTAGTGTAGGAAATTGCTCCACTACCTTAACTTTATAAGGTGTTGAGTTTGATCTATAATGCTTTGAAAAAAAAGATAAACTAGTTTGAAAACTTGCCATATGTATAAAAGAGTGGAAAGTTAGTTTGAAAGCTATTATTGGAATTATTTCCCAAATCGGCTTTATTGATGAGCATACATACATAATTGTTGTTTCAAACCATATTCTCTTGTTATACATAATCTTTGTTGGAAACCATGTTCTCTTTGTTATATTAATATTAGCGTTTTTGATGGATCTATGAATAAGAAATGGATTTTGAAGTATTTCTTGTTATTTCTCTTATTTATCATTATTTATCATGGTTTTCTTCACATTCAAAATAGTCAATCTTTTGGATTTCCAATATAAGGGAGGTGGTATATACCTTTCATTTGTAACATAGGTAGGTACCTCTCATGTAATGCCGCGCCAGGAACCCTAAAGGATAGCAACACAACAAGGCAACTAAAAGGCGCAATAATTTTTTTTTTAAAGATTAAAGGAAATAATCATAACTTTGCTCAATAATTAACATAAGCGAAAGACTAACATTACATCCTAAAGGGTTACCAAGGAAGATTACTTCTAAATAAAACCACATCACAATATTAATCCAATCATCCATTTAAATTAAGGAAAGCCATTAACGATTAAATAATTCATATTCATAAATTGATCTCCAAAAGATAGGCTTAAAGAATTACAACATACATACTTCCAAAGATTCATTTATACATAATAGGAAAGATAATTGAAACAATATATATCCCATGAACTTAAATTACAATATTCCATAAATTACATGGCTTCCATAGAACAATAAAATACAAAGGTTACAAGTTGCTGATACAATGACCACACGGGCCTCAAGGTACAAAATCAAGAACATAAGTGCTACACGAAGCTAGAACCAAGATGCACCGGCGAAGCCAATCCTCGCGTGAAGGTAGGAACAAGATATCCGATGAGAAGTGGCACTACCACCCGACCATGTGATCCCATAATGGAACCACCCCACCGTGCTAGGAGATAGCAGAAGACCCTCAAGCAAGCAAGAAAAGTACAACAGTACACATGACTCCGCAGTACACAAGTGACTCGACTCACAAAACACTAGCGACCCTAGAGAGAGAGTGTCATCACATGGCTTAAGATGGTTACCCTAGGTAGGTCTCCATAGGTCCCGGCCCCCATCATGGGTTATCCTGGTAACCTCTCCCGAACCCCCGGCTCCATCTAAGCATCATGCGGACCCTACCATCCTTTCGTGAGGACAAGGTGGTAGGTTTGCCTTTCCAGGCCTTCCCAAACACCTTGAGCCTATACAAGCACTCAACCGTGTATGGGGTACATTATCTTAATTAAATTAATAACTACCCACCCCCTAATCAAATTATTAGGTTATCACTTAATAGTTGACTTTCGAGGGGTTATCTTGCCATCCACTTTGGGTGCGGCCCCCGCTCGAAAGCCACTCTCTCTACTAGGTCACTAACTGGATAAGACTCTCTATGAGAATTCTATGGAGGGGCTGACAACCATAAATTATCCAGACAGAACACAGGTGGAGGACTCACAGTCACAAACCCAGGGTTGACCATTAGGGACATAACACATAATAGCCCACTTCCTCAAGGTTTGAACATCGACACCTGACCAAGGGTAAACATCGACAACATAATGACGATTTTAAACATAATGCGACGACATTAAAACAACTAGACTGCAATTATTAAACACGAGATCCTACACAAGCAATCTTTCTTTAAGCAGTCAACATTTAAATCAAATGAAACAAATGTATACATTGGCTAATATAAAATAATTCCAAAATAACAACTATTCATTGAATACAATCATCATACGATTATTTTTCAATACTTGAATAACAAACACTAATATTAAATTTAACCCAATCTTTCCCTTTATTCCAACGTTAATACTAACCTCCAGATTATTCTATTTATTTTCAAAATATAAAGCAATTAAATGCTAATCACTAAGTCGAGGGATAATTAATTAATCTTAATAACCATATAAACTAACAATTAACTTAATATTATTATTTAATATTAAATGATAACATATTATTATTTTTATTTAAATAGCAATATATTATCACATAATATTAAACGCAAAAATAACACTAAAAATTTTATTTTAACCACTGACAGATTATAATATTATTTTCTTTTTTTTAAAACTAAAAAAAAATATAAAAAAAAAACAATTTTGAAACCCCCAACGTGGGGCCCCCAAACACCCACGCAGCATGCTGCTGTTCCCAGACTGGGGAATGCAGCGCTTGCTGCATCCTCAGTCTGGGGAAAGCAGCGAGGCTACAGGGAGAGGGGAGTAGCGTGGGCTGGGTTGAGCCCAGCTCCCCACCACCGCCCCCCAATCCCAAACACCAATATATTAAATTTTTTTTTGTTTTCAATTTTGTTTTCTGTTTAAATAACAATCTAAATTTCATTTTTTGAACAAAAACGCCTGAGACAAAAATAAAAGAAACTAATAACAGAGACAGAGGTAGAAATCTCTGTTAGAACAAAATTAACAAATAATTTCCCAGCCACCATATTTTTGACAAACATACAACCAAAAAAACAAATTAAAAGAGTCACTGGTAATGCCAATTTTACCAGCAATTACAAATCTTCTGAGACAAAACAGGGGCAATAAAATTTCATTCAAATCAGCCCAGTTCACTCTAAAATTCAAATTAAATGGGAATAGAATTAATCTCTAACCTCCAATTGAATTTCTTGGCTCCCAACAAGCATGAACAAGAGAAAAATTAACTCATAACCATCATTTTAAACTGGAAATTACCAGGGAGAGGTATTTTATGAATGTTTGGCAAAATTTTGCCAGCATAACACTACAAAAACCCAACAATATTTCCAATTACAAACAGCAAAATAAACTAAGAAATTTCTTGCACAAGCAAAGATGAAACAATATAAATTAAGTTAAGAAACTACATGGAGAGGGCTTAAGTTTGAATTTGATAACAAATTGATAGAATCCTTCTTCCACAAACCCAGCAAACACTCAACACCCAAAATTCATAAATCAAGCTTTTAAACAAATAACAGAAAATGGAAAGAAAGCAAGGATTTTTTTGTTGAAATAAACAAGGATTCTACCAACCTCTATGATTTCCAAGCAGGAATGGTATGCTTCAGCAGGAATCCCAGCTAGTTCAAACCCAAGTCCACCCTTCAAGCAATTTTTCCAGAATTTCTTTCTCCTCCTCCAAAATAAGCATAACCCCCAAAATCTCCTCCAAGGTAAATTAGTAAGACAATCTTTTAACCTAATTTTCTAGGTTGCAATATTTATATTTAAAAAACATTAAAATCTCACAATTGACTTTCTTTTTTCTTTTCTTTTTCATATCCCTCAAAACAAATAAATGAAAATTCCCTTTTTGAAAATTACATTTTTCATATATATCAATTAAATCAACTTTTCTACTAAATAGGAAAAACAATGAGTTAGCTTTATTTGCACATATTAGAAGCAATTAACTAATTTATTCTACTTCTTCCGTTGGATCTAAACACGATTACTTTGCCAAAATAAGCAACTAAAAGTTAAAATCTAATAACTAATCAATTAAGCTTGATTCAAGACGTAGAGGCATAATAAGGAATAAATCGCTCAAGCCAACAAATAATGACAACTTATGCTTTAAATAAATAACCGAACCACTATGGCACGCAAATTGAGGAAAAGCAAAAAGACTCGAATTTCGAACAAAAGGGATGAACGACTGACTGACGGCACTCACAAAATATAGACTGAGGTAAGGACTAGGGTCAAAAGCTATCTCCTCCACTCCCATCGGACATATAAGGCACGCTCAGACCTGTGAAGCCAGGTGGAGACGATACCCCGTACAGATTATTTTAACCACTGACAGATTATAATATTATTAAAAACCATCTATAGATCCAAAAACAGATCATCAGAAATCATTAACTATAAAAAAAATCCATTTCCATCCATTTTAATTTCCAACAACTTTAAAAGCGCGTGATAGGAATTAGCTCTCCCGTATAAATTTCTCATCTACTGTATCCTCATTCATCCAAGTTGCTATATATTATGAATCAGTGAGTCAATAGCTCCTGCAATATAGTATAATGTGGTTTGTGCTGAAGAGGGTGAGAATTCAATGGATATTGGTTTAGGGTTTCACTTTACTGACGCCCCTTTTCCATTTCCTCCTGTTAAGTTAGAACCTTTTCCTCCGCCATCATTCTTCAGCTTAGTTACTGTTTCTCCCATTGTCCCAAAATTCGGCAGGTAAATAGATTTCTTCCAAAAAGACAGATTGATTTAATTTCTGATTTTTTTGATGTATCTTACTCTAAGATTTTCTTTACCTGTGGATGAAAAATGGGACATGGGCATCCCCACGATCAAGATGATTTGCAGGAGGATTTTACTTAGTGGATTGTTGAGGATGAGCAATGAACAAGTGGACGATGGTATTAAAAGAAGGCTCAGATTGTCAGGATAACAATAAGCACTACAGTGGATTTTGTATGTGTACTTTCCACCATTTACTGACTGTTGATTTTGTGTGTATTTTCTTTGTAGCCATTTTGATTTTCCGATTGTCATAAATTGTTGATCTGTGTTCCCCATCAAAGATTTACAAGCTGTGGATTATATCTATGCCATCAAAATTTATTTATTCTACTAAACTTTTTTATTAATATTTTTTAATTTTTACACAGGATTCAAAGAGCATAGTAGAGGAAAGAATCCTGGGAAGAAAACCTCCGGTCACATCTCATAAAATAAACCTATAGTATCTAATAGATCAGTTTATACACCCTGCCCAAAAACACATACAAAATGCGGTATCAGTTTTGCATAGAGCCCATATGACAATTTGTCAAAAAAACCCATCAGATAATTTTCAAATGTAGACACCACATCTGCTATAAGTGGAAAAAGACAAAATTTTCCAAAGCCCTGTGCCAAATCCCATGAGCCAAAACCCTTCCTGCCAAAAAAGAAAGTATCAAAAAAACTTTGAAAAAACACTATTGTATCAAATACCATGAGCTCGAACTCTCCTCCAGACAAGGAACATGAATACTTGAAATGAAAGGGGAAAGCGGGAATAATTATCATCATAAAATTTTACATTAACTTTACTCAAGAAAATCACATAACTGTTACTGCAAACCTTCCCATACCCTAGAAGGAATTTCCTCAAAACCCACCTCTCGCTGATTGGCATTGCTATCAATGGCTAAATTTGCCAAATAATCTACAATCTTAATAACTTCTTTGTAACAATGGGATACCAAAAAAGATTCAAACAATTCTAATTTTTGTAAAATGGGATCAAGTATATACTGCAAATTCCAACAATTCGATTTCTTTTTCATAACACATTGAATAATCACCATAGAATCGCCTTCAATTATCAAGTCCTTAATTCCCAAAGAGATTGCCATATCCAAACCAAAAGACAAAGCATGAAATTCCGCATAATTGTTATTTTTAAAGCCAATAGCATGACACTTAGCTCGAATAAAATTTGCATTGTGATCATAAATTACCATGCCCATCCCAGCCAACCCAGGGTTACCATGAGAGGCCCCATCAAAATTTGGTTTAAAGTGCCCCTATGGAGGAGGTTTCCATCTAGCAGAGCATCTCTTACCTTTTGCATCATTCTTTTTAAAAATTGAACCATGAGAGGGTAAAACTGACAGCATCTTCCAAACTCTAGTAACTCTACTCTTCCAGTGCAAAAAAGATGTAAGATTTTCTAAATTCTTATAAATAAACAATAAAGCAACCTCAGAGATTGAAGACTCAATTTTTAATAGAACCTCGGACATAGGAGACCTTGTTTTTTTAAATATCCTGTTATTTCTCTCTAGCCAGACATTCCAAATCACAATAGATGGAGATATGATCCAAAGGCATGCATAAAAAGATGAGGCAAACATAAAGGGCCAAGATCTAAAATGGGAAATGATATCCTTACCAATAACAAAGGAAATAATTAACTTCTCAAACAACCACTGCTAACATTCATAAACATAATCACAATGTAGGAATAGGTGTGAAGAAGATTCCAAATTTTTGTTACAAAGGACACAAGGGAAAACAGTAGTAATAGCAAGCCTGTCTAGTCTCATACCTGTAAGGACTCTGTCCTGAACTACCAACCATGCAAAGGCTCTAGCTTTAGGAAGACAAGCCGAATGCCAAAACAACTTATAAGGCCAAGATGATAAATCTTTAGCAACCATAAGAGAGTTGTAACCATCTTTAATAGTGTACTTACCAAAAATATTCTTTGTCCAAATAAGTTCATCCTCAGAATTAGAAAGAAATACAATTCTATCCCCCAAAATTTTCTCAAAATCTAATTTCATGCTTTGATCAACATCTAAGAAATCAACCGACTTCCATCTAGCTAGCTTTGATCTGGTTTAGTTTTATTTTATTGTTTCAGTTGATCAATAGCTAGTTTTAATAGCTACTCAGTTACTATCGATCAACTATAAATAAATAATTATTTTAGGGCTGCATTTTAAGATTACCTTTAAAAATCATTTTCTGTGTAAAGATTCAGAAACATATTGAAAAGTTAATTCAAAATTGATTTTAATGTATTTTACAATTCATTCTTGATTAGCATAGGTCTTGCTATGGTTTAATTATGAGGAGAATATAATATAAACTATATAGAGTATTATAGTTTTTATGAATTGTTATTATTATTCTTTAATAGTATCCTCTAATTGATGGACCCATATTTAAATTTTTCTTTATATATTATTAAAAAACTTTAAATATTTTTCTTTTTATTTTAACAGTGTCGAAAGGAAGCTCTCGTGGTGCATCTAAATATTAGCCCTCAACAAATAAACATTTGCTTTAAGAATAGGAGGACCAGGTAATAATCTTTACCCATTTACCACTCATTTCATGAGTATAATATAATTTGAGAAAGAAAATCATGGTGTTTTAAGCATTCGTAATACTGCCAACACTTATACAAAGAACGTTTGGAGAAATTTTTGAAGAGATTATCATACATATTACACTGATTTTTGAAAATCTAAAGCCCTTGAATAGATCGAATAAGTCAATTCATGCTTCATTATTAGAAATGGCCCTTGTCAGTGGCCAAGATTTAGTAAACTGTTGGTTGAGTTCTCTAGAGTCTAATCTTCTTTTATAATAAAGTTTGTAAAAAATGTTCTAACAAACAATTTCAAACATTTCGGGCAGAACATTTTATTTTTGCTTAAAAGATTTTTTTTTTTTAAATTTAAAGTTTTTGTTAGAGTAAATGTATCAACTGGTTTTACTTCCTTGAACAGTTTCTTCTGCTAGCATAAATTATTTAGGGTTTTTGTTAGAGTACACATTTCAACCATTTTTACATCCTTTGAACAGTTTCACAGCATTTGACAACCACAACTCTTGTATTACTCATTCCTTGTTGTGTAGATTCAAAGTCATCTTTTTACCTTAAAAAAATAACTTCACCTTGAATATTTTTTATTATTGAGGACACCTATTACCATAAAGCAACACAAACATGCCAAAATTCAATAATACATGAAAAGAGACTTCAGAAAATATTCTTCCATGTAAGATATTACATTTATTAGCTGAAATCCGCTTAATGCTTTGAAAGAAAATTGGTTCGTTGATTCCTAGATGTGGATGGATCAAATGCCTTTGTTCTTTTCAGAATTTGCCTTTCGTTTCGTTATCTTTCCCACAGTCTACCATAGCCGCTACAAAGGGGTCCGTCTGAAATAGTGTCTTCTGCTTCTTTTGTGATAGTTTTTTCATATCATTGGAGGAGGCCCATCAAAAATGATGATGATGATGATCATTATCATCCTTGGGAAAGCTCTCTGAAATACTATTTCTCGGTTGTTGTTGTCTTTCTCCTTGTTAATTCTATTTTTTTTAATATTTGAAATTGTTAAAACTCTCAAGACGATGAAGAATTGGAAGCCATGACTGACTGACTAATAATACTACATAGCAAATCAATCAGATGAATGAAGGAAGAACTAATGATAATAATGGAAGAAAGGGAACTCCTATCACACGCAATGGGGAATGCACAATTTGAAAAATAATGAGGTATTTGCATTCTTCATCATCTTGGTAGTTGTGGCCATCTGATTTACTATGTAGTATTATCAGTTCTTCATCGTCTTGGCAGTTGTGGCCATCTTGTCCTCCACCTCACAAAGGATTAATACTACAAATTTCAAATGTCAAAAAAGATGGAATTAGCAAGGAGAACGACTACAATAAAAAGAAGTAGTATTTCACGCAGCTTACCGGAAGATGATGATCATCATCGTTTACCAGCTTCTCCTCCAATGAACATGGAAAATCTGTCACAAAAGAAGCAGAAGAAACTATTTCAGATGGATCCCTTCGTAGCAGCTATGAAAGAGTGCGGGAAAGATAATGAAAGAATAGGGAAATATAAAGGTTTTGTATCTTCATCTAAGATTCTGAAAAGCATAAAAGCATCGGAGATATCTTCATCTAAGATTCGACAAACCAATTTCTTTCTAAGCCATAAAGTAGATTTCAACTTACAAATGTAATATTGTAAAGGAAATATTATTTTCTGAATTTTTTTTCATGTATTATTGAATTTAGGCATGTTTGTGTTGCTTTATGATAATATCTGTGTCCAATAATATAAATATTTAAGGTGAAGTTATTTTTTAATGAAAACAGATGATTTTGATTCTGAAACATTAAGGGATGAGTAATATGTGTATCTAATATAAGAGCTGCCTGAAGGTGTAGTCTTTGTCAAATGTTGTTAGAATAGTTGGTTCTAACACAAACTAAACAAAATGAATTAAAAAAAATTGCATAAAATGTTGCTCTCTACATTTGAAATTGTTTATTAGAGTCTTTTCAGAATCTTTATTGTAAGGGAAGTTTAGACTCAAGAGAACTCAATACAAGTCTACTAAGTCTGGGTCACTGACAAGGGCCATTTTTAATCAGAAAAATAACATATAATTAAGCATGAATTGACTTAGATTTATTCTAGGATTGCAGATTTTTAATGAATCTTAAAGAAGAGACTTCCTTGGGAAATAAATAATCAGTCTAATATATATAATATTATTTTAAAAAGATTGTCCAAACATCCTTAGTAATTTCGTTGGGAAATATATATGTAATATATATAATATCCTTTTCAAAAGATTGTCAAGTTACTTGCACATATTTCTTCCTCTATTACTTCATATGACTGCCCTTTGTCCACACAAGAAGTACATGGTTTTCTTACTACACCAAGAGATTTTGATTATCTATTTGAATATTGATGTTATTTCCAACTCTTCAAGAGGCAATCGGTGGCAAGGTATGGGATGTGATATAAGTTTAACTGCTTGTATTCTTTTTCAATATCAATCTTGGCTTTTACTGTAAAGAGGCTCTCTTTATTATTATTGAAAATCTAAGTCAGACTAATTTGCCTCCTGCTTCAATTAGAAGATATATGTATCCTATTTGGTATTCTTGAAATTCTAATGATCCATCAATTCTCTGAAGGATGATCGTATCCGTTCTTGTTTTCTTTTCTTTAAAAATGTGGTCATTAAATATGAAATGTTTGTTATTCATATTTAAAAGATATTTATATAAAATCCATAGTCCAAAGCACTTCTTTTTATGATCTTTTACTTCCATTGCCCCCCATCCTTATTTCATAGAATTAGCAGATTTCTAATAAGATAAGTTTTATCTTTCAGACATATATGAAAAATTAGTCCTTGTTTCAAAGAATTTGTCGGATTTTAGTAAGAAAAGTTGATTCTTTTTTGCCAGGCACATACTGCACTCAGAACTTCAATAAATTCAAAAATTTATCTGACCACCACCTAATTGCTTTATCTGACCACCACCTAATTGCTATCCCATTACACTGGATTGCTCTCCTTTTTCGGTAGTGTGATCTACAGATTGTACACATTTGGGAGCCGCGGGTTTTTTTTTCCTAAGCATAGATTGTATTTCAATGAATAAACAATTTCAAATGCAGAACATTTTATGCAATTTTCGTAATTCATTTAGCATACACAATTTCAAATGCAGAAAATTTTATGCAATTTTTGTAATTCATTTTGCTTAGAATTTTTTTTTCCAAGAATTTAGAATATGTGTTAGAGTAAGTGCTTCAACCGTTTTCATTTCCTTTGATGAGTTTTTGTTAGTGAAAACTATACTAATAACATTTGACAATGACTACACCTTCACCACAGCTCCTGCATTAAATACTCATATTACTTATTCCTTAGTGTTTCAGAATCTGAATCATCTTTTTACATAAAAAATAACTTAACCCTGAATATTTTTATTATTGGACAACAAATACATGTTAAAATTCAATAAGAAATGGAAAGAGACTTGACAAAATAATCTTTCCATTAAGATGTTACATTTATAACCTGAAATTCACTGTTCTTTGAAAAAAAATTGGTTTGATAGATCCTAGATGAGGATGGATCGAATGCATTTGCGCTTTTCATTATCTTTCCGGCACTCTACCATAGCAGCTACAAAGGGATATCTCTGAAATAGTTTCATCTTCTACGTCAGTGATAGCTTTTCCATATTCCTTCGATCAAGCGGTGAAAGATGATGATGATGATGATCATCCTTGGGAAAGCACAGTGAAAACTTGCAATATGTATAAAAGAGAGGAAAGCTAGTTTGAAAGCTATTATTGGAATTATTTCCCAAATCCGCTTTATTGATGAGCATACATACATAATTGTTGTTCCAAACCATATTCTCTTGTTATACATAATCTTTGTTGGAAATCGTGTTCTCTTTGTTATATTAAGATTAGCGTTTTTGACAGATCTATGAATAAGAAATGGATTTTGAAGTATTTCTTGTTATTTCTCTTATTTATCATTATTTATCATGGTTTTCTTCACACTCAAAATAGTCAATATTGTGGATTTCCAATATAAAGGAGGTGGTATATACCTTTCATTTGTAGCATAGGTAGATACCTCTCACAAGTCCTTTATTAGAAACCATCTATAGATCCAAAAACAGATCATCAGAAATCATTAAATATAAAAAAGAATCCATTTCCATCCATTTTAAGTTCCAATAACTTTAAAAGCGCGTGATAGGAATCGGCTCTCCCCTTTAAATTTCTCATCTACTATATCCTCATTCATCCAAGTTGCTATATATTATGAATCAGTGAGTCATTAGCTCCTGCAATATAGTATAATGTGGTTTGTGCTGAAGAGGGTTAGAATTCAATGGATATTGGTTTAGGGTTTCACTTTACTGATGCCCCTTTTCCATTTCCTCCTGTTAAGTTAGAACCTTTTCCCCCGCCATCATTCTCCAGCTTAGTTACTGTTTCTCCCATTGTCCCAAAATTCGGCAGGTAAATAGATTTCTTCCAAAAAGTCAGATTGATTTGATTTCTTATTTTTTGATGTATCTTACTCTAAGATTTTCTCTAATATTTTCTTTACCTCCAGATTAAAAATGGGACATGGGCATCCCCACGGTCAGGATGATTTGCAGGAGGATTTTACTTAATGGATTGTTCAGGATGAGAAATGAACAAGTGGACGATGGTATTAAAAGAGGGCTCAGATTGTCAGGATAACAATAAGCACTACAGTGGATTTTGTATGTGTACTTTCGACCATTTACTGACTGTTGATTTTCTGTGTATTTTCTTCGTACCCATTTTCATTTTCCGATTGTCATAAATTGTTGATCTGTGTTCCCCATCAAAGATTTACAAGCTGTGGATTATATCTATGCCATCAAAATTTATTTTGTTAATGTTGGATCTGGTTTAGTTTTATTTTATTGTTTCAGTTGATCAATAGCTAGTTTTAATAGCTACTCAGTTACTATGGATCAACTATAAATAAATAATTATTTTAGGGCTGGATTTTAAGATTACCTTTAAAAATCATTTTCTGTGTAAAGGTTCAGAAACATATTGAAAAGTTAATTCAAAATTGATTTTAATGTATTTTACAATTCATTTTTGATCAGCATAGATCTTGCTATGGTTCAATTATCAGGAGAATATAATATAGATTATATAGAGTATTATAGTTTTCATGAATTGTTATTATTATTCTTTATGAGAGCACAAGTCTATACTAATATTTCATTGGGTAAGAAAGGAAATGTGAGAGCTATCTATTTTGTCAAAATTGTCCCATACCCACTTCAAACTTTATATCATGCCTCAAATGATTTAAACCTTAATAAATGATATAATACAAAAGTAAATTATTTACATAATTTTACAATAAATATTAATAGTATCCTCTAATTGATGGACCGATATTTAAATTTTTCTTTTATGTATTATTAAAAAACTTTAATTATTTTCCTTTTTATTTTAACAGTACTGAAAGGAAGCTCTCCCGATGCATCTAAATATCAGCCCTCAACAAATAAACATTTGCTTTAAGAATAGGAGGACCAGGTAATAATCTTTACCCGTTTACCACTCATTTCATGAGTATAATATAATTTGAGAAAGAAAATCATGGTGTTTTAAGCAAATACTGTCGACACTTATACAAAGAATGTTTGGACAAATTTTTGAAGAGATTATCATACATATTACATTGATTTTTGAAAATCTGGAGCCCTTGAATAGATCGAATAAGTCAATTCATGCTTCATTATTAGAAATGGCCCTTGTCTGTGGCCGAGATTTAGAAAACTGTTGGTTGAGTTCTCTCGAGTCTAATCTTCTTTTATAATAAAGTTTGTAAAAGATGTTCTGATAAACAATTTCAAACATTTCGGGCAGAACATTTTATTTTGCTTAAAAGATTTTTTTTTAAAAATTTAAAGTTTTTGTTAGAGTAAATGTATCAACTGGTTTTACTTCCTTGAACATTTTCTGCTAGCGCAAACTATTTAGGGTTTTTGTTAGAGTACACATTTCAACCATTTTTACATCCTTTGAACAGTTTCACAGCATTTGACAACCACAACTCTTGTATTACTCATTCCTTGCTGTGTAGAATCAAAGTCATCTTTTTACATTAAAAAAATAACTTCACCTTGAATATTTTTAATTATTGGGGACACCTATTACCATAGAGCAACACAAACATGCCAAAATTCAATAATACATGAAAAGAGACTTCAGAAAATAATCTTCCATGTAAGATATTACATTTATTAGCTGAAATCCGCTTAATGCTTTGGAAGAAAATTTGGTTCATTGATTCCTAGATGTGGATGGATCAAATGCCTTTGTACTTTTCAGAATTTGCCTTTCGTTTCGTTATCTTTCCCGCACTCTACCATAGCCGCTACAAAGGGGTCCATCTGAAATAGTGTCTTCTGCTTCTTTTGTGATAGTTTTTCCATATCATTGGAGGAGGCCCGTGGAAAATGATGATGATGATCATCATTATCATCCTTGGGAAAGCTGTGTGAAATACTATTTCTCGGTTGTTGTTGTCTTTCTCCTTGTTAATTATATTTTTTTAATATTTGAAATTGTTAAAACTCTCAAGACCATGAAGAATTGGAAGCCATGACTGACTGACTAATAATACTACATAGCAAATTAGATGAATGAAGGAAGCACTAATGATAATAATGGAAGAAAGGGAAATCCTATCACACACTATGGGGAATGCACAATTTGAAAAATAACGAGGTATTCGCATTCCTCGTCGTCTCGGTAGTTGTGGCCAACTGATTTGCTATGTAGTATTATCAGTTCTTCATCATCTTGGCAGTTGTGGCCATCTTGTCCTCCATCTCACAAAGGATTAATACTACCAAAATCAAATTTAAAAAAAAATGAAACTAGCAAGGAGAACGACTACAATAACCAAAGGTCGTATTTCACGGAGCTTTTCGGAAGATGATCATCATCATCGTTTACCCGCGCCTCCTCCAATGAACATGGAAAATCCATCACAGAAGAAGCAGAAGAAACTATTTGAGATGGATCCCTTTGTAGGAGCTATGAAAGAGTGCGGGAAAGATAATGAAAGAAAAGGGAAGTATAAAGGTTTTGTATCTTCATCTAAGATTCTGAAAAGCACAGAAGCATCGGAGATATCTTCATCTAAGATTCAACAAACCAATTTCTTTCCAAACCATAAAGTAGATTTCAACTTACAAATGTAATATCGTAAAGGAAATATTATTTTCTGAATTTTTTTCCATATATTATTGAATTTTGGAATGTTTGTGTTGCTTTATGATAATAGCTGTGTCCAATAATATAAATATTTAAGGTGAAGTTATTTTTTATTGAAAACAAATGATTTTGATTCTAAAACATTAAGGGATGAGTAATATGTGTATCTAATGTAAGAGCTGCCTGAAGGTGTAGTCTTTGTCAAATGTTGTTAGAATAGTTTGTTCTAATAGTAACTAAACAAAATGAATTAAAAAAATTGCAAAAAATGTTGCTCTCTGCATTTGAAATTGTTTATTAGAGTCTTTTCAGAATCTTTATTGTAAGGGAAGTTTAGACTCAAGAGAACTCAATACAAGTCTACTAAGTCTTGGTCACTGACAAGGGCCATTTCTAATCAGAAAAATAACATATAATTAAGCATGAATTGACTTAGATTTATTCTAGGATTGCAGATTTTTAATGAATCTTAAAGAATAGACTTCCTTGGGAAATAAATAATCAGTGTTAATAAGAAGAAAAGTTTTATTTTTTTCAGACATATATGAAAAATTAATCCTTGTTTCAAAGAATTAGTAGATTTTTAGTAAGAAAAGTTGATTCTTTTTTCCCAGGTACATACTGCACTCAGAACTTCAATAAATTCAACAAGTTATCTGACCACCACCTAATTGCTATCCCATTGCACTGGATTGCTCTCCTTTTCCGGTAGTGTGATCTACAGATTGTACACATTTGGGAGCCGCAGGTTTTTTTTCCTAAGCATAGATTGTATTTCTATGAATAAACAATTTCAAATGCAGAACATTTTATGCAATTTTTGTAATTCATTTAGCATACACAAAATAAAATGCAGAACATTTTATGCAATTTTCGTAATTCATTTTGCTTAGAATTTGTTTTTCCAAGAATTTAGAATATCTGTTAGAGTAAGTGCTTCAACCGTTTTTATTTCCTTTGACGAGTTTAGATACTCATATTTCTTATTCCTTAGTGTTTCAGAATCTGAATCATCTTTTTACATAAAAAATAACTTCACCCTGAATATTTTTATTATTGAACAACAAATACATTTTAAAATTCAATAAGAAACGGAAAGAGTCTTGACAAAATAATCTTTCCATTAAGATGTTACATTTATAACCTGAAATTCACTATGCTTTGGAAAAAAATTGGTTCGATGGATCCTAGATGAGGATGGATCGAAAGCATTTGCGATTTTCATTATCTTTCCCGCATTCTACCATAGCTGCTACAAAGGGATGCCTCTAAAATAGTTTCATCTACTACTTCAGTGATAGCTTTTCCATATTCCTTGGATCAAGCAGTGGAAGATGATGATGATCATGATCATCCTTGGGAAAGCACAGTGAAATATTACTTCTGGTTGTTGTAGTCGTTCTCCTTACTAATTCCTTTTTTTGACATATGAAACTGTTACTGCCGTATAGGAAGTCAGATGAATGAAGCTACAGTGAAGAAAGATCATCATCATATACATTACTTAGCCTATTGTATTAAGCTTTCATATTGAACCGTTCTTATGAATTTTATATACTTTCCAAAATTTAATAGTGACATAGAGGCCTGGAATGAATACTATCTTCTTTATCCACCAATATTTCATATTCAATTTCGTTTCTAATTTTTAGTTTCAATTTTCACTTCATTCAATCCATGTAGAATTGGACATATTATACATTCCTTTATTATTTCTGTTTTGTATGATTCTGATCATACTATATAAATTATGAGGTTAGATGTGTTTATTTGATATCTATTATAAGTTTAAAAAACTCAAAGAGCTATAATAGTTTCTAGTAGCTAGAGATGTGTAGTAATAATGCTAAAGCATCCTCCTCCTTGATGAAATTTTGTGCTCTTTTTGCACTCTTATTATTTGTTAAGTTTCACCAGATATTAAGTTCAAGTGTGGAATATGACTAGAGATAAATGTTTGATACCTCATTTCCAAAATGTCCATATTCGTTAGAAAAATCAGAAATGCTTCATTAAGGACTTTGTATAAATTCAACTTGGAAGAGGGTATTGGACAACTATTGAGAATTTTATGTCATCCTTATGAGGTGAATTTTCTCATCTATTCTCAGGCCATCAATTTATGAAATTTTCTATAATTTTTCAATTGATGTCAACTCTATATATTTGAAGTCTTTTTTACCAAGGTTTTCATTTTTTTTTTTCATAATTTTATGTTTTGGTAAAACTATTGAAATTATGATTATTTCTAACTCAATTCTATAATGGTATTGAAGAGTGCAAAATAATTGAAACTTGAAGGTTAGATTTGATAAAAATAATTAATAATTATTATACTTTTAATGAATAAGATATTGAGTGTAATTTTACTTATAATCTTTTTCTAGAGACTCTATAATTAAAAACACTTTAAAATCTCTTTGCAAATTATTTATTTGTTCACCCTCTAGTTTCTTAACTCCTTTCATAATGATTCCTTCCCAAATACATGGCGAGTGAATTCAATTTCTTTCTTGAATTGATTGGTATTTAAATTGTTTAGATCTCATGATATCTTGCTAATAACCACAAAATATAAAATTAAGTTATAAAATTTAGTTGATACAATGGGATTAATTATAATCCATATTAATAAAAAAAATTCAATCCATATGAAAATTAATTTCATAGAAGGGTAGTTGAGCACCATTAATGTTTTTAGTCGGATTTTTTTAGCATTTTTTTTTTTTTGTGTTTTTTTGAGATATTTTTTTTATATTTTAGGATTTGATCTTTCAATATGAATATGAATATAGAAATTTTTAAATGTTCTCATCCAAAATCTCAATCTGGTTTGGGGGCAAAGGAGGGGGAAGGAGGTCAGGGACAACCCCTTGCAAGGTTAGGGGGATTTTCCTCCAATGGGGTTTTGGGGAAACAATTTTGAAATTCACATTTTATTTATAATCTATTGTAAATCTTGACCATTTATTATTAGGTCATATATCTAACAATAGATATATTGTGTGCTATGATTTCCTTATATGAAATCCCTATTTTATAAGGGCATTTTATTATGGATATGTATTATGATGTATATTGAGAGTCTAATACCCATTGAGTTGCTCCTAGGTATTCATTAGTTATACTTTTGTGAGAAGGTTGTTGCAAAAGTATATAGTAATCTATTATTGTTTTCCAAATAATATATTCGATAAATTTTAGAGTGTGGGGTTTTTCTCTTGAAACAATTTTCCACATGTAAATCATTATGTTGTGGTATGCATGTTGTTTATGTCTATTTCTATAATTTTTGTAAAGATCTCAAAAATTTTATAGAACCCTCCTATCAAGGTTAGTGTAGGAAATTGCTCCACTACCTTAACTTTATAAGGTGTTGAGTTTGATCTATAATGCTTTGAAAAAAAAGATAAACTAGTTTGAAAACTTGCCATATGTATAAAAGAGTGGAAAGTTAGTTTGAAAGCTATTATTGGAATTATTTCCCAAATCGGCTTTATTGATGAGCATACATACATAATTGTTGTTTCAAACCATATTCTCTTGTTATACATAATCTTTGTTGGAAACCATGTTCTCTTTGTTATATTAAGATTAGCGTTTTTGACGGATCTATGAATAAGAAATGGATTTTGAAGTATTTCTTGTTATTTCTCTTATTTATCATTATTTATCATGGTTTTCTTCACATTCAAAATAGTCAATCTTGTGGATTTCCAATATAAGGGAGGTGGTATATACCTTTCATTTGTAACATAGGTAGGTACCTCTCATGTAATGCCCCGCCAGGAACCCTAAAGGATAGCAACACAACAAGGCAACTAAAAGGCGCAATAATTTTTTTTTTAAAGATTAAAGGAAATAATCATAACTTTGCTCAATAATTAACATAAGCGAAAGACTAACATTACATCCTAAAGGGTTACAAAGGAAGATTACTTCTAAATAAAACCACATCACAATATTAATCCAATCATCCATTTAAATTAAGGAAAGCCATTAACGATTAAATAATTCATATTCATAAATTGATCTCCAAAAGATAGGCTTAAAGAATTACAACATACATACTTCCAAAGATTCATTTATACATAATAGGAAAGATAATTGAAACAATATATATCCCATGAACTTAAATTACAATATTCCATAAATTACATGGCTTCCATAGAACAATAAAATACAAAGGTTACAAGTTGCTGATACAATGACCACACGGGCCTCAAGGTACAAAATCAAGAACATAAGTGCTACACGAAGCTAGAACCAAGATGCACCGGCGAAGCCAATCCTCGCGTGAAGGTAGGAACAAGATATCCGATGAGAAGTGGCACTACCACCCGACCATGTGATCCCATAATGGAACCACCCCACCGTGCTAGGAGATAGCAGAAGACCCTCAAGCAAGCAAGAAAAGTACAACAGTACACATGACTCCGCAGTACACAAGTGACTCGACTCACAAAACACTAGCGACCCTAGAGAGAGAGTGTCATCACATGGCTTAAGATGGTTACCCTAGGTAGGTCTCCATAGGTCCCGGCCCCCATCATGGGTTATCCTGGTAACCTCTCCCGAACCCCCGGCTCCATCTAAGCATCATGCGGACCCTACCATCCTTTCGTGAGGACAAGGTGGTAGGTTTGCCTTTCCAGGCCTTCCCAAACACCTTGAGCCTATACAAGCACTCAACCGTGTATGGGGTACATTATCTTAATTAAATTAATAACTACCCACCCCCTAATCAAATTATTAGGTTATCACTTAATAGTTGAATTTCGAGGGGTTATCTTGCCATCCACTTTGGGTGCGGCCCCCGCTCGAAAGCCACTCTCTCTACTAGGTCACTAACTGGATAAGACTCTCTATGAGAATTCTATGGAGGGGCTGACAACCATAAATTATCCAGACAGAACACAGGTGGAGGACTCACAGTCACAAACCCAGGGTTGACCATTAGGGACATAACACATAATAGCCCACTTCCTCAAGGTTTGAACATCGACACCTGACCAAGGGTAAACATCGACAACATAATGACGATTTTAAACATAATGCGACGACATTAAAACAACTAGACTGCAATTATTAAACACCAGATCCTACACAAGCAATCTTTCTTTAAGCAGTCAACATTTAAATCAAATGAAACAAATGTATACATTGGCTAATATAAAATAATTCCAAAATAACAACTATTCGTCGAATACAATCATCATACGATTATTTTTCAATACTTGAATAACAAACACTAATATTAAATTTAACCCAATCTTTCCCTTTATTCCAACGTTAATACTAACCTCCAGATTATTCTATTTATTTTCAAAATATAAAGCAATTAAATGCTAATCACTAAGTCGAGGGATAATTATTTAATCTTAATAACCATATAAACTAACAATTAACTTAATATTATTATTTAATATTAAATGATAACATATTATTATTTTTATTTAAATAGCAATATATTATCACGTAATATTAAACGCAAAATAACACTAAAAATTTTATTTTAACAACTGACAGATTATAATATTATTTTCTTTTTTTTTAAACTAAAAAAAAATATAAAAAAAAAACAATTTTGAAACCCCCAACGTGGGGCCCCGAAACACCCATGCAGCATGCTGCTGTTCCCAGACTGGGGAATGCAGCGCTTGCTGCATCCTCAGTCTGGGGAAAGCAGCGAGGCTGCAGGGAGAGGGGAGTGGAGTGGGCTGGGTTGAGCCCAGCTCCCCACCACCGCCCCCCAATCCCAAACACCAATATATTAAATTTTTTTTTGTTTTCAATTTTTTTTTCTGTTTAAATAACAATCTAAATTTCATTTTTTGAACAAAAACGCCTGAGACAAAAATAAAAGAAACTAATAACAGAGACAGAGGTAGAAATCTCTGTTAGAACAAAATTAACAAATAATTTCCCAGCCACCATATTTTTGACAAACATACAACCAAAAAAACAAATTAAAAGAGTCACTGGTAATGCCAATTTTACCAGCAATTACAAATCTTCTAAGACAAAACAGGGGCAATAAAATTTCATTCAAATCAGCCCAGTTCACTCTAAAATTCAAATTAAATGGGAATAGAATTAATCTCTAACCTCCAATTGAATTTCTTGGCTCCCAACAAGCATGAACAAGAGAAAAATTAACTCATAACCATCATTTTAAACTGGAAATTACCAGGGAGAGGTATTTTATGAATGTTTGGCAAAATTTTGCCAGCATAACACTACAAAAACCCAACAATATTTCCAATTACAAACAGCAAAATAAACTAAGAAATTTCTTGCACAAGCAAAGATGAAACAATATAAATTAAGTTAAGAAACTACATGGAGAGAGCTTAAGTTTGAATTTGATAACAAATTGATAGAATCCTTCTTCCACAAACCCATGACAAGCAAACACTCAACACCCAAAATTCATAAATCAAGCTTTTAAACAAATAACAGAAAATGGAAAGAAAGCAAGGATTTTTTTGTTGAAATAAACAAGGATTCTACCAACCTCTATGATTTCCAAGCAGGAATGGTATGCTTCAGCAGGAATCCCAGCTAGTTCAAACCCAAGTCCACCCTTCAAGCAATTTTTCCAGAATTTCTTTCTCCTCCTCCAAAATAAGCATAACCCCCAAAATCTCCTCCAAGGTAAATTAGTAAGACAATCTTTTAACCTAATTTTCTAGGTTGCAATATTTCTATTTAAAAAACATTAAAATCTCACAATTGACTTTCTTTTTTCTTTTCTTTTTCATATCCCTCAAAACAAATAAATGAAAATTCCCTTTTTGAAAATTACATTTTTCATATATATCAATTAAATCAACTTTTCTACTAAATAGGAAAAACAATGAGTTAGCTTTATTTTCACATATTACAAGCAATTAACTAATTTATTCTACTTCTTCCGTTGGATCTAAACACGATTACTTTGCCAAAATAAGCAACTAAAAGTTAAAATCTAATAACTAATCAATTAAGCTTGATTCAAGACGTAGAGGCATAATAAGGAATAAATCGCTCAAGCCAACAAATAATGACAACTTATGCTTTAAATAAATAACCGAACCACTATGGCACGCAAATTGAGGAAAAGCAAAAAGACTCGAATTTCGAACAAAAGGGATGAACGACTGACTGACGACACTCACAAAATATAGACTGAGGTAAGGACTAGGGTCAAAAGCTATCTCCTCCACTCCCATCGGACATATAAGGCACGCTCAGACCTATGAAGCCAGGTGGAGATGATACCCCGTACAGATTATTTTAACCACTGACAGATTATAATATTATTAAAAACCATCTATAGATCCAAAAACAGATCATCAGAAATCATTAACTATAAAAAAAATCCATTTCCATCCATTTTAATTTCCAACAACTTTAAAAGCGCGTGATAGGAATTAGCTCTCCCATATAAATTTCTCATCTACTGTATCCTCATTCATCCAAGTTGCTATATATTATGAATCAGTGAGTCAATAGCTCCTGCAATATAGTATAATGTGGTTTGTGCTGAAGAGGGTGAGAATTCAATGGATATTGGTTTAGGGTTTCACTTTACTGACGCCCCTTTTCCATTTCCTCCTGTTAAGTTAGAACCTTTTCCTCCGCCATCATTCTTCAGCTTAGTTACTGTTTCTCCCATTGTCCCAAAATTCGGCAGGTAAATAGATTTCTTCCGAAAAGCCAGATTGATTTAATTTCTTATTTTTTTGATGTATCTTACTCTAAGATTTTCTTTACCTGTAGATGAAAAATGGGACATGGGCATCCCCACGATCAAGATGATTTGTAGGAGGATTTTACTTAGTGGATTGTTGAGGATGAGCAATGAACAAGTGGACGATGGTATTAAAAGAAGGCTCAGATTGTCAGGATAACAATAAGCACTACAGTGGATTTTGTATGTGTACTTTCCACCATTTACTGACTGTTGATTTTGTGTGTATTTTCTTTCTAGCCATTTTGATTTTCCGATTGTCATAAATTGCTGATCTGTGTTCCCCATCAAAGATTTACAAGCTATGCATAATATCTATGCCATCAAAATTTATTTATTCTACTAAACTTTTTTATTAATATTTTTTAATTTTTACACAGGATTCAAAGAGCATAGTAGAGGAAAGAATCCTGGGAAGAAAACCTCCGGTCACATCTCATAAAATAAACCTATAGTATCTAATAGATCAGTTTATACACCCTGCCCAAAAACACATACAAAATGCGGTATCAGTTTTGCATAGAGCCCATATGACAATTTGTCAAAAAAACCCATCAGATAATTTTCAAATGTAGACACCACATCTGCTATAAGTGGAAAAAGACAAAATTTTCCAAAGCTCTGTGCCAAATCCCATGAGCCAAAACCCTTCCTGCCAAAAAAGAAAGTATCAAAAAAACTTTGAAAAAACACTATTGTATCAAATACCATGAGCTCGAACTCTCCTCCAGACAAGGAACATGAATACTTGAAATGAAAGGGGAAAGCGGGAATAATTATCATCATAAAATTTTACATCAACTTTACTCAAGAAAATCACATAACTGTTACTGCAAACCTTCCCATACCCTAGAAGGAATTTCCTCAAAACCCACCTCTCGCTGATTGGCATTGCTATCAATGGCTAAATTTGCCAAATAATCTACAATCTTAATAACTTCTTTGTAACAATGGGATACCAAAAAAGATTCAAACAATTCTAATTTTTGTAAAATGGGATCAAGTATATACTGCAAATTCCAACAATTCGATTTCTTTTTCATAACACATTGAATAATCACCATAGAATCGCCTTCAATTATCAAGTCCTTAATTCCCAAAGAGATTGCCATATCCAAACCAAAAGACAAAGCATGAAATTCCGCATAATTGTTATTTTTAAAGCCAATAGCATGACACTTAGCTCGAATAAAATTTGCATTGTGATCATAAATTACCATGCCCATCCCAGCCAACCCAGGGTTACCACGAGAGGCCCCATCAAAATTTGGTTTAAAGTGCCCCTATGGAGGAGGTTTCCATCTAGCAGAGCATCTCTTACCTTTTGCATCATTCTTTTTAAAAATTGAACCATGAGAGGGTAAAACTGACAGCATCTTCCAAACTCTAGTAACTCTACTCTTCCAGTGCAAAAAAGATGTAAGATTTTCTAAATTCTTATAAATAAACAATAAAGCAACCTCAGAGATTGAAGACTCAATTTTTAATAGAACCTCGGACATAGGAGACCTTGTTTTTTTAAATATCCTGTTATTTCTCTCTAGCCAGACATTCCAAATCACAATAGATGGAGATATGATCCAAAGGCATGCATAAAAAGATGAGGCAAACATAAAGGGCCAAGATCTAAAATGGGAAATGATATCCTTACCAATAACAAAGGAAATAATTAACTTCTCAAACAACCACTGCTAACATTCATAAACATAATCACAATGTAGGAATAGGTGTGAAGAAGATTCCAAATTTTTGTTACAAAGGACACAAGGGAAAACAGTAGTAATAGCAAGCCTGTCTAGTCTCATACCTGTAAGGACTCTGTCCTGAACTACCAACCATGCAAAGGCTCTAGCTTTAGGAAGACAAGCCGAATGCCAAAACAACTTATAAGGCCAAGATGATAAATCTTTAGCAACCATAAGAGAGTTGTAACCATCTTTAATAGTGTACTTACCAAAAATATTCTTTGTCCAAATAAGTTCATCCTCAGAATTAGAAAGAAATACAATTCTATCCCCCAAAATTTTCTCAAAATCTAATTTCATGCTTTGATCAACATCTAAGAAATCAACCGACTTCCATCTAGCTAGCTTTGATCTGGTTTAGTTTTATTTTATTGTTTCAGTTGATCAATAGCTAGTTTTAATAGCTACTCAGTTACTATCGATCAACTATAAATAAATAATTATTTTAGGGCTGCATTTTAAGATTACCTTTAAAAATCATTTTCTGTGTAAAGATTCAGAAACATATTGAAAAGTTAATTCAAAATTGATTTTAATGTATTTTACAATTCATTCTTGATTAGCATAGGTCTTGCTATGGTTTAATTATGAGGAGAATATAATATAAACTATATAGAGTATTATAGTTTTTATGAATTGTTATTATTATTCTTTAATAGTATCCTCTAATTGATGGACCCATATTTAAATTTTTCTTTATATATTATTAAAAAACTTTAAATATTTTTCTTTTTATTTTAACAGTGCCGAAAGGAAGCTCTCGTGGTGCATCTAAATATTAGCCCTCAACAAATAAACATTTGCTTTAAGAATAGGAGGACCAGGTAATAATCTTTACCCATTTACCACTCATTTCATGAGTATAATATAATTTGAGAAAGAAAATCATGGTGTTTTAAGCATTCGTAATACTGCCAACACTTATACAAAGAACGTTTGGAGAAATTTTTGAAGAGATTATCATACATATTACACTGATTTTTGAAAATCTAAAGCCCTTGAATAGATCGAATAAGTCAATTCATGCTTCATTATTAGAAATGGCCCTTGTCAGTGGCCAAGATTTAGTAAACTGTTGGTTGAGTTCTCTAGAGTCTAATCTTCTTTTATAATAAAGTTTGTAAAAAATGTTCTAACAAACAATTTCAAACATTTCGGGCAGAACATTTTATTTTTGCTTAAAAGATTTTTTTTTTTTAAATTTAAAGTTTTTGTTAGAGTAAATGTATCAACTGGTTTTACTTCCTTGAACAGTTTCTTCTGCTAGCATAAATTATTTAGGGTTTTTGTTAGAGTACACATTTCAACCATTTTTACATCCTTTGAACAGTTTCACAGCATTTGACAACCACAACTCTTGTATTACTCATTCCTTGTTGTGTAGATTCAAAGTCATCCTTTTACCTTAAAAAAATAACTTCACCTTGAATATTTTTTATTATTGAGGACACCTATTACCATAAAGCAACACAAACATGCCAAAATTCAATAATACATGAAAAGAGACTTCAGAAAATATTCTTCCATGTAAGATATTACATTTATTAGCTGAAATCCGCTTAATGCTTTGAAAGAAAATTGGTTCGTTGATTCCTAGATGTGGATGGATCAAATGCCTTTGTTCTTTTCAGAATTTGCCTTTCGTTTCGTTATCTTTCCCGCAGTCTACCATAGCCGCTACAAAGGGGTCCGTCTGAAATAGTGTCTTCTGCTTCTTTTGTGATAGTTTTTTCATATCATTGGAGGAGGCCCATCAAAAATGATGATGATGATGATCATTATCATCCTTGGGAAAGCTCTCTGAAATACTATTTCTCGGTTGTTGTTGTCTTTCTCCTTGTTAATTCTATTTTTTTTAATATTTGAAATTGTTAAAACTCTCAAGACGATGAAGAATTGGAAGCCATGACTGACTGACTAATAATACTACATAGCAAATCAATCAGATGAATGAAGGAAGAACTAATGATAATAATGGAAGAAAGGGAACTCCTATCACACGCAATGGGGAATGCACAATTTGAAAAATAATGAGGTATTTGCATTCTTCATCATCTTGGTAGTTGTGGCCATCTGATTTACTATGTAGTATTATCAGTTCTTCATCGTCTTGGCAGTTGTGGCCATCTTGTCCTCCACCTCACAAAGGATTAATACTACAAATTTCAAATGTCAAAAAAGATGGAATTAGCAAGGAGAACGACTACAATAAAAAGAAGTAGTATTTCACGCAGCTTACCGGAAGATGATGATCATCATCGTTTACCAGCTTCTCCTCCAATGAACATGGAAAATCTGTCACAAAAGAAGCAGAAGAAACTATTTCAGATGGATCCCTTCGTAGCAGCTATGAAAGAGTGCGGGAAAGATAATGAAAGAATAGGGAAATATAAAGGTTTTGTATCTTCATCTAAGATTCTGAAAAGCATAAAAGCATCGGAGATATCTTCATCTAAGATTCGACAAACCAATTTCTTTCTAAGCCATAAAGTAGATTTCAACTTACAAATGTAATATTGTAAAGGAAATATTATTTTCTGAATTTTTTTTCATGTATTATTGAATTTAGGCATGTTTGTGTTGCTTTATGATAATATCTGTGTCCAATAATATAAATATTTAAGGTGAAGTTATTTTTTAATGAAAACAGATGATTTTGATTCTGAAACATTAAGGGATGAGTAATATGTGTATCTAATATAAGAGCTGCCTGAAGGTGTAGTCTTTGTCAAATGTTGTTAGAATAGTTGGTTCTAACACAAACTAAACAAAATGAATTAAAAAAAATTGCATAAAATGTTGCTCTCTACATTTGAAATTGTTTATTAGAGTCTTTTCAGAATCTTTATTGTAAGGGAAGTTTAGACTCAAGAGAACTCAATACAAGTCTACTAAGTCTGGGTCACTGACAAGGGCCATTTTTAATCAGAAAAATAACATATAATTAAGCATGAATTGACTTAGATTTATTCTAGGATTGCAGATTTTTAATGAATCTTAAAGAAGAGACTTCCTTGGGAAATAAATAATCAGTCTAATATATATAATATTATTTTAAAAAGATTGTCCAAACATCCTTAGTAATTTCGTTGGGAAATATATATGTAATATATATAATATCCTTTTCAAAAGATTGTCAAGGTACTTGCACATATTTCTTCCTCTATTACTTCATATGACTGCCCTTTGTCCACACAAGAAGTACATGGTTTTCTTACTACACCAAGAGATTTTGATTATCTATTTGAATATTGATGTTATTTCCAACTCTTCAAGAGGCAATCGGTGGCAAGGTATGGGATGTGATATAAGTTTAACTGCTTGTATTCTTTTTCAATATCAATCTTGGCTTTTACTGTAAAGAGGCTCTCTTTATTATTATTGAAAATCTAAGTCAGACTAATTTGCCTCCTGCTTCAATTAGAAGATATATGTATCCTATTTGGTATTCTTGAAATTCTAATGATCCATCAATTCTCTTAAGGATGATCGTATCCGTTCTTGTTTTCTTTTCTTTAAAAATGTGGTCATTAAATATGAAATGTTTGTTATTCATATTTAAAAGATATTTATATAAAATCCATAGTCCAAAGCACTTCTTTTTATGATCTTTTACTTCCATTGCCCCCCATCCTTATTTCATAGAATTAGCAGATTTCTAATAAGATAAGTTTTATCTTTCAGACATATATGAAAAATTAGTCCTTGTTTCAAAGAATTTGTCGGATTTTAGTAAGAAAAGTTGATTCTTTTTTGCCAGGCACATACTGCACTCAGAACTTCAATAAATTCAAAAATTTATCTGACCACCACCTAATTGCTTTATCTGACCACCACCTAATTGCTATCCCATTACACTGGATTGCTCTCCTTTTTCGGTAGTGTGATCTACAGATTGTACACATTTGGGAGCCGCGGGTTTTTTTTTCCTAAGCATAGATTGTATTTCTATGAATAAACAATTTCAAATGCAGAACATTTTATGCAATTTTCGTAATTCATTTAGCATACACAATTTCAAATGCAGAAAATTTTATGCAATTTTTGTAATTCATTTTGCTTAGAATTTTTTTTTCCAAGAATTTAGAATATGTGTTAGAGTAAGTGCTTCAACCGTTTTCATTTCCTTTGATGAGTTTTTGTTAGTGCAAACTATTCTAATAACATTTGAAAATGACTACACCTTCACCACAGCTCCTGCATTAAATACTCATATTACTTATTCCTTAGTGTTTCAGAATCTGAATCATCTTTTTACATAAAAAATAACTTAACCCTGAATATTCACTGTTCTTTGAAAAAAAATTGGTTTGATAGATCCTAGATGAGGATGGATCGAATGCATTTGCGCTTTTCATTATCTTTCCGGCACTCTACCATAGCAGCTACAAAGGGATATCTCTGAAATAGTTTCATCTTCTACATCAGTGATAGCTTTTCCATATTCCTTCGATCAAGCGGTGAAAGATGATGATGATGATGATCATCCTTGGGAAAGCACAGTGAAAACTTGCAATATGTATAAAAGAGAGGAAAGCTAGTTTGAAAGCTATTATTGGAATTATTTCCCAAATCCGCTATATTGATGAGCATACATACATAATTGTTGTTCCAAACCATATTCTCTTGTTATACATAATCTTTGTTGGAAATCGTGTTCTCTTTGTTATATTAAGATTAGCGTTTTTGACAGATCTATGAATAAGAAATGGATTTTGAAGTATTTCTTGTTATTTCTCTTATTTATCATTATTTATCATGGTTTTCTTCACACTCAAAATAGTCAATATTGTGGATTTCCAATATAAAGGAGGTGGTATATACCTTTCATTTGTAGCATAGGTAGATACCTCTCACAAGTCCTTTATTAGAAACCATCTATAGATCCAAAAACAGATCATCAGAAATCATTAAATATAAAAAAGAATCCATTTCCATCCATTTTAAGTTCCAATAACTTTAAAAGCGCGTGATAGGAATCGGCTCTCCCCTTTAAATTTCTCATCTACTATATCCTCATTCATCCAAGTTGCTATATATTATGAATCAGTGAGTCATTAGCTCCTGCAATATAGTATAATGTGGTTTGTGCTGAAGAGGGTTAGAATTCAATGGATATTGGTTTAGGGTTTCACTTTACTGATGCCCCTTTTCCATTTCCTCCTGTTAAGTTAGAACCTTTTCCCCCGCCATCATTCTCCAGCTTAGTTACTGTTTCTCCAATTGTCCCAAAATTCGGCAGGTAAATAGATTTCTTCCAAAAAGTCAGATTGATTTGATTTCTTATTTTTTGATGTATCTTACTCTAAGATTTTCTCTAATATTTTCTTTACCTCCAGATTAAAAATGGGACATGGGCATCCCCATGGTCAGGATGATTTGCAGGAGGATTTTACTTAATGGATTGTTCAGGATGAGAAATGAACAAGTGGACGATGGTATTAAAAGAGGGCTCAGATTGTCAGGATAACAATAAGCACTACAGTGGATTTTGTATGTGTACTTTCGACCATTTACTGACTGTTGATTTTGTGTGTATTTTCTTCGTACCCATTTTCATTTTCCGATTGTCATAAATTGTTGATCTGTGTTCCCCATCAAAGATTTACAAGCTGTGGATTATATCTATGCCATCAAAATTTATTTTGTTAATGTTGGATCTGGTTTAGTTTTATTTTATTGTTTCAGTTGATCAATAGCTAGTTTTAATAGCTACTCAGTTACTATGGATCAACTATAAATAAATAATTATTTTAGGGCTGGATTTTAAGATTACCTTTAAAAATCATTTTCTGTGTAAAGGTTCAGAAACATATTGAAAAGTTAATTCAAAATTGATTTTAATGTATTTTACAATTCATTCTTGATCAGCATAGATCTTGCTATGGTTCAATTATCAGGAGAATATAATATAGATTATATAGAGTATTATAGTTTTCATGAATTGTTATTATTATTCTTTATGAGAGCACAAGTCTATACTAATATTTCATTGGGTAAGAAAGGAAATGTGAGAGCTATCTATTTTGTCAAAATTGTCCCATACCCACTTCAAACTTTATATCATGCCTCAAATGATTTAAACCTTAATAAATGATATAATACAAAAGTAAATTATTTACATAATTTTACAATAAATATTAATAGTATCCTCTAATTGATGGACCGATATTTAAATTTTTCTTTTATGTATTATTAAAAAACTTTAATTATTTTCCTTTTTATTTTAACAGTACTGAAAGGAAGCTCTCCCGATGCATCTAAATATCAGCCCTCAACAAATAAACATTTGCTTTAAGAATAGGAGGACCAGGTAATAATCTTTACCCGTTTACCACTCATTTCATGAGTATAATATAATTTGAGAAAGAAAATCATGGTGTTTTAAGCAAATACTGTCGACACTTATACAAAGAATGTTTGGACAAATTTTTGAAGAGATTATCATACATATTACATTGATTTTTGAAAATCTGGAGCCCTTGAATAGATCGAATAAGTCAATTCATGCTTCATTATTAGAAATGGCCCTTATCTGTGGCCGAGATTTAGAAAACTGTTGGTTGAGTTCTCTCGAGTCTAATCTTCTTTTATAATAAATTTTGTAAAAGATGTTCTGATAAACAATTTCAAACATTTCGGGCAGAACATTTTATTTTGCTTAAAAGATTTTTTTTTAAAAATTTAAAGTTTTTGTTAGAGTAAATGTATCAACTGGTTTTACTTCCTTGAACATTTTCTGCTAGCGCAAACTATTTAGGGTTTTTGTTAGAGTACACATTTCAACCATTTTTACATCCTTTGAACAGTTTCACAGCATTTGACAACCACAACTCTTGTATTACTCATTCCTTGCTGTGTAGAATCAAAGTCATCTTTTTACATTAAAAAAATAACTTCACCTTGAATATTTTTAATTATTGGGGACACCTATTACCATAGAGCAACACAAACATGCCAAAATTCAATAATACATGAAAAGAGACTTCAGAAAATAATCTTCCATGTAAGATATTACATTTATTAGCTGAAATCCGCTTAATGCTTTGGAAGAAAATTTGGTTCGTTGATTCCTAGATGTGGATGGATCAAATGCCTTTGTACTTTTCAGAATTTGCCTTTCGTTTCGTTATCTTTCCCGCACTCTACCATAGCCGCTACAAAGGGGTCCATCTGAAATAGTGTCTTCTGCTTCTTTTGTGATAGTTTTTCCATATCATTGGAGGAGGCCCGTGGAAAATGATGATGATGATCATCATTATCATCCTTGGGAAAGCTGTGTGAAATACTATTTCTCGGTTGTTGTTGTCTTTCTCCTTGTTAATTGTATTTTTTTAATATTTGAAATTGTTAAAACTCTCAAGACCATGAAGAATTGGAAGCCATGACTGACTGACTAATAATACTACATAGCAAATTAGATGAATGAAGGAAGCACTAATGATAATAATGGAAGAAAGGGAAATCCTATCACACACTATGGGGAATGCACAATTTGAAAAATAACGAGGTATTCGCATTCCTCGTCGTCTCGGTAGTTGTGGCCAACTGATTTGCTATGTAGTATTATCAGTTCTTCATCATCTTGGCAGTTGTGGCCATCTTGTCCTCCATCTCACAAAGGATTAATACTACCAAAATCAAATTTAAAAAAAAATGAAACTAGCAAGGAGAACGACTACAATAACCAGAGGTCGTATTTCACGGAGCTTTTCGGAAGATGATCATCATCATCATTTACCCGCGCCTCCTCCAATGAACATGGAAAATCCATCACAGAAGAAGCAGAAGAAACTATTTGAGATGGATCCCTTTGTAGGAGCTATGAAAGAGTGCGGGAAAGATAATGAAAGAAAAGGGAAGTATAAAGGTTTTGTATCTTCATCTAAGATTCTGAAAAGCACAGAAGCATCGGAGATATCTTCATCTAAGATTCAACAAACCAATTTCTTTCCAAACCATAAAGTAGATTTCAACTTACAAATGTAATATCGTAAAGGAAATATTATTTTCTGAATTTTTTTCCATATATTATTGAATTTTGGAATGTTTGTGTTGCTTTATGATAATAGCTGTGTCCAATAATATAAATATTTAAGGTGAAGTTATTTTTTATTGAATACAAATGATTTTGATTCTAAAACATTAAGGGATGAGTAATATGTGTATCTAATGTAAGAGCTGCCTGAAGGTGTAGTCTTTGTCAAATGTTGTTAGAATAGTTTGTTCTAATAGTAACTAAACAAAATGAATTAAAAAAATTGCAAAAAATGTTGCTCTCAACCGTGTATGGGGTACATTATCTTAATTAAATTAATAACTACCCACCCCCTAATCAAATTATTAGGTTATCACTTAATAGTTGAATTTCGAGGGGTTATCTTGCCATCCACTTTGGGTGCGGCCCCCACTCGAAAGCCACTCTCTCTACTAGGTCACTAACTGGATAAGACTCTCTATGAGAATTCTATGGAGGGGCTGACAACCATAAATTATCCAGACAGAACACAGGTGGAGGACTCACAGTCACAAACCCAGGGTTGACCATTAGGGACATAACACATAATAGCCCACTTCCTCAAGGTTTGAACATCGACACCTGACCAAGGGTAAACATCGACAACATAATGACGATTTTAAACATAATGCGACGACATTAAAACAACTAGACTGCAATTATTAAACACCAGATCCTACACAAGCAATCTTTCTTTAAGCAGTCAACATTTAAATCAAATGAAACAAATGTATACATTGGCTAATATAAAATAATTCCAAAATAACAACTATTCGTCGAATACAATCATCATACGATTATTTTTCAATACTTGAATAACAAACACTAATATTAAATTTAACCCAATCTTTCCCTTTATTCCAACGTTAATACTAACCTCCAGATTATTCTATTTATTTTCAAAATATAAAGCAATTAAATGCTAATCACTAAGTCGAGGGATAATTAATTAATCTTAATAACCATATAAACTAACAATTAACTTAATATTATTATTTAATATTAAATGATAACATATTATTATTTTTATTTAAATAGCAATATATTATCACGTAATATTAAACGCAAAATAACACTAAAAATTTTATTTTAACCACTGACAGATTATAATATTATTTTCTTTTTTTTAAAACTAAAAAAAAATATAAAAAAAAAACAATTTTGAAACCCCCAACGTGGGGCCCCCAAACACCCATGCAGCATGCTGCTGTTCCCAGACTGGGGAATGCAGCGCTTGCTACATCCTCAGTCTGGGGAAAGCAGCGAGGCTGCAGGGAGAGGGGAGTGGAGTGGGCTGGGTTGAGCCCAGCTCCCCACCACCGCCCCCCAATCCCAAACACCAATATATTAAATTTTTTTTTGTTTTCAATTTTTTTTTGTGTTTAAATAACAATCTAAATTTCATTTTTTGAACAAAAACGCCTGAGACAAAAATAAAAGAAACTAATAACAGAGACAGAGGTAGAAATCTCTGTTAGAACAAAATTAACAAATAATTTCCCAGCCACCATATTTTTGACAAACATACAACCAAAAAAACAAATTAAAAGAGTCACTGGTAATGCCAATTTTACCAGCAATTACAAATCTTCTGAGACAAAACAGGGGCAATAAAATTTCATTCAAATCAGCCCAATTCACTCTAAAATTCAAATTAAATGGGAATAGAATTAATCTCTAACCTCCAATTGAATTTCTTGGCTCCCAACAAGCATGAACAAGAGAAAAATTAACTCATAACCATCATTTTAAACTGGAAATTACCAGGGAGAGGTATTTTATGAATGTTTGGCAAAATTTTGCCAGCATAACACTACAAAAACCCAACAATATTTCCAATTACAAACAGCAAAATAAACTAAGAAATTTCTTGCACAAGCAAAGATGAAACAATATAAATTAAGTTAAGAAACTACATGGAGAGAGCTTAAGTTTGAATTTGATAACAAATTGATAGAATCCTCAAACCCATGACAAGCAAACACTCAACACCCAAAATTCATAAATCAAGCTTTTAAACAAATAACAGAAAATGGAAAGAAAGCAAGGATTTTTTTGTTGAAATAAACAATGATTCTACCAACCTCTATGATTTCCAAGCAGGAATGGTATGCTTCAGCAGGAATCCCAGCTAGTTCAAACCCAAGTCCACCCTTCAAGCAATTTTTCCAGAATTTCTTTCTCCTCCTCCAAAATAAGCATAACCCCCAAAATCTCCTCCAAGGTAAATTAGTAAGACAATCTTTTAACCTAATTTTCTAGGTTGCAATATTTCTATTTAAAAAACATTAAAATCTCACAATTGACTTTCTTTTTTCTTTTCTTTTTCATATCCCTCAAAACAAATAAATGAAAATTCCCTTTTTGAAAATTACATTTTTCATATATATCAATTAAATCAACTTTTCTACTAAATAGGAAAAACAATGAGTTAGCTTTATTTTCACATATTACAAGCAATTAACTAATTTATTCTACTTCTTCCGTTGGATCTAAACACGATTACTTTGCCAAAATAAGCAACTAAAAGTTAAAATCTAATAACTAATCAATTAAGCTTGATTCAAGACGTAGAGGCATAATAAGGAATAAATCGCTCAAGCCAACAAATAATGACAACTTATGCTTTAAATAAATAACCGAACCACTATGGCACGCAAATTGAGGAAAAGCAAAAAGACTCGAATTTCGAACAAAAGGGATGAACGACTGACTGACGGCACTCACAAAATATAGACTGAGGTAAGGACTAGGGTCAAAAGCTATCTCCTCCACTCCCATCGGACATATAAGGCACGCTCAGACCTATGAAGCCAGGTGGAGACGATACCCCGTACAGATTATTTTAACCACTAACAGATTATAATATTATTAAAAACCATCTATAGATCCAAAAACAGATCATCAGAAATCATTAACTATAAAAAAAATCCATTTCCATCCATTTTAATTTCCAACAACTTTAAAAGCGCGTGATAGGAATTAGCTCTCCCATATAAATTTCTCATCTACTATATCCTCATTCATCCAAGTTGCTATATATTATGAATCAGTGAGTCAATAGCTCCTGCAATATAGTATAATGTGGTTTGTGCTGAAGAGGGTGAGAATTCAATGGATATTGGTTTAGGGTTTCACTTTACTGACGCCCCTTTTCCATTTCCTCCTGTTAAGTTAGAACCTTTTCCTCCGCCATCATTCTTCAGCTTAGTTACTGTTTCTCCCATTGTCCCAAAATTCGGCTGGTAAATAGATTTCTTCGGAAAAGCCAGATTGATTTAATTTCTTATTTTTTTGATGTATCTTACTCTAAGATTTTCTTTACCTGTAGATGAAAAATGGGACATGGGCATCCCCACGATCAAGATGATTTGCAGGAGGATTTTACTTAGTGGATTGTTGAGGATGAGCAATGAACAAGTGGACGATGGTATTAAAAGAAGGCTCAGATTGTCAAGATAACAATAAGCACTACAGTGGATTTTGTATGTGTACTTTCCACCATTTACTGACTGTTGATTTTGTGTGTATTTTCTTTCTAGCCATTTTGATTTTTCGATTGTCATAAATTGCTGATCTGTGTTCCCCATCAAAGATTTACAAGCTATGCATAATATCTATGCCATCAAAATTTATTTATTCTACTAAACTTTTTTATTAATATTTTTTAATTTTTACACAGGATTCAAAGAGCATAGTAGAGGAAAGAATCCTGGGAAGAAAACCTCCGGTCACATCTCATAAAATAAACCTATAGTATCTAATAGATCAGTTTATACACCCTGCCCAAAAACACATACAAAATGCGGTATCAGTTTTGCATAGAGCCCATATGACAATTTGTCAAAAAAACCCATCAGATAATTTTCAAATGTAGACACCACATCTGCTATAAGTTGAAAAAGACAAAATTTTCCAAAGCCCTGTGCCAAATCCCATGAGCCAAAACCCTTCCTGCCAAAAAAGAAAGTATCAAAAAAACTTTGAAAAAACACTATTGTATCAAATACCATGAGCTCGAACTCTCCTCCAGACAAGGAACATGAATACTTGAAATGAAAGGGGAAAGCGGGAATAATTATCATCATAAAATTTTACATCAACTTTACTCAAGAAAATCACATAACTATTACTGCAAACCTTCCCATACCCTAGAAGGAATTTCCTCAAAACCCACCTCTCGCTGATTGGCATTGCTATCAATGGCTAAATTTGCCAAATAATCTGCAATCTTAATAACTTCTTTGTAACAATGGGATACCAAAAAAGATTCAAACAATTCTCATTTTTGTAAAATGGGATCAAGTATATACTGCAAATTCCAACAATTCGATTTCTTTTTCATAACACATTGAATAATCACCATAGAATCACCTTCAATTATTAAGTCCTTAATTCCCAAAGAGATTGCCATATCCAAACCAAAAGACAAAGCATGAAATTCTGCATAATTGTTATTTTTAAAGCCAATAGCATGACACTTAGCTCGAATAAAATTTGCATTGTGATCATAAATTACCATGCCCATCCTAGCCAGCCTAGGGTTACCACGAGAGGCCCATCAAAATTCGGTTTAAAGTGCCCCTATGGAGGAGGTTTCCATCTAGCAGAGCATCTCTTACCTTTTGCATCATTCTTTTTAAAAATTGAACCATGAGAGGGTAAAACTGACAGCATCTTCCAAACTCTAGTAACTCTACTATTCCAGTGCAAAAAAGAAGTAAGATTTTCTAAATTCTTATAAATAAACAATAAAGCAACCTCAGAGATTGAAGACTCAATTTTTAATAGAACCTCGGACATAGGAGACCTTGTTTTTTTAAATATCCTGTTATTTCTCTCTAGCCAGACATTCCGAATCACAATAGATGGAGATATGATACAAAGGCATGCATAAAAAGATGAGGCAAACATAAAGGGCCAAGATCTAAAATGGGAAATGATATCCTTACCAATAACAAAGGAAATAATTAACTTCTCAAACAACCACTGCTAACATTCATAAACATAATCACAATGTAGGAACAGGTGTGAAGAAGATTCCAAATTTTTGTTACAAAGGACACAAGAGAAAACAGTAGTAATACCAAGCCTGTCTAGTCTCATACCTGTAAGGACTCTGTCCTGAACTACCAACCAAGCAAAGGCTCTAGCTTTAGGAAGACAAGCCGAATGCCAAAACAACTTATAAGGCCAAGATGATAAATCTTTAGCAACCATAAGAGAGTTGTAACCATCTTTAACAGTGTACTTACCAGAAATATTCTTTGTCCAAATAATTTCATCCTCAGAATCAGAAAGAAATACAATTCTATCCCCCAAAATTTTCTCAAAATCTAATTTCATGCTTTGATCAACATCTAAGAAATCAACCGACTTCCATCTAGCTAGCTTTGATCTGGTTTAGTTTTATTTTATTGTTTCAGTTGATCAATAGCTAGTTTTAATAGCTACTTAGTTACTATCGATCAACTATAAATAAATAATTATTTTAGGGCTGGATTTTAAGATTACCTTTAAAAATCATTTTCTGTGTAAAGATTCAGAAACATATTGAAAAGTTAATTCAAAATTGATTTCAATGTATTTTACAATTCATTCTTGATTAGCATAGGTCTTGCTATGGTTTAATTATGAGGAGAATATAATATAAATTATATAGAGTATTATAGTTTTTATGAATTGTTATTATCATTCTTTAATAGTATCCTCTAATTGATGGACCGATATTTAAATTTTTCTTTATATATTATTAAAAAGCTTTAAAAAATTTTCTTTTTATTTTAATAGTGCCGAAAGGAAGCTCTCGTGGTGCATCTAAATATTAGCCCTCAACAAATAAACATTTGCTTTAAGAATAGGATTACCAGGTAATAATCTTTACCCATTTACCACTCATTTCATGAGTATAATATAATTTGAGAAAGAAAATCATGGTGTTTTAAGCATTCGTAATACTGCCAACACTTATACAAAGAACGTTTGGAGAAATTTTTGAAGAGATTATCATACATATTACATTGATTTTTGAAAATCTAAAGCCCTTGAATAGATGGAATAAGTCAATTCATGCTTCATTATTAGAAATGGCCCTTGTCAGTGGCCAAGATTTAGTAAACTGTTGGTTGAGTTCTCTAGAGTCTAATCTTCTTTTATAATAAAGTTTGTAAAAAATGTTCTAATAAACAATTTCAAACATTTCGGGCAGAACATTTTATTTTGCTTAAAAGATTTTTTTTTTTTAAATTTAACGTTTTTGTTAGAGTAAATGTATCAACAGGTTTTACTTCCTTGAACAGTTTCTTCTGCTAGCGTAAACTATTTAGGGTTTTTGTTAGAGTACACATTTCAACCATTTTTACATCCTTTGAATAGTTTCACAGCATTTGACAACCACAACTCTTGTATTACTCATTCCTTGTTGTGTAGATTCAAAGTCATCTTTTTACCTTAAAAAAATAACTTCACCTTGAATATTTTTTATTATTGAGGACACCTATTACCATAAAGCAACACAAACATGCCAAAATTCAATAATACATGAAAAGAGACTTCAGAAAATATTCTTCCATGTAAGATATTACATTTATTAGCTGAAATCCGCTTAATGCTTTGAAAGAAAATTGGTTCTTTGATTCCTAGATGTGGATGGATCAAATGCCTTTGTTCTTTTCAAAATTTGCCTTTCGTTTCGTTATCTTTCACGCACTCTACCATAGCCGCTACAAAGGGGTCCGTCTGAAATAGTGTCTTCTACTTCTTTTGTGATAGTTTTTCCATATCATTGGAGGAGGCCCATCGAAAATGATGATGATCATGATCATTATCATCCTTGGGAAAGCTCTCTGAAATACTATTTCTCGGTTGTTGTTGTCTTTCTCCTTGTTAATTCTATTTTTTTTAATATTTGAAATTGTTAAAACTCTCTAGACGATGAAGAATTGGAAGCCATGACTGACTGACTAATAATACTACATAGCAAATCAATCAGATGAATGAAGGAAGAACTAATGATAATAATGGAAGAAAGGGAACTCCTATCACACGCAATGGGGAATGCACAATTTGAAAAATAATGAGGTATTTGCATTCTTCATCATCTTGGTAGTTGTGGCCATCTGATTTGCTATGTAGTATTATCAGTTCTTCATCGTCTTGGCAGTTGTGGCCATCTTGTCCTCCAAAACACAAAGGATTAATACTACAAATTTCAAATGTCAAAAAAGATGGAATTAGCAAGGAGAACGACTACAATAAAAAGAAGTAGTATTTCACGCAACTTATCGGAAGATGATCATCATCATCGTTTACCAGCTTCTCCTCCAATGAACATGGAAAATCTGTCACAAAAGAAGCAGAAGAAACTATTTCAGATGGATCCCTTTGTAGCAGCTATGAAAGAGTGCGGGAAAGATAACGAAAGAATAGGGAAATATAAAGGTTTTGTATCTTCATCTAAGATTCTGAAAAGCATAAAAGCATCGAAGATATCTTCATCTAAGATTCGACAAACCAATTTCTTTCTAAGCCATAAAGTAGATTTCAACTTACAAATGTAATATTGTAAAGGAAATATTATTTTCTGAATTTTTTTTCATGTATTATTGAATTTTGGCATGTTTGTGTTGCTTTATGATAATAGCTGTGTCCAATAATATAAATATTTAAGGTGAAGTTATTTTTTAATGAAAACAGATGATTTTGATTCTGAAACATTAAGGGATGAGTAACATGTGTATCTAATATAAGAGCTGCCTGAAGGTCTTGTCTTTGTCAAATGTTGTTAGAATAGTTGGTTCTAACACAAACTAAACAAAATGAATTAAAAAAAATTGCATAAAATGTTGTTCTCTGCATTTGAAATTGTTTATTAGAGTCTTTTCAGAATCTTTATTGTAAGGGAAGTTTAGACTCAAGAGAACTCAATACAAGTCTACTAAGTATGGGTCACTGACAAGGGCCATTTCTAATCAGAAAAATAACATATAATTAAGCATGAATTGACTTAGATTTATTCTAGGATTTCAGATTTTTAATGAATCTTAAAGAAGAGACTTCCTTGGGAAACAAATAATCTGTCTAATATATATAATATTATTTTAAAAAGATTGTCCAAACATCCTTAGTAATTTCGTTGGGAAATATATATGTAATATATATAATATCCTTTTCAAAAGATTGTCAAGGTACTTGCACATATTTCTTCCTCTATTACTTCATATGACTGCCCTTTGTCCACACAAGAAGTACATGGTTTTCTTACTACACCAAGAGATTTTGATTATGTATTTGAATATTGATGTTATTTCCAACTCTTCAAGAGGCAATCGGTGGCAAGGTATGGGATGTGATATAAGTTTAACTGCTTGTATTCTTTTTCAATATCAATCTTGGCTTTTACTATAAAGAGGCTCTCTTTATTATTATTGAAAATCTAAGTCAGACTAATTTGCCTCCTGCTTCAATTAGAAGATATATGTATCCTATTTGGTATTCTTGAAAAATTACTTCTGGTTGTTGTAGTCGTTCTCCTTACTAATTCCTTTTTTTGACATATGAAACTGTTACTGCCGTATAGGAAGTCAGATGAATGAAGCTACAGTGAAGAAAGATCATCATCATATACATTTGCTTTAAGAATAGGAGGACCAGGTAATAATCTTTACCCATTTACCACTCATTTCATGAGTATAATATAATTTGAGAAAGAAAATCATGGTGTTTTAAGAAAATACTGTCGACACTTATACAAAGAATGTTTGGACAAATTTTTGAAGAGATTATCATACATATTACATTGATTTTTGAAAATCTAGAGCCCTTGAATAGATCGAATAAGTCAATTCATGCTTCATTATTAGAAATGGCCCTTGTCAGTGGCCGAGATTTAGTAAACTGTTGGTTGAGTTCTCTCGAGTCTAATCTTCTTTTATAATAAAGTTTGTAAAAGATGTTCTGATAAACAATTTCAAACATTTCGGGCAGAACATTTTATTTTGCTTAAAAGATTTTTTTTTTTTAAATTTAAAGTTTTTGTTAGAGTAAATGTATCAACTGGTTTTACTTCCTTGAACAGTTTCTGCTAGCGCAAACTATTTAGGGTTTTTGTTAGAGTACACATTTCAACCATTTTTACATCCTTTGAACAGTTTCACAGCATTTGACAACCACAACTCTTGTATTAGTCATTCCTTGCTGTGTAGAATCAAAGTCATCTTTTTACATTAAAAAAATAACTTCACCTTGAATATTTTTTATTATTGGGGACACCTATTACCATAGAGCAACACAAACATGCCAAAATTCAATAATACATGAAAAGAGACTTCAGAAAATAATCTTCCATGTAAGATATTACATTTATTAGCTGAAATCCGCTTAATGCTTTGGAAGAAAATTTGGTTCGTTGATTCCTAGATGTGGATGGATCAAATGCCTTTGTACTTTTCAGAATTTGCCTTTCGTTTCGTTATCTTTCCTGCACTCTACCATAGCCGCTACAAAGGGGTCTGTCTGAAATAGTGTCTTCTGCTTCTTTTGTGATAGTTTTTCCATATCATTGGA